>NW_013530893.1:2691142-2870971 GCF_000836235.2 Papilio xuthus | reverse complement strand
TTTAGGTATAGCAGTAAATGGATGATGGGAGGGGGCTCAAGATATTTGAAACATACTATACAATGTTTGTTTTTATTGTAGTGCTTATTTTATACTGAATATAAGAACCTATTGCATAGTTCATATAGCGTTCTATTAATTCGTTAAATTACAGAAAGACTCGTATCTCTTGATAGTTGATGAACGTGAGAGTTTTATAACGAAATAGACAAACGGTTTCCCGCCAAAAAAACCTCGAAGATGATAACAGATTAAAAACAATAAATCGTGTAAGTCGGACCACACACGATGCCTTCCTAAAAGCACAACAGTAAAAGGTGCTAATACGTAATGAACACAAACGTACCATTTTTGTAAAGCCAACAATCGAAATAGCGCTTAAACGCCATAATCTGCTTAGCCCAGTGGCGCCCTCGCCTTATTTAACTTATTCAACCAGGGGTGGTGAACTTTCGGCACGGAATTCATTTAACAAGGGGAATTTACACTATCGTTATCGATACACATTTTAGTTAAAAATTATTAGAATATGTTTATCAAATTATAATCTATATAGAAGTCTAGAAACTTCTTAAATAGCTGATGAAATTAATAAAGTAATTCTTTAAGGTTTTGCAGTTCATTGATCCTTACACCTTACTTATTATCTTTACAACTTATATAATTCTCTATCATTTACATAAAAGATTGGCGTAAACAATTTATTTATTTCAGCCTAAAGACTGTTGTCTAAACCACAAATCTTTTCCTACGAATACGTAGTCTGTTAATGAATTTTCTTATAATACATATGACATAATCAAATTATTGTCTTTATTAAAAAAGAATATATTTAAATATGAAATGCGTCTACCCTGAAGGCCGAGGGGTTTTAAAACCTCGCCGTCTTGTTTTAACAACCCTAAGCTTGTTATACTTGACTATGCTTTGTTCACTGCAATACTCCTCAAACAATATTTGTCGAAGGTAACACGGCCAATTTAAATAAGGCTGTAGTAACGCTTTGATGTAACTTGTATTGTTTAAATGTAGATCATACATAATGATCGTATATACTTTAAGACATAGTAGATTTATGATATGACAGTTTAATTGTAAATTACATTTTCCCTTGACTTAAAATAGCCAGCTACAAATCTTACACTTATAAGACGGATGGAAGTTTGTTTGAAGGTATCTCCAGAATGGCTTTATAGATCTCGCTGAAATTTGGCATAGATGGATAGCGTAGCCTGAAGAAACATATAGACTAGTAATGAAGTTTTTTTAACCCACTGATGGAGTCGCGGCGACAGCTAGTAAGATTGTAGAGTTAAAAGAACATTCTAGCTTGAAACCTTTTTTTCATGTTTTTTTAACATAAAGCCCCAATTCCTATGCCCAATTCTTTTTTTATAAGCAGACAAACTGTCACTCGCGAATCCTTTCGCGCGGAATAAAAAAAACATTATTAGTGGCCTATGTGTTCTTCCAGACTATGTTCCATGTGTATACCAAATTTCATCGAGAACCGTTTAGCCATTCTGGAGAGATACCTTTAAACCTTCCATCCATCTATCTAAACATTCGCATTTATAATTTATAATATTAGTACTATAACAGACATATTATAAAGCATCAATCGCCATAATAGATAAGTAAATAACATACAGTTCTTGTTAAACTGGTGACTCTAATGGTCTCAAATGGAAGCCCGACGTTCAGTTGTTTTAGGTAACTGTTTGTTTTCGACTTTAACAAGGCCAGCGACTAACAAGGTGTAGTTTGTTTTGTGCCTGTACGACAAAACGATAGTGAACTCTCTCTTTGTCTAGTTAAAACTCTTTACAGTTATAAAAAAACATTTTAATAGAACTATAAAGTATGAAAATATTTTAACAGTGGTAGAGCCCGCTTTAACATCTTCGCACGAATTGACCCGGCTTGCCCGGTGAAATACCACGACCATACAGAAGATAGGCGTGAAGTGGAAGAAATTCTGCGTTTCGTCTGATGAATGTGCGTCCCGGAGGCCTAATTTAGTCCTCTGTCCCCTCCCAACCTTTTTCTTATAAGGATACGATGGGAAGTGGAAGTGGACATTCCAAGTGAGATAATGCATGGGAAAGGAAAATATTTTCTTTCTGTGCATTTTCGTCTACAACGATTAAATGTAGGCAACGCATATGCAACTGCGTATGTCTATGGGCAACAGTCACTTTGCTATTTCAGCGATTTCAGGTGGCCGCTCACGTTTGCCACCTTATGATATAAAAAAATATATATATTTTTATACTAGATATTGTAAGGAACTTTATCGGCACTGTAAAATATGTTAGCATGCATTAGCTATCTTTCCGTCAAAGTTCCCTCAAAATCCGTCGACCCCTTTTCGGTGGTAACTGGGAACAAACGCAGATTTGTGGACCAGCATACAGACAGACTTATAAATTATACTTATTTCAATATTACATATCTGGTACTGTAGTAAATCTAACTTAATACTAATATTATGCGAATTAATGCGAATGTTTAGAATGATGGATGGATGGATGTTAGTTTAAAGGTATTTCCAGAACTGCTGCATGGATCTTAATAACTTAATAACACATAGTACTTAAGTTTTTTTTTAATTTTTTCGCGGACAGAGTCGCGGGCGACATCTAGTGGATGTACGTTTAGAATAAAACTAAGTAGCAATTGTGGAATGTTAAGGCGAGAAATATTTTTTACGATTCTACTGTAAGCGGGAAAGCAACGCACGTTTTATTACTTTGTCGCTTTGCTTGATATAGGATGTTAAAAGATCGTTGACAAAAGCAACATTTTTAAATTAATAATTCGAGTTCAAATCAATTGTAAAAGATCATCATGTAGTCAAGACTTCATGTAGAAAAGAATCCAAAAAAAGAATACCTAACATACAGATTCAAAATGTTTGGTTCACTGAAAGTCCGGAAACTTGAAAGAAAATATAAATTACTTAATTCCTAAATATTCTAGAGATTTTTTTTAACTTCACATTGAAATAAAACAAGCATGAGCAATTATACCATTATGTATTGTTTATCGTTTGATATATAATAGTCATCTTTAACTTAGGGTAGGCTCCGATCCCCTCGGTGGAGACATATAGTGAGCTGATGATGATGATGATGATGATATAATAGTTGTTAGGTATGTGACAATTCGACCTATTGCATGCGACAAAGTATTTGTTACCGCTGTTAATCCTATAAGAAAGCTTATAAATTAAAGTATTTAATTGAAAATTTAAACACTCTGTATACGGCAAAAAATTTGCTAACTAAAAGCTCATTCGGAGCAGAGCAACGTCCGCGCCCCCTACCCCCTACTTACTATTATAACCTCCAAGTTTTTAATAAAAAAAATATCTTTCATCTGCGCTAAATTGTCCTCGCCACTCGGGAATATGAAAGTCATTATTTAAAAAGGAGCGTCCCTTTTGCGTATTATTTCGGTATAAATTTCAGTTAAGCCGTTTTCTTACGAGGGCCTCTCGAGAGCGTCGCAGAAGGTCGTATCAGAAATTTTATTGCGGCCCGGGATTGCAGCGGCTTTTTTCCCGTGCGCAATTTATATTTTAAACAGATCTCGTCTTTGATCTTAATTAAATTCTCTGTATAATAATTTAATAGAACATCCCCCAACTTCGTGATTGTCGTCGCCAAGCTTTTTAACATTTATTATAAAAAATATGATTTTCTTTTCCACTCAACGTTTAATTAACGTTGATATTTTTTTTAATCAATAAAACATAGATATTTTTTGCCTATTTTATTAATTTAAGCATCACGCTTTTTATCATCATCAAGCATTTCTGTTTTCTTCTTCTTCTAGCTCTACAGCCCTTTGTGGGCCCTGGCTTGGTCCTCCACCTTGGTCTATCTCTGGCCACGGACTTCCAATTTGCTATGCCCACTTTTTTGTGTCCCTATTTACGCCGTCTATCCATAGGAGCTTTGGTCTCCCCGACTTCGACGACCTTCGGCATTACTCGCAATAACACTCTTAGAGACTCTGGTTTCATCCATCCGCTCCCCGTGGCCGGCCCATCTAAGCCTGTTTTAGTTCACAAATAATCTTTTTAAGATTCAACTCACTCAAGTAACCGAGAGGGGTAAGCAGAGATCGCGGACCTCCATTTGGCATGGTGAAACAAACTTCCAAAATCCACTTTTCTCCCTTGCTGGAGATGGATTCTGATGGTGGCGAATCGCGCTTTTTTAAAGAATACCATCCTATCTAAATGAATAACACACATTTAAATGACTAAATATAGATTTAGAATATTACTTGATTTACTAAATATGAGTCGTATCTTTCGCTTTTGAAATTATAATCAATATTATCTTTATTTTCATATGTCATGTAATTCAAATCGGGGTTATAACACTAGTAGCACACCACTAAAATTCACAGAGTAACTGCCATTATATTTTTAATTAAAACCAACGCTGATCTCTCTGTGCAATTAAATTACATTAATTGGCTAAAGGGGACGAACGTATCCCTATTTGGTATATTACTAACTTCTTATTCAAATGCAATAAGAGCTAATTTCCCTTGACAATGTTAAATTTGCGAAATGATAGCACTAATGGAGGGGTTCATAATTTAGTTACATTTTGAACTCTATTTTGATTGCTTTAAAGTTTATATATCATTGGAAGTGACTCAACAAAGAGATGAGAGATATCGTTTTGATGCGATTAACCGTGGGCTAAGTGACGGGACGCTAACGACTCGATCCGAATTTCTTTTTGTTGTGCTTTTATCGGCTTGTCGGCTTAATAGGTTTGTTAACTGATAGTTGACAAGCGCGTATGTCATTTATTACTGATTTTTTTACTACAAAAGGTTACCAAGGTATCGTTGTTTCTCCTATCTCTAACACTTGCTTTGCTAAAATTTAGTTCTAACGGGCAAACACTTTTTCGCGCAGCTTTTAATATTTAGATAAAAGTTCGTGAAAAACTTGTCAACTTTGATGATGAGCATATCTGAATGTAGACGGGACAAGTATTCTGTGCACACAGCACATATATAGGCAGGATTCGCATGTTATAATTTTTCTGCTTACCCAATTTCATTTAAGACCAAGTAGAATTTACTATTAAAACGGATAGCTTGCTGCATACGTGGACATCAAAGATGTACCGGAACTAAGAATAAGGACCTCAAAATACCTATTGCCGAGATTGACTTGGTTTCCATGTGTCATAATTTTTTACAAGTAAAAGTGAACTCAAACTCTTCAAAACTATTTTCTATTGTTAGATTCCTAAACAGACTAAATATCTATCTGTAAATTATACCACAAACTATCCGCAAACGTATCGAAAGATCCTCCGACACCGTATTGAACGGAATTAATTCCTCGGCGAGACGCAGCCGCGCCGGCAGCATTGAATCTCCGTTTCCAAACTGTCACGTTGACAGCGACAATGCGCCCAGAAACGGACCAGAGACAAACGTGCTCCGCTCTCACCTACGGCGCCAGCCCCGCGCCCGTTCGTGTCATAAACAAATCAAACATGGCCGGCCCGCGCCCGCCCGAGATATTAATGAGACAATGAGACATTAGCTCGCTACAAAATGCCTCCGTATTCGCGAATAATTAAATCGTAAAGTCCCCTCTACGCCGCCTACAGCAATCGACTATTTACTCCTTTTTCATTCAACACAATAGCTGACTGCAATCCGAGATCTCTAATTCACTTATGTTACTTCCATTCTTGTAAAACATACCAAAATCGACCTTAAAAACAGATATTATAGGGTTATAAATCAATTGATTGTTAAGTATTCTATAAGGCGTACTAAAGTGAGAGAGTTAATTTGAGCGCGACGAACCCCGCCTACCCAATATCGCGTTTACACACATGTCTGGTGGTAGCGTCGTCCCGTTCTCGCCGCGCCGGTTATTAAAATTCCTCGGTCGGTAGCTGCGTCCCTCTCGGCCCCCTCGGCTGCAGCGCTGAGGGAGAGGCGGTCCTCGGAGCGCGGTCTTCGCCCCAATACCAGCGCGATTTGCAGCGAGCGCCCGCGCGAATCGTTACGCGGACACACCGTACTTGAACGCTTTCGCGACGCAAAACGTACCGGAAACTGTTCGACGGGATTTTAAACTGAAAACGGACATTCGATATTTGAAATTGTGAATAAGAAACCGCGTACGGATATCGCAGTGTTGCAATTATAATAGACATGTCAATGAACATGCTTCTAATAAATTTACAAATGGACAATCGAATCGATATTTGAAATTTTAATCATTAAAATTGTTTTAATTTGTTTGTGTAAATTAAAGACTGTAATCAATCCTTTTAATATTGACATTTTGTTACACAACTAGTGTTACTAATGGTGCTAAAAGTGACATTTAGTGTGATATAAAAAGTGTCATAAACAATCATCCGAACACTTCGCTATGGACAATAACTTAGACAAATTTGCATAAACAAACTAAGAATAAAGTAGCCATTTTAAATTCCAACAAATTATCGATGCATAAATAAGCTCAAAATATAGATAAAAAAGAAATGACGTTATAAATTTTTTAATCGCGATTGCTGCGTAATAGTGCGATGCAATCGAGCAGATGAAATGAAGACTTCGCTCGAATGTGATCGGGCCGAAGCCGCGGACAGCGGCGGAAAAGGAAGGATATCTTTTAGTGTTGACTCTCTACTGGGCAGTAGAACAGAAGCACCTAAAGAAACCGTAGACACGAGTAGCGTAGACGCTGAAAGTGCGGTGGACAGTGACGACAGTGACGTCGATATCGAAGATGTCGAATCCAATGCTGGCGATGAAAGAGACGAAAGGGAGAGTAATAATGATGGAGAGGAAATGGAAAGCAGGACAGGGGTTGTTGTCCCGCAGCCGCTGTTGCCGCGACTTTACCAAGGCCCGGCGCCGCCGGCGTGGCCCTTCGGTGCGTTCCCCTGGATGGCACCGAACCCAATGTTCAGAGCTGGATCCCCAAACAGTGAGTATGGAATTTTTGTAGTTACTTAACCAACCCCTCATTTTCATTATACCGAAGCCTTTTTCTATTTACTTACTATGCTGCAATTAGTCAATCGCCACTTAACTTTGAATATCGTAATAGAACAAGAGGCAGGATTTCTCCAAGTAGTAAGAAGGATTCAAATTAGTGGAGGATTGAGGCAAAATTAAATTGTAACTGCAATGATAGCAATTATTGGATTAACATTTGATTAAAAGGTATTTGAAGGTAAAAGGAAAGCAATTTTCATTGTTTTTGATACTTCCTGTCTGTTGTTACTATTAAGTATGTCAAAGTAATTTGAATAGGTCACATTGAAATATTTTATATACTTTTTGATATTCAATCTTCTCTTTTTCCTCGATACTGCATTTAAGTTGAATACTCTCAAACACAATCTATTCATATTAAATGTTGATTATACATAATTTCTGCTTATAACTATGGATAACTTAAATTCTACTTAGATTTAACTTAAATTCTACTCTATACTCATACTTATACTAATTATAAATGCGTAATTTTGAATATATGGATGGATGTACGTTAGAAGATATTTCCAGAACGGCTTAACGGATCTTTATGAACAGCACAGGTATAGAACATATTCTGGAAGAACAAATAGGCTACTAATAAAGTTTTTTTTAATCGCGGATTCGGAATCGCGGGTGCCAAATGTATTAAAATATTTGCATAGAATTAAATATAAAAATAAAATAGGCATTTGTTATCACTTGTCTTTTGTTTGTTTTTTTTAATCCTCAATATCAAATATCCTCCTCTCTCTCTCTCCTCTCTCTCTCTCTCCTCTCTCTTTCTCCTCTCTCCTCAAATCTTGTTTAAATTCACATAAGTAAACATTATTTATGTTATTCGATACCAGATTTGCTCACGAATCTGAAAACCCTAATTGAACACCAACATTAGGTCAAACCGTGATCAGTCCGTAATTTGCGTGGTTATTTCCGTTGATCAATTAACAGGTTGTTTAACCACTTCCTTATACTTTAATTGACATCTCACATCAAATGCTAGCGGTTAAGGAAAATCATTCGTTAGATAGATACCACACGAGTGGTGCGGTGCCGCGTGTATCGTGGTACTTACCGGTTAGTGTGGCACAAATACAAAGTTAGAACTTGAGAGTTGAGTATAAAAAATGGTTACGATAAATCTGATTATAAACATGTACAATCTTTCGTCAGTGATAATTCTAAGCCCCTGAGACAAGTCTGAACCAAGGTTCCTTCTAGAAGTAATCGTGCATCTTCCTCAAAGGCCAGCAACGCATTTACGGCTTCCGATGTCCATATATCTGTGACTTTAGTCACATTGCTATTTCGCCCCTTTTAAAATTAAAAAAAAATCGCTTCCCCCTTTTTTAAGATACGAGAAAAATGTATCTTACTAATATTATAAATTAGTTTAGATAAATGGTTGAAGGTATCAATGGAACAATTCAACGGATTTTAATGAAATTTGGCATACATATAGAATATAGTCTGGAAGAACACGTAGGCAACTTAGAGTTTTTTTATTTCGGCGCGGACGGAGTCACGGGCGATATTTAATATTTAAATAAAACGGAAACCTAGAGCCTAAACCTCTATGCCTTGCCTAAAGGGACTCCTTTTAATAACATATTTTAGTGAATTATTCGTTTTTTTTTAATATTTTATTTTATATCATAGATTAAGACTATATGTAAATATAGAAATATGGATGTATAATAAACTATTATAAACGGAAACGATGTGTCAACAAGTTACATTAGTAAAATATGTATAAGTATAAAACACAACTTGTTGAGAAACATCTTTCACGTTTATCATTCGAATGTATCTCAGTGACTTATCTTAATGCCATATCACGACTTAATTTGCAATTTTGTTACGACAAAGATGCCGCCCGCTATTTAAAAGACCTATTACATTTGCTTACGCCGAAACACTAGGCAGCCATTTAAAATTCAGAAATGACTACATACATTACAAAAGAACAAATGATATTTATTCAACTAAACTATTATAAAGAAGAAAGATTTATATTTTTGTATGTTTACAATAAAAGTCACCCGTCACTCCATCCGCAAAAAATAAAAAAAAAAATAGCCTATGTTTTCTTTCAGGCTGTGTTCTACATGTATGCCAAATTTCATCAAGATCCGCTAAGTTGTTCCGGAGATACCTTCAAATAAATAACATCTAAACATTCGCTTTTATAATATTAGTAAGATGAATTTAAAATCTAATTAATTTCAAAAATTCTTTTCCATTAAAATGTCACATTATCCCTGAGTTATGTAGGCTTCATTTAAATGTTATAAAGTCATTAAAAACACACAAAATACATCTTGCAACTCTCCCCACTCCCCGTATTTAAATAGGGTAGGGAGAAGAGGTCGTCTCCGGCAAACAAACTCATCAGACGAAACTCGGAATTATTTCCACTTGACGACTGTCTTGTATGTGATGGTATTGCACCGGTCAAGTTATATTATTTGGTGGCAAACGAGCCAGTGGCCACCTGGATTCGCCGAAATAGCGAAGTGATCGCTGATAATAGATATTCGTAACTACAGATGCGTTGCCTATCTTTAATCGACGGAGAAGGGAACGCACGGACAGAGAATATTTCCCCTCTGTCAATTCACTTCTTGTTTCGCTGGCGTTAATCACTGTTAACTCTAGATAAACATAACGAAAAGACTATATTTAGTAAGTAAACTAAGTACTTATATAGTCAAAGTTCAACTTTAACCAATTCCTATGATAGCTTTATTTAGTAATTCCACTAGCTAAAGTAGAATTAATTGAAATTGTCCCATAGTCAGATCAGATCCGTAAGGTCAACAGATCAGAGACTATCAAGAGTCCGCGATCTTTTTAACTCTATCTCCGAACGTTCTCATACATTCATGTTACCATCAGATTGGTAAATTCGGTAGTTTATAATCTTATTAGCGATATTGTAATCTACCAACTGTACAATTAAAGGTGCCATTTCATCAATATTTATAAATTCGTAAGGAATTAAAACGTAAGTAAGGGTGAATCAAAAATTTTACGTGATTAAGTTAGAATTAGAATTCAATGTTATTGCCATCCCTCTCAAACTCTTTGGATAAACTGAGATAGCGATACAGTTTTGTAAAAGTCATTTGGGAACGGAAATTAAGACAAGGTGAAGGTCATATTATTATAAAATAAATTATGTAATTCATTTGGATGAATTACAGGCACGTCAAAGGTTAATTCTTGTATTGTATACAATTTTTGTTTTAAATTAAATTTAATTTTAGAATACCTTTGATCTAACATTCATTAGCATACAAAGGTATTCTTCACTTTGTAAACGTATGCAAGTTGTTTTTTTCATTTTTCCCTACCTTGTCTGCAATAATTATTTAGATTCAATTAAACTAAATAGCAATTGTTAAATGAGTATTTAAAGACCTCTTTGCATGAATAATACTAATTTTATAAATGCGTATCTTTGAAGGTATTTCGAGAACGGAAATACGGATTCAACTAAAATTTGGCTTAGGTGTAGAACACGTTCCCAAACTTATTTTGTCTAGTGCCCACTTTGAGAATAAATATTTTTTTTAGCGCCCCCAATATTTTCACATATTTTTATACCACTATAACTTCAAATTAAGTTAATTAATTACTGTGACCTATATATTTATAGTAACGGAGAATTCTAAACGAAACTTTTACTATAACCCACAACTTGAGACCTGCAGCGCCCACAAGGGGGCGTTATCGCACACTTTGTGAAAGACTGGTGTAGAACTACTAATTAGATTTTTTTTATTACCGAGCGGATTGAGTCGTAGGCGACAGCTAATATGATCATAATTTTATATAACCATAGATTTTGCAGTTGCAGAAGTTCGAAATTCAAAATTGAATCCGATTTTCGATTTTGTGAATTTTGTGTTTGGATGAAAAAATATATTTTACATTGTTACACTTTTGTAAATTATACACGATTTTTTGCATAAACTTTTTAAGTTATATACACAGAAATAAACCAATATTACACAGACCTACAAGCAATAGACACAAATTGTAATTTAGGCTGTCTACATACTTAAGATTATCTTTAAAAGACTAAAAATAATCTGACATGGTGGCGCCACAATCGCTTCCTTTTCTTCTAGACGATGAAACTTACGTTTTTTTTACAATTTGGCGACGTCTTTTGTCATTTTGTATTCCTGGTTAGACTGGACAGAAAAAGGACTAGAAATCAATAAAGTATAATTTTATTTTTAGAGACATCAACAACCTGTCATGAAACGTTACCATCAATCAACGCTACTTAAATAATTCGGTTTCCTTCACGCTGCGCTCCAAACTGAACCACCGAATTATTTTACCATATTCTCTTAATGATCTATATGACAAGAAAAATGATACCACCATAATGGTGGCAAAAACAACCGTTGACATATGCCACTCCACTAGTCTCTAGTTCATCGATATTTGACGGCACAATTTTTCATCGCACTGCAGTTTAAATTTTATTTAAATCATATCATTAAATTGATGAATAGATTTTATAAATTCTTACTTACAAATGTAATCAGGTCAATTTAGATTAAAAATGTACGTGCTTATTAAAAAAAATTATTGCCAAATAGAAAATATACTTTAAAACTCAACGTGTGCAGGGATGGACCTAACAGACTCGGAGTTTTTCAGTTGGTTTTGAAATGTACTCTTATTAATTGTTACGCTCGTATAACAAAAAATATGTATGTATTATAGTAACACATAGAAATCTAAATTTATCTATACTAATATTATGCAATTATTAAAAAGACTTCGGTGGCTCAGTGGTCAAGCACTTGACTTGCAATCTGCAGGTCCTGGGTTCGAATCCCGCCATGTACCTATGTGTTTTTCGATTTCCGATTTACATATGTACATTTATCCGACGTTCTTACGGTGAAGGAAAACATCGTGATGCAACCTGCACATATCTGAGAAGAAATTCAAAGATATGTGTGAAGTCAACCAACCCGCACTTGGCCAGCGTGGTTGACTATGGCCTAATCACCCTTAACTTAGGGTAGGCTCCGAGCCCCTCGGTGGGGGCGTATAGTGAGCTGATGATATGAACATTATGCAGAGGTAAGATTTATTTGTTTCTTTGCATTAAATATGCTCCGAAACTAATAAACTGATTTGAAAAATTCTTTCACTGTTGGAAAGCTATATTATGTACGAAGTTTTAATTTGGAGGACGAAGCCGCTGGCAACTGCTAGTTATAAATGATTTTTTTTCTTACTTTTGTTTTAAAGAATGAAATTGCGAGACTAAAATGTTACGGATACAAAATAATAAGCGATAATTTTTAAAGTCTAATGGTGATTGCAACGATTTTCTATTCGAGCAACATTTTGTAATCGATTTAATACGTCCACGTTTACGATACACTTTAATTAATTTACTTTCTTAATAATCGATAATGAAATCGAATCGGCTGCGAGCGTGACGATACCACATTTGTGTCAATTATTTGATTGAAGGCCAGAGGAGACGACTCGTATCGGTCGTGGATTAAACAATGTACAGTCGAGGACGTTTGCAGTATCTCGAAATTCAAAGAGATTCCTCGCCCATCGCAACTAAGGCCCTTCGTACACAAGGCAACGTAAATCTTCGAAATCAAAACATCCTTGCTTGGACACAGCTATACAGATTTTTCCCTAATTTTCAAAATCACAGCAGTTTTGTTTGGCGATAATTTTGACAAACATTTACTGTCTTTTTTTCTTCCAATATTTACATTACGTTCAAGCGATTAACGCTTTTAAGGTGGAACACTGCGAATTACGACTACTGTACCATCAAAGAATTAAATTTATTTTTCATTATCATTTTCCATCTTATAAATTGTAAGCTTCATGTGACATTTCACGAAAATGTATAGAAAACAAACCGCCATGATTGTACCTTCAATTAATTTAATTTTCAACCAACATTGTTATGTAAAATATGCATTTATTTAAGCAATGACCTCACTAAGTGTATGTATATAAAATTAAACATATTATGCAGGTCCAAGTTTAATGAATAATCCATTTACGTAATATTAAGTCACCACTCTTAACATAAACTAACCGTGGCTTTCTGAGACTAGAGCGTCCGATTAAACCATATTGTTACATTATGACTAAGATAGATTAGATTGAAAAATGACGCCTATGAAGTACCAAATTAATTTTGTATGAGGGTTAATGTTATCATAGTTTCGTACAGGACGCGCATGACAAACAAGTGTGAACTATCGACATTCGGTCTTGTAATAAAATTAATAGAACAAAACAAGGAAATACTATAACTTAGGTATTTATATTTAAAAAAATACTGTTAGAACCTTTTCGGACTCTAGCCGATGACAGCTCATTCCAACCAGTCATGCGCGTCATTTTCTATGTTTTCTAAATATAACACTCTCGCCTGCCAGAAAGGTTTATTGTACTATATATTTCGAAAAAAACTTATTTCACAACATGATTTTTCAGCAATTTAGATTAACAGCGAAAAGATTTCTATATACTCTGACAGATCCGCGATACTAGCGCCACTTATCGGGCCGAATAAAATTATGTTACTATTATAACTAACAGCAATTAAACAGTATCGTAAGTAGATCGTAAATCATTTGAAATACGTTAAAGCGACATGCGTTGTGATCACATGTCTCAAGCCTACACGGGAAAAAATATTCCGAGTAATTAAAGAAATCGAAATGGCGTCTCGCTTGATAGGTTACCACTTAAGGTATGCTTTAGTGGAAATGTACATTAAAAACTAAATTGATCTGCAATTTCCCTGTTTGAAATTTAAAAAGGATCGCCTTTAAAACACGTACATAAGTTTGCGCAAAAATTAACCACAATATTTAGTTGAAAAAATCTAGTTAATTTAGTGTAATAAAAACATTATTAATCTCTATGTATATGAGTTCGTTAGTCTCGCTAAAACCAGAGAACGGCTGAAAGGAATTATTTTATCTTGGTCTTGAAATATTCGTGAAAGTCTAAGAAAGGTGAGAAAAAATCCAATAATGAAACAATCATACTTAAATTAAATAATTTCCTACTCTCTTAAATTATCTCCTTATTTTGGACTATGGTCACTTGCTACCTTTATTTTTCTTAATGCATAATTTCAGTCGCACCTCATTTAATTAACCTTAAAAAAACAACTACCAAATAAAAACTATCAAACCGTTCATATTCAAATTACGTGTTTACGAACGAATGGTTGTTTGTTACATACTATACTATAAAAAGGTAGACCATAACACGATTTGTCGCTAACCAACTAGTGTCTAACAACAACAAGGAAAAGGGCAGCCATCTTGAAAAAAGCTAGCGATTCCCGCGTCCGTTACACATTTCTAAACGTTTAATGGATACTCTCATTAATAAAGGGAATATCCAAGGAAAAGGATCTCATACCTTTTTTCTCTTTTTCATTCATAGCTGTCCATTCATCGGAAACTCTAATGAAATGTTCATTCATGTTTTTTTGTTTACGACACCCGTTAAAACCATCTGTCATCTCTTCCTTTATATAATTGCAAAAAAATCAAAGTGTACGCAATAAATAAGATTTAATTAATCGTAATTAAAAATACCCGAGCAACGCGAAAGCCGATATAATTATGGATTTTAGTCGACAACATCACCCATTATGGTGTTGAAGAAATACCAAATGTCATTTTAAATAACTCCCGCAATGAAATACAGCTGTGTGATATAATGAGTGTATTAATTGCATGTGAAATTGTTCACAAACTGATCATTAATTAGTTTTATATCTTACAAGCTCGGCGGTGCTAAGGTTAAGTAACTACGTCCAAATATTTCTCCTATATATATACTAGCTGTCGCCCACAAATCCGGCGAAATAAAAAACCATAATTAGTAGCCTATGTGTTCTTCTAGACTATAATCTACATCTATTCCAAATTTCAACAAGACCTATGCAGCCATTCTCGAGATACCTTTTAACAGTGGTAGAGCCCGCTTTAACATCTTCGCACGAATTGGCCCGGCTCGCCCGGTGAAATACCACGACCACACAGAAGACAGGCGTGAAGTGGAAGCAATTCCGCGTTTCGTCTGATGAGTGTGCGTCCCGGAGGCCTTATTTAGCCCTCTTTCCCTTCCCATCCTTTTTTTTATAAGGATGGGTAGTGGAAGTGGACTTTCCGGATGAGAGGATGCATGGGAAGGGAAGATATTTTCTTTCTGTGCATCCTCTCCTCCGTCGATTAAAGGTAGGCAACGCATATGCAAACGGTCACTTCGCTATTTCAGCGATTTCAGGTGGCCGCTTGCTCGTTTGCCTCCTTATGATATAAAAAAAAGAAACATCGATCCTTCCATGCATCCAAAGATTCGCATTTATAATAATTATAATTAGTAAGATTGCCTTTCTTATTATAACTTAGAATGTTCAATGTTTATTTTGACCGGACATGAAATTAAAAAGCCTACCTATGTCCGGCTTTATCCGGACGCCTGGCCTACTTAAAGGTAACCATCGAATATCATTCAGGGTTGATAACTACATTTTTTTTCTGAATAAAATCGCGTCAATTTATCTTAGTACAAAATCAAAACCAGATCAACATTAAGTAAACGTTTCTTAATTAATTCTGCAATAGAAATAAAAAGGAAGACATCTATCTTAAATGGTAATCCAATACTTGTAAGATACAAGCAATTTCCAGTTTAAACTGGTAATGTCCATATACGATCATGATTCGACCGTTTCCAATTAACAATTCCGACGAATTGCAACGAAACAGGAGCCATATTAACTGGAGATATTGCAATTACGGATATCATTTGCAAATATAATAAACATTTGGAAAATTACATCTGTATTAATTTAAGCAATTTCTATTATATTAAATACTAGCTGTCGCATACGACTCTGTCCGCGCCAGATTAAAAAAAAACCTAATTAGTAGCCTATGTGTTGTTGACTTCACACATATCTTTGAATTGCATCACGATGTTTCCTTCACCGTGAGAACGTCGGATAAATGTACATATGTAAATCGAAAATTGAAAAACACATTGGTATATGACGGAATTCGAACCCAGGACCTGCAGATTACAAATCAAGTGCTTAACCCCTGAGTCTCTGACGCACTAAAAACTTATATACGTGCCAATATTTCTTCTTGATTCAGTCGTTAAAAATTAAAAAAAATAGTCACATGAGTGACATTACAGTAAAGCCTTGTATTAGAATCAACTCTCTAATAGATTGCCAATATGACATCCGGCGTATGGAAAGGAAATCAAATACCGTAACTATATGTGGGACCAATTAATACAAGTGGGTGTAACTCGGATTAAATTTATATAGAGTTATGTTACGATACATTAAATAAACGTTTAACTACACTATAACACTAATTAAAAAACTTGCGTTGAAGTTGTAAACATTTTTATATACATACAGTCAAAGAAATAAATACCCAACCCACTTAAGATCGTACAGCAAATTATCAGCATAAGAACTACAGCAAGTTTGTATGTTGCTGTGACATTTTTTCGATAAAATTTTATATTTGAAACAAATCTCATTAGTATAATAAATCGGTTAAATGATATATAAACACGGCTAAACACTCACGTATATACGACCGGTGACGCGTGCCGTATGCACTGCACCCTCGGCCCGCAACGGATTGCTTGTTGATAAATGCCGTCTTTAGATGCGGGTGGTACGGATAATGGACGCAGCGTTGTCAAATATAAAAAACATACTAAAATCCATTGCGCGCCGTGCGTGCGGTGCGTCCGGCACGTGAGTTAAAGTGAACGCCAATTAATTCCGCCTGATTGAGTAGAGGCATTCGTGCAACTTTCAGCTCAATCTTACCACATATAGATTAAACGACATTTTGATTGCACTATCGACTATCGGAGAGAAATCTTTCTCGCGTCGACACAGCCGTATATCTGTGTCACTCGCTGCAATTACAGCTTAGATAGTAAATTGTTTAATTAATCATTTAATTTAAGTACTAATGGTTGATTTAATGACCAAAAATCCAATGGATTATTATCTAAACCAATAAATTATCTACTAGCAGTTACGACTAAGTCTGCGCAAAATTAAAAAAAATCTCGTAATAGGTATTGCCAATGTCACTCGTGTGTAATGAGCGTCGGTTGCTCAGCGGTCAAGCACTTGACTTGCAATCTACAGGTCCTGGGTGCTAATCTCGCCATGTACCAATGTGTTTTTCGATTTCCGATTTACATATGTACATTTATCCGACGTTCTTACGGTGAAGGAAAACATCGTGATGCAACCTGCAACATATCTGAGAAGAAATACAAAGATATGTGAAGTCAACCAACCCGCACTTGGCCAGCGTGGTGGACTATGGCCTAGTCACCGCTAACTTAGGGTAGGCTCCAAGCCCCTCGGTGGTGACGTATAGTGAGCTGATGATGATGACACTCGGGGATAGTATAGCTGCCCAAATAGTGTAAGAAATCGGTTCAATAATTTCGGAGCCTATTCAATACAAACAAACAAACAATCTTGACTCTTCATAATATTAATACAGATGACATTCAGGTATTCTTTATACGTATATATTAATTAATTAGGCTACAATTTATATTTTTTCAGGCTACAATTTACTATAAAACGTAATAACATACATACAAGGCAAGACAAGGTATATCATCTTTGTCAAAATACACAGTTTTGACCAATTACGATTACTTTAGTAGTTACTATGATTAGTTTAGCTTTAGTATTTTCTAAAATATTTATGTTCGAAGAGATATCGAATAATGTCCTTTGGTAAAGATCAAGGGAAAGGCTTACATTAAACCTTTTTCAAAGTAGCACAGATAATGGCTTTCTTTATAGTAGACAGAGAGTTAATAATTTCATTAAGTATCTTTAAAAATATTTGCTTATTCATTTTGTTTTCGTCATATTCAGATGCAATAACTAGGTCGAAATTACCATTAATTAATGTTTTTATTTCTTTACCTATACTTATCTCACTATCTATTCAATAAAATCATCTGGTGTCTCTTTCTCGTGGGGAATTTCTACCTTTATACGTCAAGTTTTTGTACGTCTCGTATGTCTAACATTTCATGTTGCATTCAATGCAAAAATTTAGGTCATACCAATATTTATCCCAGTAATTAAAGTACACTTTTCTAGAACAAAACTCCGCTAAATTAGAATTATAAAGTTCCAAGTACTACAAATTTAATTGTCATTAAGTGCATTCTTCTTCTTTTAGTCGTATGACGCCCACTGCTGCGCATAGGCCTCCCTCAAAAATCGCCACGGTTGTCCTGTGCCATCCAGGATACTCCCGGAATATTGACCAGATCATAGGTCCATCTTGCGGGAGATCTGCCTACTGACTAAGTGACTAGTCAGACCATATTGTGTTACGCGTTGACCAAAATATTACGCGGTCACTCTGCTTTTATTCGTATTACTCCTTTTTCTTACTTATATTATAAATGCGAATGTTTAGATGGATGGATGTTAGTTTGATGATATCTCCCGAAAGGGTCAACGGATCTCGATGAAATTTAGCATTGATATTGAACATAGTCTGGAAAATCAAGTTCTTTTTTAGTTACGCGAGGAGGGAGTCGCGGGCGATAGCGAGTATAACCTCAATAAAAATCGAGTCATACTCAGTGTAAAATGTAATTAAAGTAGTAAAGTCAACCCTTGTACTAATATACAGTCGTTGCCGAAATTGAAAATGTTAATTAAGCAAATTTCAATAATTAATGATGCGATACTCCCAATTACCGGTCCTCACGGCGCACGCACTCTGACATACATAACATTAAAGCATCCTTAACACTCGCTTCTTGAGAGTACAAAAACAGTAGCGGTGGTATGCGAATTGTGCCCAAATGCGACTCGTCCGACGATATTAAATAAATAATTACACATTTGTCAGATAGTCTTAAAAAGCGGAGTGACTGCGACCGGCCGTATTCCGTATTTGGCGGGCTATGCCCGCGGGTTGCCGCGCAGGTGACCGCCAATTATCGAAGCTCGCAAAAAGCTCGCTTGGACAAATTGTGAAATTGTAAGACCTCTCGACTCCGAGGCAGGCTTGCAGGGAAACACGCCTATTGGAGAAGCGCTCTATTACATTGTTGTGCAAATACTCGAGGGTTGCCAGTCGCAACATAATGCTCACTATTTATTTAAATAAAAAATTCATTATTGTCATACCAAATTAAACTTTTATACAGGGTCTTGATATTCAAAGCAAGTAACATCCAACGTAGTTAATTTTTAATGCATCACTAATAAAAATCTATACGTGTTTTAAAGATTGTTACGAGTATATTGACATAACTAACTTAAAAATATTTTGATAACATACTCGTAGCCCAGAAATGAACACACTTTGAATTTTCTCTCTCAATACGTGACGACTACCTATAAATTTTTACTACGTTTTAATCAATTTTATTATCTTAAAATAAATAAGTTTTTAAAATCTAATTGTTTATTATCAACCAGTACATAGGTTTCTAGATTTTTAGTTAGCTATTCCAACTTACCCCAATGTGGATAAACGACGGTAGTACATACTTTTTACAATATTAACAGACGATGATAATTGCTACAATCCATTACCATTTCAGAAAGGAAAGCGCTCCTGTTGGCTGCTCTTTTGTTTTTCACAACCGCACACCGATCATTCCTTATTAGTAAAATCGCATAGTAATTAGTTTAGAGTGAATGTTCGATGTTTTTAAGCCTTAGTTACCGTATCGATATCCCTTGAAGTGCCTACATGGTGGCGATGACTCAAAACATAGTTAAGAACATTTATTTCCTACCCGTTTGTCGTTTGTACACAGAGCAATATGGTCGAAGACTTTTCGTTGCAATATACACTCATCCTTAATTGTAGCTCTTACGGTGACAATTTGCTGTACGAAATTCGATTCTAAATGGGAAGCGAATATAATTCTTTGACTATACACAAATGCAAATACACCCTTGTTACATTCTCGTTTACATAACGTAGATAATTATTTTACAGCTTTATTAACCACTAGCTTTAACCCGCGACTGCGTCCGTGCGAAATTGAAAAAAAATTAAATAAGCTTAATCCATTTACACGAAACTTCATCTAGATCCGTGTATTCGTCCTGGAGATGACTTCTAACATCCATCCATTCATACATCTATCTAATCTTTCGTATTTATAATATAAGTACAAAATAATCTATTAGTTTCTAAATAAGAACCCGGTTTTTCAACACATTTTATCTAAAAAGCCGACTTATTACTGCACTTAGAATACGTTCACTTAGGAAGCCCCTTAGTACAGATTTCTCAATCTAAATGTACACTTAAGAAGAACAACTTATGAATACGACAGTTCGTATTAAAATGACCTATTTTAGGGCACTTTATTAAGTACTACATGTATTTTGTGTTATAGAATCTTAACATCATCATCAACCTGCCCTTATCCCTATCGAGGGTCGGCACAGTATGTACTTCTCCTCCATACATCTCTATCAGCCGTCATATCCGAGTCTACCCCCTTATATATAATCTTAACAATCCTTAATAAAGTCTTGTTAAGTAATATTAAATTTATTTTTTTACTTTAAAATATTATGTCAAAATAAATAGCTGTTATTTGAACCGTTTTTATATGTTGATAAGAGAATAACGTATATCATTAAAATGCTATAAGTGTACGGGCGATCTCGGCCATTTTCCGGTAACTGACCACTGGTTTTGCATCAGCGACTCTCAGAAACGCTTCTCAGAACACAGATTAATGGATTAGGTATTCAATTAGTTCCATGTAGATACGTTAATTGAAGAGATAAAATCTTTAAAGAAATGTATAGTAAAAGTTATCTTTTACTGAGATCTTTTTAGATAAAATTAAACGCAATAATTAACTTAATACACTCAGAGTTAGTTAGTTTTAAGCGTCAATAACCTAATGGTTAAGGGTACGGATTACCGATCACGAGGTCGTGGGTTCGAATCCCGCCATTCAACTATTGTCGTAAACCATATCCTAGCACAAGCATAGAGCTTAGTTGGAATGGTAAAAGAAAAATTATTAAATAACAAAAAAATCTGCTAATATTTTTATAAAAAAAAAAGTAAGTCACTATAGGACATCCTTAGTGTGGATCTAGTATGAGTTACGACTCTTGAATAATGCAGTTAGATTTAATTTTTTAAACTAAAAACGAATTAAAAAAAAACATAATAACATAGTGTTCTTCCAGACTATTTTCTATATTTATGCCAAATTTCAACGAGATCCGTTCCGCCGTCCTGGACATAATAGCCTATGTATCATTTCAGACAGTAATCTTCCGCTGTTTATTCGTATAGTAATTTTGGAGTGGTGGACCTGATAACAAACATCCATCCATACATATGATCTCGCATTTATAATATTAGTATTTGTAGAAATTTTGTTAAGCATTGTAAAAGCAATCCAAATAAATTACAAGACAGTTAAAATTAGTAATGGATCGTTTTGCTGCATCAAAAATAAATAGAAAAATGCGCAATAAAACTTTAAATTGTTATTAATAAATTCCATTAGAATTTTATGACTGTTTGTTTGTAAAGTTAAATAATCGTATATTATCTGTGAGTCGTTGCTGGAAGTAAGAATGTAGACTGTCAAGTTTCTTCATTTACCAATTATGTGTTTAATTGTGTTAAATTATTTAACTAATAGCCATAGTTAAATGTATACGTGCTGAGAATCTTATTTATGTTCGAAAGATCAATAAAAATAAAAACTGAACATCGATTGCATAAAATCTTGTAATGGCAGACAAAGATGGCGACTCTTCTGTCTCACTTTGACATATACAAGTCAGGTATTAAGAAAGAGACAAATATATAAATACAGATAAGGAAATGCGTTTTTATTGTTTTCCATGCAGTTATTATTCAGTTTAAGGTAACAACTTTTTTGTTGGGTTAATTATAAATGAATAGACAGACTTCGCCATATTTTGCTTAATTGTTTTATTGTTGAAATTAAAATAGGTACGTTTGTTTAGCAGGAAAAAAAAATGATTTCCCACATGTCGTTTTAATTATAAAATTAATCTTGGTTAAGAGAGAAATATAAACGTTATATTTCTATATTTTCCTACTTGTTAAGGGAGAAATTGTTTCTAAATCTGCACATAATTAGGTACATTCTAACTCTACATATGCTTCGATGGTCACTTCAGTGATAGCCCACCACGTTTTCCCTTCTTTTATAAAAAAATTCTATTTGACACGTACTCGATAAATGTTACTCTAACTAATTATAAATGCGATGAGTGGATGGATGTTTGGCATAGGTGTAGAACATAACCTGGAAAAACATAAGTTACTAATTAAGTTTTTTTTCGTTCCGCGCGGACGGAGTCGCGGGTGGCGGCTAGTTTGAAATAAATATTAAATCATAGAACGGCAACATACAAATTAAACTAATGGCATGTTATTATACAAAAGCGATCAAAACATTGCACAAAATAATTTATCCAATACATGAAGAGATTACAATAATCCAATTAAATCGAGACATTGACAACTAAATCCTATTAACCGGCCCAAACAGCGGCCGTAATTGGCCACCATTACATACAAGCCCTTTATGGTCTGTCATCGCAACACAAAATGGCGGACGAAATGGCGCGCGCGGGAAAAATAAATACGTTTAGAGAGATGGATATTATATCTTCATTAGCGTACGGTAGCACGCATTGATATGTCGGCAGGTGGGGGCCATTGAAATTGTTTGTATTTTATCACTCGCATGCGAACGGATAGGCATTTGTGCGGACAGCCTTTGCCTTATTGGATTGTCGGCTGCGGGTATTGTATTGACTCGCAGCGATACTCCTACACACTACCGTGAATATTTCATATATAAATAACGACGAATACATTTCTAAATTAAATAATATGTAATCAGAACGGTACGGAACGATTGTCGCATGATTTAAAAATAAATACTTCAAAGATTTGTTTTATAAATAACGTATTGATGCTCGATATTTGATTTGGCATTTCTTTGGACAGAAGTTGTTCAAATGACAGATATAAAGAGTTTTTCTCATCGATTGTCTATGGAAATAGTTTTTTTAATATAAGCAGATATTTGTTAATGTACTAATATTTCTTGTACTAATCTCTAGACTTGTGCTAGGATATGATTTACGACAATAATCGAATGTTGGGATTCGAATCATTGACCTCGTGGTCGGATATCCGAACGCTATTGACGCTTCTTCTTTTAGAACTGACAATAATTTTCGATAAGTCCAGTGATTGTCGCGTGTATTCCATACATTCATAAAATTTGTTATGAGGGCTTCGGAGCGAATGCACTTTGTCTAGCCCCGCAGATTGCAAGTCAAGTGCTTAACCCCGGAGCCACCGACGATCCATATTACGTGCGATTATTTTTTGTGATATTTTCTCTAACCGAAAGTTTCGTCAGACTCTCCGTAAATCTACCTTTAATATAAACAGCGTGAAATTACTTAGAAATTAATTCACACATTTTAAACGATTCTAATTTTAATTGAATGCTTATTAAATTCGTGCATACTTAGAAACAAAATTTTACCAGACAGTACTTTGTTTGTTAATAGAGGTGAAAATGTTAATTAAACATAGGTCACCCATAGTCTAAAGCATAACATATTTGCATATATAAGCATAGTATATTTATGTCATTATAATATCATTATGTCTGGCAGGAAATACACTGTAGAATTTTTCGTTTAAGATGATTGGCTAGACTTCGTGGTTTGTACATGATATGCAGAGGGATGGTAATGTAAGCAAAAAAGTAATGAGATTGAATGTGAATGACTACAAATGTAGAGGAAGACTAAAGAAAGTATGGATGGATTGTGTGAAAGAGGATATGCGTAGGAAGGGGTAGATTCAGATATGACGGCTGAAATGTATGGAGGGGTAGTACATACTGTGTCAGCTCTCCGTAGGGTTAAGGGCAGGGTGATGATGAGATTGGCTGGCTAGAAAGGTAGAGAAAGACCGAAAAAATTATAGAAAATATATATTAAAAAAGTAAAAAGGGAGTAAAATATGAAGACTGCTGAAATTATATAGTTTATTTTAGAAAAAATATTTTATTTTAGAAAAATAAAGTAATGTTTCACGGGAACGAAGTCGCGGGTAATGCTAGTATACAATAGCCAAAGAGCTTGGTCACTATCATTTTAAACCTAAGGTGTCATTAGCCTGTTAGGGTACAATGAAACGAGTAATCAAAATATGTAAATAATCAAGTAAGTAATGACACTGCATTGTTTCACCTCCACCAGAATATGTATGAATGAGCAATTATCTGTTTCCACCTTAAGTTCACATTCTTATTCTAATCAATAATTTTATTTCAGTAATTTAAATATATGACGTTCAGCCACTAAATTATTATATTTAATATTGTTCAAATTCTCTAAGAAAACATAAAAGTATTGATTTTTAAGTTTTCCATTGACGTATGTACGAAGTAAAGAATTTGTCAGGAAGATTTTAGTTATCAATCTTACAGGAAAAAGAGAAGTATTGAGTACACACTTATACGTAAACTAATTAACAATAAGTTTTTTTTTTATATATCATAAGATGGCAAACGAGCGAGCGGCCACCTGAAATCGCTGAAATAGCGAAGTGACTGTTGCCTATAGACATACGCAATTGCATATGCGTTGCCTACCTTTAATTGGCGGAGGAGAGGATGCACAGAAAGAAAATATTTGCCCTACCCATCCATCCTCTCAACCGGAAAATCCACTTCCACTTTCCATCCTTTCCTTATAAGAAAAAGGGTGGGAAGGGAAAGAGGACTAAATAAGGCCTCCGGGACACACACTCATCAGACGAAACGTGGAATTGCTTCCACTTCACGCCTGTCTTCTTTGTGGTCGTGGTATTTCACCGGGCGAGCCGGGCCAATTCGTGCGAAGATGTTAAAGCGGACTCTACCACTGTTAAAATTCTAATCATTATCTTCCTCTTTTTCCTTATCATTATAATATTTTTCCAGCGGGTGCCCCAAGTGGTCCTCCAGTGGTGCGTTGTCAACTACGAAAGCACAAGCCTAATCGTAAACCGCGCACACCGTTCACCACACAGCAGCTGCTGGCATTGGAAAAGAAATTCCGAGACAAACAGTACTTAAGCATCGCTGAACGAGCTGAGTTCTCCTCATCGTTGAGACTAACGGAGACACAGGTGAGAATTACTTTAACTTATTTACTACTAAAACTCGTAGTAGGTTTCTATTACTTTCGACCCATACTAATCTTAAATCTTAAACGAAAGGTATGGGAAGGGAAGGTAGATTTAGCAGAGGACGGGAATAATAGAAAGGGGAAATAACCTCTTTTTGTTTCTAATTCTAAAGCTATCTTAAAAAGTCACCTCTAAATTAAACATTGCATTTTTCAGGTAAAAATTTGGTTCCAAAATAGAAGGGCCAAAGCGAAACGTTTGCAAGAGGCTGAAATAGAAAAGCTCAGATTATCTGCTAGACCGCTACTCCCACCATCTTTCGCTCTCTTCGGTGGTGGGGGTGCGCCGCCGCTGTTCGCAGCAATGGCCGCCGCAAGCAGACCTCAGTTGAGCTTCCTCGGCGGCCCTCCGTCACATCAGCACGCCATCAACATGAACATACTAAATTCATTACAACCTCATTGACATCAACAAAGCGCGGGTACGCGTCATTTCACACATCCGCCATCTTAGATGTAATGTCAAAATTGTCATAAAGTAATTATCACACAGATCAGATAAGTCAGAATGTATAATAATTAAAGTGTTTTGTGATTGTAACATCAATAGAACGAGTAAATATCGTTTTTTAGTAGTATGTAATATTAAAAATAGAGTAGAAAATTGGTACTAACAATACTTCAAATCATTTTAAGATATTTTTAATTACAAATGGAAATAAACTTCATATACTAAGAACACGTGAGTACCTTATAGAACTTTCAGTCGACATTTCTACTCTATATTTGATGTCTATTCGTTGTATACAACTATATGTAGAGTAAAAATAAGAGATACTACTATTTAAAGGTTAATTTGTCTTTGAAAAAAAATAACGAAACATTTTTCCTTCAATTCATGTGCAATTCTTATAAAAATATTTTCCCATGGATGATATTATAAATTGATTAAAAAGTTTTTGTAAATATTGCAAACTTATTTTATCCTATAGAAATTTAGCTGAATTATTGCTGTTCAAAAAAAAATAAAGGGTGTTTTTTTGCAAGTTACAAAAACATTTGGCATTTGGCAAAATTCATTTAGTTTAATTTTTTTTTTTTTTAAATGTCTAATGTACAGACATACATTAAAAACAAATGTAATAATTAAATTTTATTAACGTCTTAAACGCGTAACAGGAAATTTTTTGCTGTTATTTGCTTTTAATTTTTACAACTTTTTTTAATTCAACACGGACAAATTCCTTTTTGTTATAAAAAATTAATAGCTCAATATTTTACCTTTTCTAATAAAAAAACGTAAAAAGCTATTATTAATTACGACAATGCCTTTTTATTTAACTTTATTGGTTTTTGCATCATACAATTTTTATTTACATTTATTATTTTTTCATACAAAAAGACACATCCAGAACAAAATTTACACTGTTGAAAAATTAACGAAAAACATATGGTGATCTCATTTTTTTTTGTAAAAAGAAATAACATCACTATTTATATTTTGTTTTCAGCATTCAGCATTATCTATTTTTATTTATATATAATTAATATCTTATACGCGTTTGTATAAAACCAATATATTATATATTTACACATTAAAATTTTTCCTTTATTACATATGAATGTGAATGTAAATATGTCGTTTAATTTATTGTATACGTAAGCGTAGAATAAGTGGATTAAGCTATTATATAATAGATTTTTTATTACAATAATTTTGTGAAAATTGTAACATCCTGTACCGTAGGCATTGGTTGGAATTAGATTGTTTTTTTCTTTATTCATCTAATTTTAAAGGACAGACTGTATATTTGAAAAATAAATCAATTTAAGCATTTGATTTTTTTACTACTCATAAAATGCAAACAAAATAGTAGCCAAGTTCCGTCATCGGACGACACGACAGACCGCCAGGTTCCATTCACACCATCTCGATGGATGGCAATCTACAACGGTGGGGTTTACGCGAAACTTCCTGCCTCGCACAGCCGCGTTGTGGAAACGTCTGTCCTCGGTGGTATTCCCAAACCGCTACGTCTTAGGGTCCTTCAAGAAGCGAGCGTATTACCATCTCAAAGGCCGGCCGTTGTCCATGGGCGTAGATGAACACCTCGGTGTTCCCGCTGCTCGTTTGCCCCCTTCTCTTATAAAAAAAATCCTGTTTTTTGATTTGTCAGGCACAACCAACATAACCTAACTGTAAAATTAAAAAAAATGCAACCGGACTTACAGGCTCTAATGCATGAAATAGCGCCATCTAATAGATGCAATTTAAAACAAAGATTTTGATTTGTTTTTAATTTTAATTTAACAGGCCGTATGAATCGATGGATTGATGAATAGGATGGATGTTTCTTAGAAGTTATCGCCAGAAAGGCTGCGTAGATCTCGCTGAAATTTGTCATATATACAGAACATAGCCTGAAAGAACACAAAGGCTACTAATAAGGTTTTTTTTAATTCAACCAACCAAGTCGCTAGGTAATTAATAACCGATAAATAAAATTCATTCTAACTGAAATATTTGCAACATTACCTTGACAGTTTGACATTGACCACTTGTCACGTTTAATTTATAAAGTTTAATGATTAATTCATTGAATTAGCGACATATGTTTCCGCATGTTCAACACAACTTTATTTATTTTTAATTTAGAATGCAGAAACTTTAATATGAAATATCTTTCTAATATCTTACTAATGTTATAAATGCGAATGTTTAGATGGATGGATGGAAGTTGGTTAGAAGGTGTGTCCAGAACGGCTGCATAATCATCATCACCTCACTGTATGTCCCCACCGAGGGGGTCGGAGCCTACCCTAAGTTAAGGGTGATTAGGCCATAGTCAACCACGCTCGCCAAGTGCGGGTTGGTTGGCTTCACACATATCTTTGAATTTCTTCTCAGATATGGGCTGCATAAACCTCGCTGAAATTAGGCATTGATTTAAAACATAGCCTGAAAGAACACATAAGCTACAAATTAAGTTTTTTTTTTGATTCCGCGAGAATGGAATTTCAATCGACAGCTAGTAAGTAAATAACGAAGGTATGAAAAGAATCGATAATAATCTTATCTTTACCAATGAAATGACATTAATCATTGCATAACAATCGATTTATTTAATAAAGTTGTAGTCTACAGAAGCTTATCCTTGCGATCATTCGATTGGTGTAAAATAATTATGCAGTCGGCAATAACTAGTAATTGAAATTTATTAGCCTTAAAGCCTTATAAAGGATCCGTTAGTTGGCTCGAGTCAACTTAACACTTGACTTTCCATCGTAAAAATATACCTCAGTGGAAAGTATAATGTGTTAAGATAATCTGATAGGTAAGCATGATCCTTATGTCAATCAAAATACAGGTCATTTTAGCACGGAGTAGTTGATTATAGGTAAAATAAAACGAGGTACTGAGTGTGGACAGAAAGACACTAATTGGTAAGTCATACAAAAACTTACGCACCATCCAAGCTATAAGCAATGATAATATTGTATAATACAGTCATTTGTATGCTGCCTTTGATCAGGCAAGTCACTGGAATGCTATTAATTACCCGTTTATTTATTTGTCGAAAAAGATCATTTTTATTAACATTACGCTAGTTAGGTATTGTAATTGATTATACTATCTTCTATAAATGGACTGGCTATAAGAGGTAATATTTTGTGCTTATTTGATTTGCGCCATTTTGACGATAATGGTAGCGGTTTGTAGAGGTTGTATGGATCCGAAAATGCCACGAAATATCAACAGCGGGTCTAGACTAAGTTCATTCGGTACGAAGCGATTCCATAGCGAGCTTCAAAAATGTTTAGAACTGACGATTACTTTTGATAAGTCACGTAATTGTCGCGCTTCAGTTCCATACATTTTTGAAATTCATTATAGAATCGCCTTGTAGAGAATGCATTTTGTCCAACGAACGAAGCAAAAGATGTAATTTCCAAGCAATCGCCTATCCATTTATAGAGATCCGTGGTTATGCGTAAATGTGAAACTCTACTGTCTTCTCTCTGCATTGACATATATTGTTGTCTTTGTTCTTTTCAAAGAGTAAGACAGGTATGACTACTTATATTAATACAACTATCATATCAGTGTAATAATGACCAGTTTAACCTGACCTATCTTGCAGCCTCGTTTTTATATTACTCAATGAAATATTGCAAGTTTCGAGAGCTCTTATATTTTACAATTTTTATAATGAATTGCCTTTACTACCTTTTACGTGATCTCTCTATAGGGTCAGTTTGTAAATTTTTGTCGTGAATTTTTAAAAGGTTTTAATGGCTGAGTTTAAAAGAATTTCAGTCTTATGCTATATATTAATTAAGTTATTTTTCCTTTAATAAAATTATACGGTTTAAAATAATAATGTCAAGATGATTATGAAGATTTTTTGCGATATTTCTTTTCCGTTTTTAATTATAGGTCAGAAATATCGGAAAATTATTAAATTAATTCCGTGTATTTAACTTTTTTGTTTATTAATAATAACGGTTTACTTGAATATCTTTTCATTATGTAACCGTAAAATTACCACATCTACAGAGCAAGTTATAAAAGTAAGTAAAATTTACTTAAGTTACATTTTAATTTTAGTAACTAAGCATAAATTACATTAACTTTAAACTTTATCCACTACCACCAATATTAAATTAAATTTAAAATAATTTAACCGTGGGTTTCTGTCAGCAAAATCTCTGTATAAACATATTGTCATCCCTGTCTTTTATCTATGAAAAAACAGAGATAACAATATCTTTGAAACGTCGATTTAGTCTTAGTAACACACGATACCAAACTTTTGGCTTTAAAGTTACCAAAGATACATAAGGGTACCAAACTTTAGACTTTAAAGTTTTAATAAAACGAAACATACAACTCAGTTAGTCAATACTTTACAAGATTATCTGATCAAGCGAAATTCCCAGTTTATTTCTTCTAATATTGGCAACTGTTATTCTTTATAATTGCCAATTGCCACCAATAACTAATCCGACCACGCCCTTATCCCGCCATAGTAAACGATTCCATTTGTCAGAGTCGAGTTGCAGAATCGATTACATGTGCATATCGTTTATGTACGAATCGATTTTAATCACACCTTTACACGCGATGTTTAGACGATACATATTAATATAACTATCAACACTCTTTTTAATAATTAAAAGGGGCCTTAAGAATGTCAACCTAAAGTTACAAGTCAACAGTTTACATTTATAATATCGTCGTTCGAATTAATTATAGTACCTGGATGACCGAGCTTTGCTCGGTATTTTTTTTTTGTGAATTGTGTTTATTGGAAATTATATTTAAGTACGAATTCCTAATAAAATGATGAAATATGAATAATAATTTTCGATCTTACCGATAGAAAAAGTTAAATTTATGTTTATGTTGATTATCGATAAAACACGAATAAAACGACATTTTCTAAAAATGATTCCTAGCTAGATCGATTTATCGCCCCCGAAAGCCCCTTATACTAAATTTTATGAAAATCGTTGGAGCCGATTCCGAGATAATATATATATATATATATATATATATATATACAAGAATTGCTCATTTAAAGATATAAGATATTGAAAATAATATTCTCCTTATTATTTTTAATTGTATAAGCTGCTCTACGTCTGTCAATCAGTATTAAAATGTGTAGTTACGTGTGTCATAAAAAAATATTGAAAGTTTTCCACCAACATAAACTAAAGAATCCAATTAAGTTATAAGTCTGTATTGCAGAACGATTTAAGAACAAAACGAGGCGTCTGCAATTCCTTTGAAATTAGCATACACAATTATTAACTCAAACTGGAAGCGTAAAGCCCGGGGCCGCAATCGACAGTTAAGACAAAATATGAAAGATTATATGTCAGAAGCAACATGGCTGCCGAGCGGCGTGATGTTTTAATTAGCCCAAAGGCAAAAGCACTCTGCGGTGTACAGCCAAATGGAACCCTTAGGGCTGATACAAATGTAAAACTGTAATGAGACTCTCGCCACAGACGTTTATTGAAAAATTGGATAGTTCATTATTATTGAAAGCTATACAACGAGTTATTAGATTATTATTTCAATTGTCAAATGAATATAATAATGGTCCATAGTCTGCATGCATTTATAATAGTAAAAGGAATATTTAAAAATAATAATTTAAGTTACAGATATGAGCGGAGAGAAATATAAATAATTGGCAGTAGTTTTGCATTATATCTGTACTAGCTGCAGCGATCTATCCGCGAAATTAAAAAAAAACTTAGTGGCCTGTGTTCTTCCAGGCTTTGTTCTACATCTGTGGCGAATTCCATGCATCTGTTCTGGAAATACCTTCTAACAAACATCCATCAATCCAATCATTCGCATTTATAATATTAGAAAGATTACTTAGAATTCTAATTGTTGCCAACCCTACAAGATGAGTCAATTGCGAGTCCATGAAAATTGTTTTACGCCTTTCCAATGTTGGTAGATCTCTTCATTTGGTCTGCTTAATTGAAACTAAAGTGTGCGAGAAGAATGTGCATTCAAAATCGTCTAAGTAAGGTAATTTAATAGCAGATTATTCTCAAAATCGTTTAATTATATAATTCCAATAGTTTAATTACCATTAAATAGATAAAACTGCATTTTGTTAGCGATTTTAATGTTTTATATTTCATTTTAATTGTTTTAAAATATTTCAAGCACGGTTTTATTGAGTTTTCAATAGTTATTTTGGTTTTTTGACAATTTATTGCAACACGATGCTGTTAATATTATAGATAATTCATAGAAATGTTTGAAATATGTCTCAGCAGACGAGTACAGATTATAAAACACTTAATAGACACAATCAGAGTAACTGACGAGTATATTGACACTAAGAACTGAATTAAGGTTAATACTTTTTAATTCTCGAAACTCTTAGCCACAGAATGCACATTCGAGTTTCTGTACTCGCAATCGGGAGTGAGTTATCAGCTCGAATGCTTTACGTCCGCACAAACCAATTAACGGAACGCCGCTCACTATATTATCCGAGTCGGATTAATCGATTCCAATCGCGATTTTAATATTCGATAACGATCGATGTCAGGCCAGTTATAAAGTAACACAACATGAGTTATATTTATTTGTTTTTCGAATTTGATTTAATTTGACATTTTTTAGAAAAAAAAAACTGGCGAATAAAACTAGCAACCTTCTTATTAATAGTCCTATAAGATAGTCATTAATGTTCAATAAAGAAATTCATCAAAAAGTTACATTGTTTATGGCCTTAGTGAAACCACGCTGGCTCAGTGCGGGTTGACTTCACACATATCTTTGAATTTCTTCGCGGATATGTGTAGGTTGTATCAAAATGTTTTCGTTCACCGGATAAATATACATATGTAAATCGAAAACCAGAAAATACATGGTGGGATTTGAACCCCGGACCTGCAGATTGCAAGTCAAGTGCTTAACCCCTGAGCCACCGACACTCTAAATAAGCTATATAAAGCTCGAAATATATTTATGTATCAATAAAAAACAAACCGATTATTAAACGGCACAAGCTCTTCAATACTGCTGTGGTATTATACAATCTTTGATCAATAATTCAACACCTAAATTAAATACTTATAAAATTTCTAAACCCAAGTCACGTTGCATCGAGTTTGAATCGATATCTGAAAGCCGGTTTCAAGAAACTTAAAATCGATTCTATACAATCGATTCGTAACAACGACCTCATTAGAGCGCTCCGATTAGGTGTAATACTGAAATACTGCAATAATGTTTTATGATAAAATTTATACTGAGCTTTGGTACATGTCACAAGGTAATAGCGATTTGAAAAAAACTCATATCTTAATCTTGAACTTAAAATTCTGGCCCCAACCCCGTAGATATATAAGCTATGTAGTCGGCTCCAACTCCGTCCGCGCGGAATTAAAAACAAACTAGCCTATGTGTTCTCCCAAACTATGTTTCTATGTTCTACATCTATGCCAAATTTCAGCGACATTCATGCAGCCGTTCCGGAGATACCTTCAAAAAACATCCATCCATCCGTCCATCTAAACATTTCATTTTTAAATATTAATAAGAAGTAATAAAGTAAGAATTAATAAGAAGTAAGAAGTACAATAGAAATCCAATATAATAAATCTAAGCATAATATTCCGCGTGGACGAAGTCGTAGGCAACTGCTAGTCTGTATTAAAATGTTTTCACTGTGCTTCATGTGGCTCGAAAGCTCCGTGTAATCCCACCGTTATATACATATGTATTGTCAATACAGCACATCTTCGGTAATTATCCGGAATCGGTTCTCGGAAGCCCACCACACCGGTTACTTTTTGCTCGATACAATTTTCAACTAATAAACATCCCCGTCGCGCTACAATTACGAATTCTGTTTTTTTGCATGCTTTATTTTTAAACGCCCCATTCTTATTAAGAGAATAACAGAACGCTATAAACGTTAACTAATTACGTTAATTCATTGCTAATTTTATTTAATTTATTCTTGAAACTTCTTAACTACATTATATTCATGCTTTTCTTTCTATATTAAAAACAAATGTTAGAAATATATAAAGAGCGTTGTTCTAATATCATCGGCAAAACAATACTTTTTGTCACAAAGAATGGTGTAACCTCGTCAGTTTATGAACTAACGAAAATTGACATTAAAACTATTCTATGTTGAACATTTTTGTCAGACATTATAATAAACTTATATAAAAAACGGCTAAACTCTCACGTATATTCGTCCGGTGGCGGCACCGACTAGTTTCTAGCCCGTCGGGGGCCCTTCATCAGTGAGTGACGGGCCGTGTCTGCTAAATAATACCAGGCCCACTCACCCTGTTGAAGGGCCCCCGATGGGCTCGAAACTAATCGGTGTCGCCACCGGACCAATATATGTGAGTGTTTAGCCGTTTTTATATCAGTTATTTTTTGTCAGATTTACATTTAGAGTGTTATAAAATTCACAAATTAATTTTTAATTCCAAATATAATAGCAGGTACCTATGACTTTGTCCATGCGCATTTAAAAAAATCTAGTATGTCACCCGGGGAATAGTATAGCTTTCCAACAGTGGTATTTTTTAATTAGGTTTAATATTTTCGGAGCCTATTCAATGCGAACAATCGAATCTTTCCTCCTTATAATGTTAGTAAAGACAACAATATTGTTTTTTTATATATTGAATAAGCTAGGTGTGTGCGAAGAGTATTCACATGTGCCCACACCTCGGTAAACAGTGAGTCGAGGGAACCAGAGGGGGTTTAGTGGGTAGGCTCCTTGTCCCTTTAGGGATGTGGAGAGAGTCCCCGAGGCACCCGGTATGCGTAACGCATTCCCCCTCTTAAAAAAAAAGGTCTTCACCACGATCGCACTTGATGTGGAGATGTGGTTTATATATAGCTAATTAATTTAAACTGATGTTTATAATAATGACGTTGAAAGTTAATAAGTGTATAATTTTTTGATTGCAATTATTCCAATTATTAACTGAATAGACAAACAGACAATGGAACAATCGTTATAATAAAAACTGCATCAATTGGAATATTAAATTATAGTGCGACATGCTTTTCTGCTCAGGAAAGAGGGCGCTACTATCGAGGTTTATTCTATTAAAATATGTAAAACCTCTTTGAACATAGAAACTGGCATAAAAGAAAAAACATGACAAAACAGCTAGTACGATAAGCATTTTGTGTTTAATTTGTACTTTTATATTAGAATACGATTTTCATTTCTTTTTACGTATCATTTCTAATATTCTAAATAGCAGTTGGTAATAATTGAGTCATACCTTCCATATCTATATTATTCTGGTGGATGCAAAGGAGCCAACTGAAAACCAGCGCAGAAACTGTCTAGGCTCTCCCTGCATACGCTGAACTGACTCTTTTTGGCAAACATTTCTTTATTTTTTTGTTATAAATCTGGGCTGTATTTATTTTTTTGTGTTGTTGTGTTTGTTTCTACTAGGACATTAATTGGGGGGCGCTTGTGAGCAATCATAATTTAGTTTGACTTATACACACCGGGTCAGATAACTATGTCGGTCTATATTCACAGTCAGATTATCCATTGTCAAGTAACTGTTTGAAATGTCAGAAGCTATGACGTTTTTTTAATTGGAACATCCATGTATTTATGCCAGAACATTATTACGTTAAGCGTATAAATATTTTTTATATGGATATCTTTTTTTTAATGGTAGTATAAGACCAAAAGCAAAAACAAAGTACTGATGTTATTACTACGTAACTGGACGATTTAACGATCTCAACACTCATATAAAACCGATTTAAAAAAACCTTAATAAGTAGCCTATTTGTTCTTCCAGACTATGTTCTACATCTATGGCAAATTTCAGCAAGATCCGTTCAGCCCTTTTGGAGATACCTACAAACTAACATCCATCCATCTAAACTTTCGCATTTGTGATATTATTATAATAAAGTAAGATTGTTTTAAAATTCAATAAACATTTTATAATTCCCCATTTCTTAATATTTTAAAAGCGAGTAACACTTGATTTTATTCCCTTTTAAAATAACCAAAAATATCCGACCATCTTATCCGAAACTGGCTGGTTCTTAAACTTACACACGCCGCCTAATTGACTCCAATTCTAAGAAAGTAATTTCACAAATTACTTTTAGCTACCGGATTTTAAGTTCGACACCGGCACACATACAACCTTGTCACAATAACACGATCCGGTTTTAATGTTGAATTTTAACTCGCTATAAAAATAACTATTGGTGCGACAAAGTTCTTGAGTTACGGATGAGTAAAAAAGCAATGAAATTGAAGCGACTCAAAGTGAATGTCGAGGTAAAGTGAAATCTTTACAGATTATAAAATGTTTTAATGCTATAAACTTTATTATAGCGATGATAAAGATAAATAAAATTAACGACTACTATAAATATAAATCACAATCCGCAAAAAGAAGTTGTTTCTTCACTTTTGTATCTGCGATAAAAATTCAAAGATGATTTTGGTCTAGTCGCCTCTGAGTAAGGATAGATTCCGGGCCCCTCAGTGGGTACTTATATTGACCTGGTGATGATGACGATACAATTAATTTATTGGACTTCTTATTGAGCTTTGGTTTTAGAATATCTTACTATCATTATAAATGAAAATGTTTAAATGTATGTAGGTATCTCCAGAACGGCTGCATGGATCTCGCCGAAATTCGGCATAAATGGAGAAAATAGGCTAATAAATTTTCTTAAATTCCGCCCGGGCAGAGTCGCGGGCAACAACTAGTATTATGTATAAAGTCAGTTTTCTCTCTCACACAAGTTTATAATACACATAGAGCTTCATATGAACTATATTTTAATATGTCGTAATTACGATAATTTATTCTTCCTCTTTTCTAAATAGGTGTGTAATTAATTTCAACTCAGTCGAATTCCAATTTAAAACCATTGGTGTTCTTATTAATCTAACTCCGTAAGAGACGCAACGTTCGGTATCCGATTTTTTTTTATTCCACCCAATTAACTTGTTAAAATCTCGCTTCCGTAGACATGGTTAACATTATCAAAGGCGCGTTCCCCGAAATATGACCATTATCGGGCGGCTACCTCCCAAATAGAGTGAGATTAGTCGAACGATAACACCATCCCACGAGACACTACTAATTGGAACAATAAATTACATAGAAGACAACTCTAAATATCAACCCTTTAACAGCTAAGATATCGCACCGGCTGGAAATAACCGGTTTTTAAATTTAATCGGAAACTAAAAACATTTAATCGATATAAAAAAAAATCTAGTTTACTTTTAATATTAAAATGATGACTATAAATACATTCTTAAATTGATTGTTTTATGAAAATACTAAGGAACAATTGCTATAGGTAAAATAAAATTATGATGGATTATGTAATTTTTTTAGGCAAATATTTCGATAGTGAGTTGCAATCCTTATGTCCTAAAGTCATAGAGCGATGTGGTCTCCGAGAATTATTGAGACCGATTCTCAGAACAAACGATTCTCATCTCTATCGACCCCAATTAATGAACGAACGCGACCAGAATCGCTTCAATATCAAACGTAATAAAGAATTGTCATCTCGTTTAAATTCCATTTACCAATTCGAAAAAACCAACTCATAGTATTTAGTAATCGATTTTCAACTTTATCGTAAATAGTTATGGTTGATAAAAGGTTGGAGTAAGGTTTTTAAAAGGTGACGGCACGGTGACAAAATGTTGGACAGACAATTAAACTTGCTATAGTAAATTCAACTTTATCTGTATTCATTAAAGTGTAATTTTAAAAAGCAGTTTGAGATAGCCGTTGTTATAGAGTCGTCGCAAACTCGCAACCGTTTGTACCCGCGTCATGCGGACGGACGCTTTTTGTCGTTTTTAATTATATTTATTGTTCTCCTTATTTATTTATTGTTTTGTGTTTTGTACGGTTCTCGCTACCGTGCGTGCATTTTAACGATTCCGGAGTAGATAGGGACCGCATCCAAATTAGGATACGACGGACGAATGCAAATCTCCTTCTCTTTTGCATATAAGCCAAAAAATGTCCTTGGCACAGCCCTATCCATCGTTAGCGATATGCTAATACGAATCGGATTTTTAAAAACCAAAATATAGAAACTAATTTAAAAAAAATTGCCGGATACAGGGTACATCCCTAAAGAAAATTGTCTTTAAAACATTTACAAACAAAAGGCCAATTGTAACCAATAAAGTCGATAAGATACAGTGTCTTTCAATGTGGAGACAATGAACATAAATTCAGACTTTTTCTTTTATTTTTAATGATCTGTGAAACGGAGAGAGTTAGTGATGGGCATTGTTGCAGCTGTCAAAATACCCAAGGCAAGTCGCTCGATAAATTATTTTGCAATTTATCGATAATATATTTATATCTTTATTTGTTTTTATACTTGCAAAATTGAATTTAACTTTTCAGCTTTTTATAAATATAATTAACCTTGGGTTTCTGAGGTCTTAATCCCTGTATAAACATATTGTTATATCTGATTTTTCAAAGATGATGACAGGGATCACGTTACTTTTCTATAGAGATTTGGTCTCAGAAACCAACGGTTAATTAAAGATGATTTTTTTTTTATAATTTTATATTTTTATCTACTCGTATAACAAAAGTTAACTGTGTTCTTGAATTGAATATCATTTTGGAGAAAAACACAAATGTAATTTTATGTAAAAACATCACGAAATCGCTTCTAACTTTCTAACAAAAGCGAAACATAATAGAGATAGAAATTATTCTTTATTCAAATATAAGGAAGCTAAATTGTCATAAAGGTAGAGTAATTTATCAATTACAAGATTCATTTCATCTCAAAAGAATTTAATAGACTCCGTATGAGGCATACTACTCAATGGAATACAATTGCAAGATTTACGTAAATTTTACAGTGGATTATGACGACAGTGATATACATATAGCTGTCTCTCTTTTTTACAAAGAGCAAGTAAAAGATAACAATATGTGTCATCAATCGAAACCTAAAGTAATAAGTCAAAACTGTACGTAATGTGGGACAGTTATCACAACATATAGGTTTTTGAATGCGGTCAATGTTTCTGAGAACCTCGACACCTACTCGCCAATAATAGATGCAACATGGTATAGTGCGAGTAATAAAAATTGATACTTTGGAATAATTCTTTAAAAAGTATTTTTCAAGACGACTACCAAGAAAATAATAGCTTTGTAAATTGCAATTTATGTATTTAGTTTATTTATTCAAAATGATAAGGTTATTGAGTCTTTCGTTTGAAAACACTAATATGAATCAGATAAATAAGTAAAATATTTCATTAATGTTGCAAATTAATTTAAAATTCCTCACAAAATACAACCAAAAAAACATTTATAAAACGACTTTCTTTGACAGCGTACAATTACACGCGGTATTTTTAACTTTAAATTGTATTTAATTAAACGACAATTAACCGGTAAAGACCACCCACTGGGTTGATAAAGAATTCAGTAATATTAAAAATGATCAAAAACATTAAGTCGGACTTGATATAATTTTTCCTATTAAAACGTACGTATGAATGAACGATGAGAACAATGAGGCAGTGGGACATTTTACACAAATGCTGTTATGATTTCTTAGAATTAACAATAACAAATATACTATTAATAATGTCTACATACAGCGCCATACTGTCTGCAAAAACAGGTAAGGAATACTGTGCGCGACAGAGACCTTTTTTTTTGTATCGGGGGGGAATCTTCGTAAGATACCCTGCCTTTTGGGGGAAAGACAGGGCTATGATTCTTACTCACTAAAACCCCCTCGGTGGCCAACCTCTATTGCGACTGCGAGAGTCCCGGGATCTACAAAGGAACGCACCGGTACCCTTTGCACTGGGCTTTTGCACGGCTCCAGGAAAATACTTCCTCGTGCCTTCGCAAGATTCGGCAACATCGGACCACGCAATGTTGTCTTCTCGGTATAGCTTGCATTGGCGATCAGGGCCTCCAGCGCGACAGAGACCTACAAGTTAATCTTTGACTTTTAATTTGTCTACTCTATCTCACATATTCAAAACAATTTTACTGAACATAATTAATAGAGGAGAAAAGCTTGGCATATATTAAAGAGGGATAGTATAATATATCCTAACAAAGAAAGTGTTACTTATCATTACAGCTCTTGTATTTTAAATAAAAAAAATGTTTTAATACACAGACAATAGATGGCGTTATTTTAGCTAGTCAGGCTGATTGTACACCTACGACTACGACTTAGGGTCCTTCAAGATGCTAGCGTATCACCGTCTCAAAGGCCGGCATCGCATCCGCGGTTCCTCTTGTATAGCTGATGTCCATGGGCGTCATTGAACACCTCGGTGTTCCCGCTGCTCGTTTGCCTCCTCCTGTTATTTTTTTAATTAAGGTTAGGTTCTTAAAAATAGTACTTTTTCTTATCAGCAAATATATCTGGCGACCTACAAAATACCATTGGGTCCATTAAATATTCTTTTCTTGATTCATTCTCCCAATACTTAAAAAGTGATGACCAGTTTTACCCATATTATTCGTAAAGAATCTCTCCGATACTTATAAATACTTCCTCGAAATATTTATATTGTTTTTAACATTATTCTCTTTAAAAATGGTAAACAGAAATAAGGTCATCGTCATTAATTGATTAAAAAACCACATCCATAATTATAATAACGTAACTTCATTACCAAAGACCTCCAACAAGGATTGAGTATTTCACTAGAACATGCTCGTTAAAAATTTCCCCATACCCTTAAGACATCAGAATGGGCATAATTAATAAAAATAACTCTACCTTGTTGGACAAATTAAATACATTGGCTACCGGTATCTTAATAACAAGTACAATCGTCAACAGAATACAATGCGGACAAATGTAACAATATTTTTTTATTAATTACATGTGTAGACTGTGATAGCGTCATTTTCTATATTAGTTACTTCGAATGCAATAAAAGTAAAATAATAAAAAAAATCATAATTGCTAGATGGAAAGATAGATTGAACAATCAAAAAATCTTAAATAGCGATTGTTTCCCGTTGGGATGATCACCTTACCAATCAATAATACCAATTGATTTTATTTATATTACTATTAGAAACGTAAGAAAATAATTGTAATAACATTCGGTTCATCGAGGTGATCAACGACACCCATGGACATCTGCAACATCAGGGGAACTGCAGATGCGTTATCGGCCTGTAAAGAAATAGTATGCTCGCCTCCTGAAGGATCCTGAGCCGTATTATTTTTATTTAATTCTGAAAAAACAATCAATAAGTATATTAGGATTATTTTGTATTTCGTAACATGGACGTGTTATAAATGTAAAGTTATATTTCTATAAAATATTAAGAAGGTTGTCGTGGAATTAATAAAGCATGATTTATTATACTTAATAAAGAACATAACCTTGTAGATGATTAAATGGATAAGTCTTAGTATTGCTCTCAAGTGATTACCATTTAGTGACAATTAAAATAGAATATATTACCCATATTTAGAGTATAATAGCAAACAAATTACCCCATTGTAAATATCGAACGGTTAGCTACGCGTGAAGAAGGTTGGTCGAAAATGTTTCTTCAATTTATAATATAATTATTCAACATTATTTAACACGTTGTCGTCGACTGTACTTTAATGGTTTCCCAAAAACGTACGACTAAAAACTATCAAGTCTTTTTATATACTTACAACTGACAAGTACATAACAAAATTACATGTTGTCAAAATAATCTAGGATCATTAAAAATTATATCAAACAATAACATAACTCACGACCGTACATAAAGAGGTGGGCAGAGACAACGGACCTTCATTTGGCGCGATCATGGCTTTTTTGCTTTTCTTTTAAATTTCAATCTTGGGAAATTACAAGCAACAGCTAGTATATCTTACTTCTTACTAATATCATAAATGTGATTATTCAAATGGATGGATGGATGGATGTTTCTTATAAGATACCTCCAGAACGGCTGAACAGATCTTGATAAAATTTGACATACAAATAGAACATAGTCTGACAACACATAGGCTACTAATTATGTTTTTTTAATCCAGCGCGGTCGGAGTCGCGGGCGACCGCTAATTCATAAGTAAATCAAGATATAGATTTTGATTTGCCGATAACAGAGAACTTAATGCAATATGTATAGCATAATTAATGTAATCAAGCTAAAACAACTTGCTTAATAATACTTAATGTTAATATAATTGCCGTAATTGTAAGTTGCATTGCATTTTATGATAACCAATTTACTTGGTTAATTAATGTTAAAAGATTTATTATAAAATCAGATTGCGTGACCTTTTCTTTTGCTATATTATGTAATTATTCATGTACTTAGAAACTTCTTAAAGAAACCTTTTTGCTTACGTAATTTGTATTAAACTCTACAAAAGACAATTTTTTTATTTTATTTAAGATTTAAATTATAAGTATGTTAAATACAGATTTAAATAACATCGTAGGCACTATGACGCATTTACCGGGGGTTTCGGAGTGCAAAATGTCAGTTTAAAACATATTGTTACCTTAATTTTGTCAAAACTAATGACAGGGATGGCGACATGTTTTATCCAGAGTTTTCGGTCTCAGAAACCATCGGTAAGAGACTTAACTACTTTGAGTATGATAGTAAACAGCAAGAAGCAGAACAATTGAGTTTGAATATATTTTTTCATGCCATAGAGTTTAAGGATTTCTGACAAGTTTTGATAGCATTATTTATTTCCCTATAAAAATTATCGCTCGTATATTAAATAAAAAGGATACCACTTGACTCAATAAATTCCCAGTATAGTACAATAGTTTCCAAATAATAAAATATAATATTTGACAATACAAATTTTTATAGTTCCACTTTACCTTTACTATAATAGTCTAGTGTAAAAGGTACAGGTTGAAAAAATACAATGCTTCATTCATAAAAGGTTCGTTCATTCATGAAATGCAAAAAGTGACCAAAAGGTATGAAAAATGTTATAGAATTATTATGAGGAGTTATTTTGTTATGTCTTCATTTAAAAACCCGTGGGGCAGACCATGTCATGATTAATCTTTACAAAAGACGATATATTAATAAAATAGACAACCTTATTTGAAATAAAGACATTTCAAATGATTTCACTTGGATATATTTTAAAAGTAGCTGTTGCCCTAGACTCCGTTAGCGCGGAATTAAAAAAAAAACATAATTAGTAGTCTTTTTTTTGTATCGGGGCAAATCTTCGTAAGATACCCTACCCTGCCTTTTAGGGGAAAGACAGGGTTATGTGAGATTCTTACTCACTAAAACCCCCTCGGTGGCCAACCTCAAGTGCGACTGCGTGGCTCCCGGGATCTCCAAAGGAACGCACCGGAACCCTCTGCACTGGGCTTCGGTACGACTCCAGGAACATACTTCCTCGTGCCTTCGCAAGACTCGGCAACATCGGACCACGCAATGTTGCCGTCTTCTCTGGATTGCTTTCATTGGCGATCAGGGCCCCCACCCATAATTAGTAGCCTATGTGTTCTTACTATGCCAAATTTCAAATCCATGCAGCAGTCTTGGAGATACCGTCTAACGACACACACAGATTATGATCCTATTATTCTATTTTTACTTTATAAGAGTTTTTGATGTTAGAAAATGAAATAAAATCAGATAAAATTTTTATGCAAATCTTTTAAAATTATAAAAAGGCAATTTAAGCTTCGTAGGCATAATACTTTTTTAATTATATTCATAAAAAAGCAATAATAAACACAATAATTATATAAATTATCATTTAAAAAATTAATTGTAAACCTTGAACTTATTCGCAAATCTGTCATAACTTGCTCCAAGATATATCATGAATGATAATAATTGGACAAGTCCTTTCCCACGCAAGAAATGTTCGAAAAGTATAATTCAGAGATATCAAGTCTTGACCGCAACCAATTTAACCTTTTAAAGTAAACGGAGTGAAAGAAAACACATTTCGCGCTGTAGTCCCTACTTATTCAAGCCACTGTTCCCACACATCCAAAAAAATCAACGCCATCCTACATTTATTCCGTCTGATTTATTAATAATTCGCCATTGTAATACTATATGACATTCACAGACTATTAATTTCAATTATTAACTTAGTATAAAAGGTTTTTTAAAAGATTGTAACTTTAAATTATTTTTATGGTCTTCATTTTTTTTTATATCATAAGGCTGCAAACGAGCGAGCGGCCGCTTGAAATCGCTAAAATAGCGAAGTGACCGTTTCCCACAGACATACGCAATTGCATATGCGTTGCCTACCTTTAATCGACGGAGGAGAGGATGCACAGGAAGAAACCTTTCCACGCATCCTTTCGTCCGGAAAGTCCACTTCCACTTCCCATCCTTATAAAAAAAAGTGTAGGAAGGGAAACAGGACTAAATTAGGCCTCTGGGACGCACACTCATCAGACGAAACGCGGAATTTCTTCCACTTCACGTCTGTCTTCTGTGTGGTCGCGGTATTTCACCGGACGAGCCGGGCCAAGTCGTGCGAAGATGTTAAAGCGGGCTCTGCCACTGTTAAATTTCACAAATGTTGCGTATTCCGTGGACTGCGAAACGAACAAATAAGTTCATTCTAAACCAACTAAAAATATCCACCAGACTAGCTAGACTAGCAGACTAGAGTCTGATCGATCCACACAGTTGTAAAAAATGCAGATATTATTATCAGAATTTATATCGTAATCTAATTGAACCTTAATGTTTGAGTACGACAATGTTGCCATATTACGTTACTGTCCAATGCCAAAATTACAAAGACTTTTAATTATTTTCACCAAATAATAAAACATCAATTCAAACTTTATATAACAAGTACATTCATGAATAAAAGTAGCTGGTGTATAAATTCAAATTTCCTCTTCTCCACACGCTCATTTCCATATCTCGGTTCATTCTCCCCCTATGCTTTATTAAAACTCGTTGCAAAAACCAACGACACCCAACTTTATTCGCTATCTACGTTCGGAAATGGCATTATCGACGACGCGGCCCGAAGCACACGCGCCTCAGCCAATAGGCAATTCTTATCAGAAAATGACTCATTCCAAATGACAGAGTGTTCTAAAGCTTTAACAAATTTAAAACGTAGCAAAACACATATCTATTGCAAAAAGAAATATAATCTAAAACGTAAACTTTAAGATTCATTTTCGTATGTTCCTCTACGACGTTATAAAGCTCTACAAAACGGCGTAGCTCGTAGCTAGAGGAAATTGGAATAAGAAAATTTGGGGTGTAAAATGAAAGATAGACGAGTACTAATTTCCGGCTATTACTACGTCTCTTTCTTTCCCGCACATCTGTCGCGGCTGTAGGGTCGCCAGAGTAGACTGTCTTTTTCTATCATATATGTAGCTTGATTTTTAATATATCGAGTGACGCGAACTAATATTATGGTTCGAAAATGTGTTTGTAACATAATATGTTAAAAGAAAATGTGATTATGTTAAAGTAAACTCATCATACTTTAAAATTTTAAGTTTATCTTAAGTTTATTTTTACTAGAAAATTGAGTTTCAATATTCGGTTTGTGTTACAGATTCTGATCAATAAATTTTCTTATGATGTCATTTTCATAAAAATATCGATGTTAACATTTCAACATCGAATTTTATCGATATCGATAACGATGTTCATCCCTACGAGAAATTGTTCGATTACCCACAAACATCCTTTGCCGCTGTGCAACCGCTTTGCGGTTTGCTTTGTTGACTGAATTACTATACCTAAAACCAATTTCTAGCTTTAATAACAAATTGATTATTAATAACAAATTGATTTAATCATATTTTTTTATATTATACAATATCAATTTATCTTATTTTAAGGTATGGCAATACAATGCTGCTTATCATATTGTGATGCGAAATCTATGTTTTGATCCAAAGCTGTTAATACAAGGCCATAAATATGTCAACTTAGTGTCATAGCATATATAATATCGCAAATGACACACTTCGTCAATGACATCAAACTTGGACCTGTGCTTAAGCCCCAGATGTAAAGGCATAGAAACTAACATACAGAAGCTATGAAATTAATTCTAGATATATTTTGAAATAGTCAACTTTTATAGAATATCGACAATTCTAAGATGTGACGGGTACATCACTATTTGTGTAAAATTAATCGACTATCGTTCTCGCCGCCACTTGCCACGGTTACTTTGCAAACTGAATTAGGGTTCGTCGCCTTTCTGTTCAAGTTATATTATACTAGAAGATTGATAGCTGCCTTATTGTTGTTAAATATTTATAGCTTATAGCTTATTCTCGTCTGTTTAATGTAAAAAGATATTATTAGTTACTCAATTTAGGCAATAAGGATTAGTAATTGCTTATGTTGAAGGCTCTTTTCGAATCTAATCCTACTAATATTACTTACTAATATTAGAAATGCAAAAGTTTTTGAGGTATGTCCATACGTTGGACGTTTGTTAAGAATTATCTCCAGAACGGTGCAACAGATTTAGATGATATTTGACACAGATGTTGAATGTGTTCTTCCGGACTATGTTCTACATGGATGATAGATTTAATCGAGATCCATACAGTCAGTCCGCAGATACCTTCTAACAAACATCCATCCAAACATTCGCATTTAACAGTGGTAGAGCCCGCTTTAACATCTTCGCACGAATTGGCCCGGTTTGCCCGGTGAAATACCAAGACCACACAGAAAACAGGCGTGAAGTGGAAGCAATTCCGCAGGCCTTATTTTACTCCTCTTTCCCTTCCAACCCTTTTTCTTATAAGGAAAGGATGGGAAGTGGAAGTGGACATTCCGGATGAGAGGATGCATGAAAATGTTTTCTTTCTGTGTATCGTTTCCTCCGTAGATTAAAGGTAGGCAACGCATATGCAATTGCGTATGTCTATGGGCAACGGTCACTTCGCTATTTCAGCGATTTCAGGTGGTCGCTCGATCGTTTGCCACCTTATGAATAAAAAAAATAAAAATATTAGTATGATGAATGAACATAACTTTTCCAACATAGGTTTCAACATAATTGGAATATGATTTCATTATAACTATGCAATCAATTTTAGTGATGTTATGTTATTCGATATGTTTGCTATTATCACGGTCTACCGATAAGTGGCACATTACGACCCTCGTCTTGTCTGTCTTCTTAATTGATCGTAACACTATATCTCTATTATTATTAATACTTATATTAACCCGATAATATGTAATGTGAGTTTCCATTGTTGATATACTTGAATAGAAACATATCACTCCTGTCATTCATGTCAAAAATGATATCTTCATGTAATTAGTAATAAGTTTCTGAGACCAAAATCCCCGTTTCAAACATACTCTGTTTTGTCAAAGTTAATAGCAGGGATGACGATGTTTATACAGAGATTTTTATCTCAGGAAGCAACGGAAAATTACTAAAATTAAATAATTAATTTATGTATAAAACATAAATAACTTAGTATCATGTTGAAAAAATAAATATATGTAATATTACGAAATTAACGAGTCAAGACCGATTTTCATCAAATTAAAGTTCCTCGCTGACAAAAAGTTCACATTTACCACAATTAATTCAAATCGATTTCCACTTAAGCGAACTCTGGTAGTGAACGATCAGAATTTCAAATTCTACTTCGAAGCAAGCTGGTAGCACGGTGTAAAGGTCTTTTGTTCCATTCCAATATGCCATTTAAAATGAAAGCACCAAAAGAAATTGTAGTAACAGTTAGGGATGTATTTATTCGATAATTACGACTTACATCATATCGATACAATGTATTTGACGTGACGATAAATTAGCTTCGAGTTATAAAAATGTAGAATTGTTTTAATATATTTTCATCCCTTTCTATATCTTTAATAAAACAGAGACAACAATATCAAGCTATATCAAATACATTGTATTTCCATCCCAAAATAAAAGGTGTCTACAGTATGATTACAAGACATATTTAATAAACTAGATAAATAATAATTAATGGATTATTTCATGTTTCGAATTGATACATTTTAATTGTACTTCAAGTTACAGTTTATAATTAACTTCTGTTTATTATAATCATATATAGATGAAGACAGTCTAGAAGAAATGAAATTAATAAATAGAACACCATGAATGTACATTTAATTTGCAAGTAAATTTATTTTCCAATTCTTGTATTTAGATCTCAAATATGTATAACTGAACATTTAACTTTTTAATTAGTTGACGTCAGCGATGTTATTTAGGGATTTTGGTCATTCTAATGTTTCATTATGATAAAGGATTACGATAAAATCACATTGTGGTTATTTGACTGAATTATCGATATTTAGTACTCAATCGTTGAATTTACCAATCCCGTACCACGAGATAAAATTACATCGCTTTACTGGAAAATCTATATATACTAAAGCGATTGTTATGAATCGATTTTTTATTATCGATTACATAGTGTTCGAAGTCTACTCGTGTAACGTCTCTAGACCGAGCCGAGGCAAGCGGGCCGATTTTATCATGGCAGTTGGCACACCTGACCGACGCTAATTGGACAATAAATCAATTCTCCCCCGTTTCTTATTGGCGAATCGAGGCATTCCAATATTGAAAATTTGGCCGAGATATTGACGTGATAAAAAAAAACAATAGAGAGACGGGGTAAGAGAAGGGAATGGGGAGGAGGATTATCTGTTTCTTTTGTGACCATCTCGTGGACTTCGGTTCTTATTAAGGTTGATTTGTTTTGTTTGTTGTGCTTCGTCCTATCGCTTAGACAATTTGTTTTCGAGACCTCGTTATTGAATTATTAATATTGTTTGTATGTTTTTTTTACATTTACAAAACAGTTCGTTAGTATATTTATAATACCAATTACACTCTGGATAGAGATGTAAGAGTATTTGTTTTATTAAAGTTGTCGATGATTAATAACTTTTGTATTATTCATGAAAGTAAAGTATATATCACTTCTTACTAATATTATCATTCCAAATAGATGTTTTGAAGCATGTTTGTTAAAATCTCCAGAACAGCTTAACCGATATATTTGGCATGGATGTAGAACGTATCTGGAAAAAGACAAAACTTTTGTAATTAAACATTTTTTAATTCCAGCAAACAGTGTCGCGGGCGACAGCTAGTTATTTATAAAATACATTGCAATAGAGTTCTAGAGTTATATACATTATCTCTACCTATTCTCACCTTTGATTTGTATTAATGCAACATTTTTACTTTAATTTTTTTTTGGTGATTTTTTTTCTTACTAAAAAGTTTCGATGTAAAAACAAACCTCTTTGTAAGCTTTGTTTATAGGATTGCATTGCAGTGAGGTGCGCAGGCGTCATCCATTATTGCTGTTATTAACAAAACGGAACGCCACAAGCCAGCCCTGCTAATCCGGCCGCGCTCTGCCCGTAATTAAATTCTGTGAACAAGCAATCTAATAAAGCTGTCTACACACTAACTTATTCTTCCACAGTATGAGAGACAAAGAAATTTACAATAATATACGATGGAAATAAAAATTTCGATTTTTTTGTTTTTATATTCAATCTTCCCAAGGCGATATAATGTTAATTGTTCGAAAGTAGTCCCTCAAATAGAAGTTGTTAAATACTATAGAAGATAAACACTTACTTATAAATAGTAATAACGTTATAGTTAACAGGACATTCGTTGTTTGTTTTTGTTCTTATTTTATTACAATTTCTATGTAAGTCGTAATAATATCCATTATTTTTAAAAAAATTTCATACACACTTTGCGTATTAATAATAAAATAATACGTGTGCACATAACCTAAATGGAAACGGTAGCGCGACACCCATTACGAAACGGAACGTGCATAATTATTTCGTTCCCGCCCTTTTTTCTTTCTTTGCTCAGTTCGATTTTCGAAAGCGCGCGCTAATGTAGCGTCGCCAGTGCGCGGCACGAAGTCTTGTAAACAATGTCCTCATAAAACCTCATTCAATTATCGAACCTTTTCATTAAATTACATTGATTAATTTTAATTACATTTTTATATTTATGATGATTTATTGTGAAGTGGATTTAAAATTAAATTTCTTAGTCTTGCGACAGCTACTTTTATTAAAAACTAGCTTTCGCCCGACCACGCAGAATAAAAAAAACTTAATAAGTAGGCGATTCGTTGCTCGTTTGCCCCCTTCTCCTATAAAAAAAAAAAAGTAGCCCATGTATTCTTCCAGACTATGTTCTACAACTGTACCAAATATAAAGATCCGTTGAGTTATTCCGGAGATACCTTCAAACAAACATCCATCCATCTAAACTTTCGCATTTATAATATTAGTAAGATTTACCATTTCCACTAGCGCAACTATTACTTTAATAGTAGCAGTCTCTTAGTCGTTTAGTGGAAAAAGGATCTAACATTTATAAACTAATTCCAAATAACTGAAGAAATATGTAAATGACAGCGTCCTTATTCCTTGCAGCTGTCCATTATTTAGTTCAAGTAAAAAAAACTGGGTTAATTTTTCCCTCATCCAGACCACCAACGCATTCGAATAATGTCATATCATTAACCGGTGTACAATGTCTTAAAATGACAAGCGTCGCTGTCACTCGTATAATATTATTCATGGTACGGTATCACGGCCTCTCATCGCTTCCACTCGTACTGTTCACATATATTTTGACAGATGACATAAGTTCGGCGCCATATCACCGAGCTGTCATCTCGAATTCAATTCGGATACAATAATAAGCCTCCCCGTCTTTACGTTCACTGATAAAGAGGTATATGTAAATCAAGCTAATGATCTTATTTCAAATGCAAAGTACGGCGCCTGATTTTTCTAACTGTTTCGACTTGGTGACATTTGTCATTTGTCACAAACATATTGTTGTCTCTGTTCTTTTTTAAATAATATCAGGGATGACAATATGAGTCATGTGACAATTTTTTTGGCGCCATGACACCTAAGGTTGCAGATTACATAGATAATATGAATAGCTAAAATATTGAATCCGACAATAAAATCAAAAACTGAAATTCGTATTTTGGCCTGTATAATAAAAATTAGTGCTTATTAAAAATTAAAACTTTTTATGCACGTAACTAAAACGTTTTTACCTTAAATTAAAAATGAATGCGGGCCGGCACTTTGATACTCTGATAAATTAGTGATGTTTTATTTATTCACGTTCTAATTAATATGTGCTCTATGTATTTAAATATGCACACCTTTGCTCATCTTACATTTTTTTTCAAATTAAGATCCAGCCACTTTTTTCGTTACTGTATTTTTAAAATTGAAATATCCGGAATTATGGCTGTATAATTGACTTTACGGCCTCAAAATATTTTGTATAGATTTTATCGGTTGTTAAATACAAATGATCCTAATACTTTAAACTTAACGTTTAAAATGTGAATTTGATGTTACATTTCGGTATTAAATATTTTTGTGTTATTCAGAGTTGTTATAACATAGTTATTATGTTGAATTCTTATAATAGAATTTTTCGATTTACAAACAAATTAATTAATTCACCTATTTATGCTAAGATTCTGTTATAAGTTTCTTAATTCTTACAGCTAACGCCATCTATCGATAGCTAGTACAACTACGGAAATATAAGCGTAACAGTATCTATTTGAGACATTGGTTTGCTTTCAATTTTAAAATATAAATTAATTAATCATTGTTCAGTTACCCTTGTCGCGATCGTATGGAATGCGTCGCGTGGGCAAGAGTGGGCTTCATTCACTTCTTGACAAATATGAATCAGTATCATCATGACATCTGTCCACGAAGTACGAACGGCTGTTTGATTTAAAATAAAGATAAATTCATTCACGCTAACGAAACGTTAAAATTAATTGAAATAAAAACCTGTTTTGATTTTATTTTTGACAATACAGAGTACTAAACTTCTTGATTACTTCCAGTTCATAGAAAGTACCTAAACTAAAGGTTTTAACAAAAACATATGAATCATTCCATATTATCATATTTCATACGTAAATTACAAAACCTAATGGACTTAACTAAGTTATCATTTATTTGAAACACTCGCAGATTTCTATTTTTTTTTCTTGATTACTCTCTTTTTTTATATAGCAACACTGCAAAGCGTTACTGTCACTTTCAAAATCAAACAAAAACAGCCAAACGTCAAGCTCGCGAATCCAAAATATTTGCTGAAACAACGTCTTACAAACTGGATGTTAACATCAATAGTGCAAATTAACTCAGTTCTAAAATATTCATATCGTAAAATAAGTGTCTAAAACAAGTTTACATTTGTTTGAGACAAAATGGGTGATAAAATGCAGGATGATGACGGTAAGTTTCTCATAACCTATTTAATGTATTTATTTCATATATATTATTGTAATATTATGCTTAAATTATCCTTATTTATAGGTCCATCTGATAGCAGTTTATTAGTGATTATAGTGGATACTAATCCAAATCAACGATATATCACTGAAGACCCGAAAGTTTTAACTGGGTGTTTAGATGCGGTGATAGCATTTGCTAATTCGCACTTGATGCAGAAATCTAGGAATTTACTGGGCGTTATAGGATGTCACTTTCATAAAAGGTAAGTTTGTATAAAATTTCTAATTATTTACGGCAATTTTTAGTTTTTAAACATAAAATGTGTTAGGAAGATAATTTCCAATATATCATAGTTCCCAGACACTGTTATTGTTATATTGTGCAAATGATTCAGACTAAAGTAAAGTATACAAAAATGAAAAATATCTTATTGTTTCAGTGAATATCTTTACCCGTCTCCAGGCAAACCTCTGGATGTAAGACAGATAGATGGACAATATGAACTATTTACTTTAGTAGAGAAAACTATTAAAATGAGGTAAGCCTTCATGGAAATTTATAGTATAATAGCTGGCGCACATGGTTCCACTCTTGCTTACAATTTAAAAAAATAATTAAAAGCCTATGTATCTTTCCAGACTATGTTCTACATCTATGCCAAATTTCAGTGATCCATGAAGCCATTCTGGAGATACCTTATTATAAACATCTTTCCATCCACACATTTGCATTTAAAATTAGTTAAACTACATTTCCATATAATTTTGTAATGTTAGGTAAAAATTAGAGACCTTTTAAAATCTGGATGCCAGCCACATCTAAATGATTTATTTCATTGTTTAACCTTTTATTACAGATTGGTGAATTTAATAAAAAGTCAACCTCAAGAAGATAAACCTGGAGAATCTTTACTGGCCGGAGCTCTTGCTATGGCACTTTGCTTCATATCTAGGGTAATACTTTTATTGTCATATACATTCATCATCAGCGCTACATCACCACTGAGGGGCTCAGATACCCTGTGAGCAGGCCTTAGTCAATCATGCTAGCCTTGTGCGGGTTCATTGACTACACACAAATCTTTGAATTTCCTCACAGTTAGGGAAGATCAGACAGATCCCAACCATGGTTCTTCTTCTTCATCCTTCTTCGATTTCTTGTTATTGCTACTGTTAGGAAGAAAATTAGACACTGTGCCAGTGTATTGGCGCTTATTAAAATTTCAACATTTATGTTCCCTCACTATTCATTCCGACACTTGACTTTGTAACGAAAGCGCGCCATTCGCGCCAAATGATTCTAATAATGTCTAAAACTACTGTTATTATTCAATTGTATTACAGATGCGTCGTGAAGCAACACCTGGTCTCCGAATGAGTAGTCGAATTCTGATAGTAACAGGAAGTTCTGACACCGCTGCTCAGTATATTAATTACATGAATGTCTTCTTTACAGCACAGGTGAGAAAACATTGTACCCATTAAATTGAACTTCATCAGTTAATAATTTACCTAGTCATATTACAAACTGTGAACTTAAATAAAGATATGTGATGATAGTACGTTTTATCAAACCTGGATAAGCGAGAAACCTCCCTAAGCGAGAGTCATTGTCCAATAGACAATGCATAAGCGAGAAACTCTGGTTAGTAAAAAACCTCTATAAGTTAAATGCAATCCCTTGGATTCTTGTTTATCCAAGTTCGATTGTCTATGGGTTTTTACTGCTGGCCTGAACAGCTGAGTCTATTTTGACGGGTTAAGTGTCATAGACAATATTTTTTTCTCTTTAATTAATTAATATTGTTTTATTTCAGAAACAACAAGTATTGATAGATGTGTGTTCTCTTGATAAGCACTTAAGTCTGTTACAACAAGGATGTGACATCACGGGGGGTTTGTACCTCAAAGTGCCTTCACTTGAAGGATTATTGCAATACTTATTGGTTAGTACTATACTTTGCTCTAATCCATATTCTTAACTATAGAGAAACAAAATACGCTAAAACTCAGAAAAAAAATCTATTATACTAAAACATGTTAAAAATAGCTTTCACATTAGCTTCCTTTAGTTTACATAACCACTTATGTTTGGATGGATGGATGTTAGTTAGAAAGTATCTATAGAGCGGCTGAATGGATCTCGCTGAAATTTGACATAGTAGAACATTGGAAGAACACATAGGCTAGTTAAGTTTATTAATATCGTAAGGACTGAGTCACAAGTGACAGCTACTTTTCTCAAATAAAACCATAAAAATATTAAATAGCATCATGGCCGATGTGTATGGAATTTGATAAACATAATGTGAGCGTTCAGTTGGTATTAGATATAGATTTAGGTATGTGTTCAAGCGTGATTCAATGTCTTTCCTTTAAATGGCGCCACCAAAAAATAAAAAGTACTGGCACATATTGGCACTGTGAGATTTTTATGTTTTTATCAAACCGAGTATTCTTTTGTTTTTTTTTTTTTTCATTATAAGCAAGAATGAGTTTTTGCAATGAGCTAAGAAAGTGTTCTTAAAGTTCTTATTTAATATATCGTAGTGTCTTTTTGTATCTGTTTTGTGTAAAGTTGTAATGATAAATTCATAATAAGCATTACAGTGAAGTGTGTTGGCTTTTTTTTTATCAGTATATTTGGTATATTGTAGTGGGTATTCCTGCCTGAAGCATCAGAACGTAACGAGCTAGTACTACCTGGGAGAGGTAGAGTGGACTATCGCGCAGCTTGCTTCTGCCATAGAGAACTACTGACTATCGGATATGTCTGCTCTGTTTGTTTAAGTGGTAAGTTTGAATAACTTTGGCCTCAAATCTCTTTTTCTTATAAGGAAAAGATGAGAATTTGATGGAGGAACAGTGGGGGATGTCGCTTCGATGTTTTGGCGAATTACAGTGGCAGCTCGTTTGTTTTGCTCGTTTATATATGTAGTAGAATCAGCAAAATGTTTTTAAAGCTATTGAAATAAGTATATAATATGGGGTACATCAAAAGTTATTGTCAGTTTTATATTTTTTTGATCAGATTTCACTAATCAAACGTTACTTTGTCTATGAGGGCAAGCAAAATACTAAAGTATTTATCGATTGATTGTTTAATATATTATATATTCTTACCTTGATAAGCGAGTAATTGCAGTCCCGGCTGGCAACCTCCATAAGCGAGAAAATCTGTTAGAGAGAAACCTACATAGGCGAGAAAATATCGCAGTTCTTTAGAATATTAGTTATCCAGATGAAGACATTTTCAAACTATGTTTTTTATATAATAGTTTGTTTTTAATAATGCCTTTATTTCAGTTTTCTGCAAATTCAGTCCAATCTGCACAACGTGTCAGTAAGTATCATGTTCTTTTTAAATGTATTATATTAACACGCCTCATGCCTAATGGGGTAGACAGGCTTACACATTGATACTAAACATACACGTCGATTTCTTTACTTAAATACGAATTTTATAATTTAATAAAATACAAGCTAATTTGGATAATCGAGAGTCCAAGGGAGCGAGATATTTTTCTCGCTTATGGAGGTTTCTCGCTAACGCTGGTTTCTCGCTTATCCAGTCTGTATTTTTTAAGCAATAATATTAGAGTTATATTTAATCGATATTTTTTTTTCAGTACCGTATTTAAAATTGGCGGACCTCTACCGATTAAGCCTAAAAAGAAGAAGATGAAAGTCTGAAAAGATTTCTAATAGGTTTGTAAATAAATTATTGATTAAGTAATTATATTTTATTATTTTTATTTTAATAAACAAATCTTTGTTTTTTTTTGACCTGTTATATATATCGGAGAATTCCGAGCGGTTGGCTATTTAAATGGTCGATATTACCGTCAGTCAGTCCGTACATCGTCGCGGGGTCAGACTCCAGGCCACGCACCACAGTCGGTAAAAAGTTTCGTCCAACGCCAGTAAGAAGCACTGAGACAACCACACTTTTATTCTCCTTGAAAAAGAAAATAGCACTCAAAAATGTTTTTCGAGTGAGCGGTCACCTGAAATCGCTGAAATAGCGAAGTGACTGTTGCCCATAGATATACGCAATTGCAAATGCGTTGCCTACCTTTAATCGACGGAGGAGAGGATGCACGAGGGAAAATATTTTCCCTTTCCATGCATCCTCTCATCCGGAAAGTCCACTTCCGCTTCCCATCTTATAAGAAAAAGGGTGGGAAGGGAAAGAGAACTAAATTAGGCCTTCTCCTGTGTGGTCGTGGTATTTCACCACACACATATTATATATATATATATATACATATATATATATATATATACTACTGTGAAGATTAATAATACATTGAGTATATTATTCTTGACTTAACAATTCTGAGTACAGGTAGTAAAGAGTTGTAAAATTACTAGTTGTAGCTCGCGACTCTACCTGATATTAAAAAAAAAACTTATTAAGAAGCCTACGTGTTCTTACAGACTATTTTCTACATGTATGCCAAATTTCATCAAGATCCATACGACCGTACTGGAGATACATTCTAACAAACATCCATCCAAACAATCGCATTTATAATGTTAGTAAGATTAGATGTTATCATTTAATCTTTTTTTTTAATCCATTGCGTATTTGATTTATCGGCTTCGGTTCAATTATAGTTTTCTGAAAATAAGTTATCGATTTATTATCTTTTTTAATAATCTGAGATTCGTTTTTATGCAACCTTAAATATCAAATCGAATAATCGAAGTTTCTTTTTATTATTGATTTAAATCCGTTTTGTAATGATTTTTAAAACTTTCGAACATGCTACAGGAAATAAAAAACACAGTACTTTTAAGAAGATATTTAATTTCTTACATCTATGTTATTTATATAATACTACACTCAATATACTAGAAAAATCCAAACCATAACTACTAAGCTTAAAAACTATAAATTAATAACTACATCACAAATCATTTTATAACTAACAATTTTTATCTCAAAAAATAAAAGTTTTTTCTGTCTTCTTTATGAAAGGTTTCCTGTCTTAAAACTTCGATGACTCCCACGTATATAATCGTATATTTTCCTTCAAACTTTACTACAATAAATTACGCTATATCATCATCAGCTCATTATACGTCCCCACCGAAGGGCTCGGAGCCTACCCTAAGTTAAGGGTGATTAGGCCATAGTCAACCACGGGCCGCGGACGAGAGCGAAAGAGTGCCCGTGGTCCCGTCCCGATGCGTTGGAGGAACAGAGGGGTTTAGTGGGTATGCCTCCGCTATGGAGGAGAATCCCACATAACTACCGCGTTCCCCCCCGGGGCGCGGAGTATGCATAAAGCATTCCCCTCTGAAAAAAAAATGGCCATAGTCAACCACGCTGGCCAAGTGCGGGTTGGTTGACTTCACACATATCTTTGAATTTCTTCTCAGATATGTGCAGGTTGCATCACGATGGTTTCCTTCACCGTAAGAACGTCGGATAAATGTACATATGTAAAATCGTAAATCGAAAAACACAATGGTATATGGCGTATTTGAACCGAGGAGCTGCAGATTGCAAGTCAAGTGCTTGATCCCTGAACCACCGACGCTCTCAATTACTCAATTACGCTATATGCAAAATGATAATAGACAATGGGGATATAAAAAAATATTTTACTCTCAAATAAACACATAATATTTTTTACCAAGAGCTTTAAAAAGGTATAAAATATTGTGAATGTAGCAATACATTTTTTTAAATAAAATGAAATACAGTTTATTGACAAAAAACAAAACTGTTTACATTTATTAAATTATTCAAACTTTCGTGAGATAATAACCTTATATAAAAACGGCTAAACACTCACGTATTCGTCCGGTGGCGGCACCGATTAGTTTCTCCCTTTCTGTTTACAGTTACTAAAAGTATTAATTTACGTGGGAGTCATCAATTTATATAAGAGTTCTATTTATACAAATTTTAAAACGTTCTTTGTCCAACTATATCTTAAATCTCAATATAAAATGAGATAGTATAGTCTTTAAGTTGTAGAACATATAAAATTGGTAAACGCGCAAGATTTTATTAAAAAAATCATGGGTAAAACAAGATAGATCTAATCTCTATATCTACACTAAATAAAAACTAACTTGACAACATTAGTGTAACAAATATGTCTGGCCCGATGAAATGGCGTTATCGCGGTTTGTTCGTTAATATGGAAAATTTACGGCTAAATTTTCATTCCGGCACCGACTAGTTTCGAATCGGGATTACTTCAAGTTGAGTTTTTATTCTGAGTTTTTCGCGGTAGCTCGCGCTTCACACTGATACCGGTTAACCTAATATTAATAACACAAAACTCAAGCCTATATTCCAGAAGGGTAGGCAGAGACCACGGATCGCCACTTGTTGCCCTTCCGGGACATGAATTTGCCGGGTGAACCGCGTCGTCGTTTTTCCTCTGGGATATTCCGTGTATTAATCTGTTTATAATAATTCATTTTCTCGCGAATCTATGGACATGGAAAATGACACAGGAGATAAGATAGCTACAGTCTGTTGTTGCAGTTTTTTTGAGTTGTTACAGAGCGCCTATTTAATACACCGGGCCAGATATGTTTGTCGGACTATACAAACGTACTTGTCATATCTTATGTTTTATCAATGACATTGAATGCTATATCGATTTCTTCCTCAGGTGTCCTCACTTCCATACTGTGTCGCCTTTCAATTTTGTCTTCTTGTTTGAGATCATTTTTGACTGATTGATTCACTGGCTTATTGACGTGGTATTCCACCGCCTTTGTCTTTTCTGTCGACTGGAGATTCTAAAAAAAAAAGATACACTCATCTGGCGTAAAGAATATTTTTTTTTATGAGATTTGATACTTTATGTCGGATAAATTCAAATAGCCCATAGTAAAGAAATTTGTCATCCCTTTTCATTCGCCGTTCAAGTATAGTATGGACAAAGTGGTTTAACCATAAATATGTATCACCACACTACTTTCGGTATGTCAAGAACTCATTTCGAAAGCCTACGATAATGTTTTAATTAGCCATGATTTGTCAAAAAAATCCACGCTGGTTAATTTATTTACGGTATAAAAAGGTTGACGTATGCTTAAGCTAAAATGTATTTGAAAGATTGTCTAATATTTTATAGTAAAGCTCCGATTCCCAACAGACAAATAACTGTGTCAAATTTCACGTTTATTAGTAAGCGTAATTACGTTAAAAAGGGGTATAAATTTATCGCTTTACTAATGATTCAAACACATATGTTGGCCATCAACTTGACACAATCTTATTGTATATTTATTTAGTTATCAAGATTATTAACATTATATACTGAAGAAGATAATTATTATGTGCAAATTGCATTGTTTATCAATCGGCGGCATGAATTGATAAATGTTTAGTGCGCTTTAAAATTAATGCAGTTTTATTGTTTCTATGCGTGTTATAAATTTAATTAAACTTATAAATGCATTTATTGATTTACAAAACCATAAACATTGTTGTGGTGACAATTTCAAAGACTAAGGCAATTTTTGGCCACCATAAACAAAATAGATTTCGTTTTAATTTAAATGGTTACATTTTTAAACAATAGATTTTTTTTATATACGAGTATAATTTTATAGCTATGGTTTTTATCATAGTTGGTAGTTATTTTGTACTATATAAACTCATTTTTCTTGTGAGTGGCGTGTACGCCTGTTGTCCGTATGTTCTTATATTGTTTGTCTAGTATAATTTTTCTAGTACTTCTTGAACATGCAATTGGTGTATTTTAATAAATAAATAAAAAGTTGTGTTCAGTAAAATTGCGTATTACAGACAAACAACTTATAGACACAATCTCTATAAGATAGAAAGTTATTTTGACATGTATAAGGATACAAAATATATACACAAACAGAGATTCACACTGAGCCTACAATTTTGTAGTGTTTATTAAAAATAATCCTATCGAGTAAAAGCACTTGATACAAAATAACTCTCGATAGCCTTGTTCTATGTTTCGTTAAAATCATTTACTTACCTCGCCGTACATATCTAAAGATATAGAATGTCTCTTCTTGTTACTCTGTTTCATTCTACCCGACCTCGATATAGAGAGCTTCCGTCTTCCGCCGAGAGGTGGCGTTAATGTACCATCATCTTCGTTACCATATTGAGAGTTCCTCCTCTTGTCAGATGGTGTTTGAAAGAAAGATTTAATGAACTTCGCCATTTTTCTTCCAATGCAACAGTTATCGGATATATTTTTGCATTGTATTTGCTAGTTGCTTCCTAAAAAGTGAATTCATTTTTATCGATTATTGTATAGGACTTAACAGTTCGTTTCGTCTTCCATAACACGTCTAATATTAAATCTTGTTATCCCAACAAAGGCAGCTATATATTACTTCTTACTAACACAGTCAAACCTGGATAAGGCTCCTCAATAATTTGCTTTAAGCTTACAAAGATTTCTCGCTAATCAGAGTTTCTCGCTTACGAAGTACATCCGACGGGACTAGGCTCTCGCTTATAGAGGTTTCTCGCTTATCTAGGTCCGTGTGTGTTGTAAATGCAAAAGTTTAGATGGTTCAATTGATGTTTCTTACGTATCTCCAGAACTCTTAAGATCTCGCTGAAATTTGGCATAGATATAGAACATAGTCTAGAAGAAAATAGACTACTAATTTAGTTTTTTTTTTAATTCTACATGGACGGAGTAGCGGTCAAAGCAAGCGTCGCGGCAGTAAAGTTATGTTACACGACATACAAACCTTAATTGATTTTAAAACCTACTTATTTAATAATTATTGTTAACTGATCTTGATTATTTAAACAGATATGAATTAAAACAACACTTTGAAACATGACCACACATTTTTCGAGTGATTATCAAAATTCGAAACATTTTCGTCCGCGCGCAATTAAAATAATAATAAATATTTCTTAGCAACCGTGTTTTTCAGAGACCAAAATCGTCATCCATATAATCATCTGACAGAGATAACAATATATTTTAAACAGAGATTTTGGTTATAAAAACCCACGGTTAGCTTATGCGATCATCCATCCTTTCAGTCGCTTTGTAGTTACTTGATAACAAATCTATCTAAACTTTCGCATTTATAAAAATAAAGATAATTCTATTTATTTCAAACGTAAAATAAATTAGTCTAATACCTTTTGTTAACACTCACTGATTTCAAGCACTTTAGACCGTAACGCACAAACACTCGCGACGTATTAATTACACTTCTCAACAATGATAAGTTGCAAGTCTTGCATTTGATAAGATCTTAAAGTTTCTGACTGTAGATTTTGTATAAAATCATATTGCCATCCCTTTCATTATCTTTGAATTAATAAGAGACAAGTCACGGTTCACATTAAGTCAGAACTTGCACTGAAATATATTACAGCACTTCGTAATAACCTATCATATTGATAAGATATAAAACTGATATATTGATAGACTAATGATAATCATAATGATGTTAATAAAATTGCCATTTTTTTGGCAATTCTGTATACATTTGAACCTGGATAAGAGAAACCTATGCGAGAGTCAATGTCCTATCCTGACGGGCGATCTTTGTAAGCGAGAAACACTGGTTAGAGAGAAACCTTCATAAGCGAGACAAACATCGCAGTACCCTGGACTCTCGCTTATCAAGTTTTCAAAAATTTATAAATAATAAAAACCTTCAGCCAGTTTTAAAGCATCGTTATGTTAAAAACATAGATTTTAATTACCGAAACATCTGAATTTTCTTGTAAGGAATGGATGAGAATGACAATTGGACTAGGCGAGGGAGACGCTTAGTAAGGAGAAATACTGTCTATAAATCCCTTCCCTCCATTTAAAGTAGGTAACGCATAGACAACTTATTTGAGATGTCTGTGGGTAGATGTCGTTTCATTTTAGCGAAATCAGCTGGCCACTTGCTTGTTTTAATTATATTATTTATGTTACATTTTTGGTAATTTATATAAAAAAATATTTCTAATAGTTATATATTATTCAAGTGGTTATATACTTACGTATCATATCTAGACATTATCTATAATCCGATTGTATAGTTTAACATATTAGATAGAGCAAACGCCGTCAAAGCTAAGTTTTTATACGTTTAGATAATGATTCAGATCATCGAGATAGTTTGTAGACTTCTAGTTCATATTTATAACGCGAAACACATTGTTCTACCAGCAATTACAATATACTTTTGTAATAACAGCAGTGGAAACGCTCTTTAACTTTGCTACAATATACCGCCATTTTGCGGCGGCCATCTTGGACCGATTTATATCAAGCATAGCTAAGAACACTCCAGACTAATTCACAGGCACACACAGGCACGTCAAACTTATACCACGTCGTTTTTGCGTCGGGGGCTTAATCCATTGCAATCTTGGAGAGTAAAATTTTTGTTACATTGCCTAAGAAATAAATAAAAAAAACAGTCTTGATAAAAATACCTTTAATCCAACTATACAACTCACAATATATTTAATTAAAAAGTTAAATATACAGAAAAATAACTGGGCTCTAGAGGCATTCAGTCTAGCAGACAAAGTTTAGGGGGCGTCCATACTTTATACTTCTTCCAATCTTACGTTGGAGAGAGGGGGGATCTCTGCAAATATCACGCAATTTTTTTCTGATTGAAACAAAAAAAAGCAAAAGCACGAAGCAAATTTTTTTTCTTTTAACAATAACAATCCAACGAGTTTACGTAAGAAACTCACATTTTGAAAAATCTCACGTTGATTGGGGTGGGGGACGGGGTTGAATATAATTTCACCAAGTGAGGGGCAGAAAATTTAAAAAAAACACCTCGTGTAATTTATGGACGCCCCCTTATGTGTTTAGAAAAATATATAACATAATCTTACAATCAATAGACGAAACAAAGTGTTTGTATATTAACTCAAATATTTTAAAACCATAACGGCCATTATACAATAATTGTAAAAATCATGTGAATTCAATTTTACAAAGAACCTTTACTTGAACTATTTTAGAGCAAATCACAAATACCTTAAAATATAAAACGAAATTTAACACGTACATTGGAAATTAAACTCTAATTTAATCACCAAAAAGTCTAAAATGAAAAGACCTTTCCAAACATAATTTATATGAGTAAAATGAAATATATTTGGCAAGTTTAAAAAAAAAGACCCAAAAATAAATAATCTATTACATCCACTGAATAGCACCTAAAAACATAACATTAAAAATACAAAAATCAGTACATACAATTAAAAAATAAGACTAAAGTATTAGTACAAAAGTGATATACATAATATTTTCATCAGAAAGGCACGATTAAACACTCAATAACAGTGGGTTTCTGATACTTCAATCTCTATATAAAACATCACCTTATATTTCACCTTTGACAGAGATAATAATGTTTTAAATGGACAATTTTGACCTCAGAAACCCACGGTAAGTGAACTTCATATTTTTATATCATAATATAAAATCTATTTACTGCAATTTATTACTAAGAAAGCATATTACATATATGTATGAACATACAAACACTAAGATTACGTTACTATGTTAAAATACATTACCGTATTTTTACTCCAATATCATATTGTCGTCTCTTTCACTCTCTTTGACAAAACAAGACAGCAAATACAAATATCAAATTCGATGTAAGCAATAAACAACAAGACTTTAGTTCTATGACGTCATAGCGTTTGTTAACCGTACCAAAATATTACCCAATAAAAGTAATTCTTCACAATTAAAAAATTGCTTGTATCTGTTTGTAATATCGTAAAAAAATCATTTTCTAGAACGTGATGTAATTTTGTTGCTTATAATATTATTTTTAAATTCCTTGCTGACGAATTCGCGCGCCACCGCTAGTCTATTTATTGTATTTTTGTATGTAACATATAAACTCAAAAACCACTGGACCGATTTCATAAATTATATTATAATTAGAAACCTACGTAATCACTGAGTTAACATAGTCTATATTTATTAGTATTTGGGCAAAAGCTAGTTAAAAAATAATTGTTTGATTATGCGTGGGTTTCTGCCGTCAAAACCTCTGTATAAAACATACTGTCTTCCTCGTCGTACATCTTTGACAAAACAAAGATGACAATATTTATTAAACGAAAATTTCGGTCTCAGAAACCCACGATTTATCGTTCAAAACCCAATGGTATTAGTTATGACACTTGTAGGAAGAATATGAATCAAGACATGTCAGCCTTCAATATCCTTGTAGTTTAAGATAGAATTAAAAAAAATATATATGGCTCAAGGTCACCTGCGTAGTGCTCTCCCCCCGCATCCCTCTATTCCCCACGCGTAACATCGTGTTCTGCGCTTGCGCAGCCACTCGTACGATGTTCCGAGCAAAAATTTATAAAGAACTCAATAGATAGAAATAGTTATTATTGAACGCGTATAATGTATACTCGAATACAATGGAAATGAGAAATTATATCAATGGCTGTCAATTATTGTCTATAGATTTGTTTACATAAGTTTTAGTATTAAAATTTCTCATTTCTTGGTTCCTTCACTGGTTTAAAAAGATGTACAATTTCTAGTGATTTTCGTATCGTATTCGATTGAAAATAAAATTTTTAGGTTATAAATTTAAAAACGCAATAAAATATCAACAGACAGATATGTATTTCAAGTAATTTTAGAAACATTTATAATACACAGGCTTTCTAGATATTTCTATAAAGAGAGATATTGTCAATAAAAATCCAGCGATAAAATATATTTACATAAAATCACAAAATATCACATAACATAAGTACAGTTATCGTTAATATTTACATGATTTAAATCGATATTAAAAATATCGATTATCAAAATTAAAAATCGATATTTAATCGATCAAACGACTTGTTCGGTATCGTCTCTATTCTCATTGGTTTGTACATTCGTAGCTCCTCTGTACAATTTAAGATTCGATTCTGTGTAATCGAGTATTTTCCTACTCGAATGTCTGATATAGAGCATTTGTTTATGGTAGATTTTTAACGCGCCTTTAATCGTAATATAAGTTAAACCACCGAGTATAGTTCTGTGAAGATTATTTTGTATAGAACGGAAGAATAGTTTGCCTATTATAGTAGATATTGTGGGTAAAAGTAAAGCGGAACAGAATATCCTTGTCGGAGATAAATGCGTCTCTGTATTATTGGCATTGGTCGTTTGACCAGTCACTAAAGCACTTCTCTCGCCGTCCACACTGAAAACAGAGTAAACAATATATCTTACTAATTTTACTAATATTATAAATGCGAATGTTTGGATGCATGGATGTATGTTTGTTAAAAGGTATCTATATGACAGCTGCATGCATTTAGCTAAAATTTGGAAAAGATGTAGAATATACTCTGGAAGAACAAATAGACTACTAATTAAGGTTTTTTTTAATTCCTTGCGGACGGATACTTAGTAAAAATAAGTTTACAAAAATCTGTTTATTCTCGAAATGGATCAATAGACATCTAAACGATATATATCAGATTTTAAGATCGCCATCACAATTCTTAAATAAGTTTAATCAATAAAATAATACTGAAGATAGTGAATTCAGAATTGTCTGATAGACATACTATAGTTCTTATCAAATATCTTAGCAACCCAAGGTTATTGAGTTCTGCGCAGACTCACGCGAAGTTAAGAGCCACCAAGATATCTGAAAATAACTATACCTACATATCCCGACAAAGAAAAAGGCATAAATATGACTGAATGTGTACTCACTTTCCAAAGGGCAGTATGTATGTTAGAGCGGGTATTTTAGCACAGTACTTCCTCAGGAAGAGAAGCACCGAATCCTCCCAATTGTACATCTTGGCACTGATCAAGGTGACGGGTATCGTTGGCAGGAGGACGAGCAAGACCAATGGGTCAGCTGACTCCATCATCTCTAGACCCTCTCTATGTCCCACCACCTGGAAAAGTCAACCAATATTTTATATAACTTATTGTATTTACCATAAGATTATCTCTCAAGCGACTGCCGAATGTTGTTCATACGATTCTGGCTTAGGTCTAAATGAACCCTTATGGTTAAGGGTACGGATATCCGATCGAGCACAAATTCTTGAAAAAGATTATTGTAAAAGTTAGTAAACTATTTTGAATTTACTTCTAATATTTACATCATAAGACGGAAGAGAAAAATATTATTGATAAATGTTGCAGAATAGATGTGTTATAATTAAGGTCATGTTAAAAATAACCTAATTCGGTATTTACTAACAGTTGAGGCTTAAATTTTGTACGCCATATCATTATTCTGACATGACCAACCCTGAATTAACAATACATGAAAGGCGTGACCAAATTTTGACAACAAAAACCGGAATAAATTTGATGGCTGACAATTTGTACGAAGTGAACAAAATGTACTTTTAGTGTGTTTCTTTTTTACTTTCAATCTAATCGAAATATTCCAAGGGATATTCTGCCTTCATTTTGTAATAAATATTCTTGCCTTTATTCATAAATAATTTAATGACATTCAAACAAATTTTATCGACTCAGTCAAATTAGCTGTTTCTGTGAATTGCCTCTCACGTTCTCTTTATAAAAGAGTTCCGGTGATGAAATTTTACAGATAGATTCATTTTTTATTGTATTATATGTTAAAATATATGTGATTTACAGTAGGTTTCTCAGATCAAAATCTACGTTTATAAGATTTATCTCTCCTTTGTCAAAGATAATAAAAGAGATGATGCATTTACAGACATTTTGGTCTCAGAAACCGCAGGTTAATCAAATTTTATACGTAAAAATATACTTGTAAATAAAAATGATACGTTAAAAATTAAATAAAAGACTGCATTTACGAGTTTATCGTGAGAAAGTTATAAAAACAAAAGATAACCGCTCTGTTTGTTTACATTACAACTGGATATTTTAAAATAAACTTAAAACTGTGGTCATATTGAATATACAGCTAATATTATAAATGCAAAAGTTTGGATTGATGTTTGTTACTATGCATCTCTAGAACAACTCAACGGATCTCGATGAAATTTGGCACAGATGTAGAACATAGTCTGGAAGAAGACAGGCTACTTATTTTTTTTTTAATTCCGCGCGTACGAAGTCGCTGGTAAAAGTTATACTTACAATATCTCTTTCATTATATTCACAACAAAAGGTAAAATGTTTAAATCATGTTTGTAATTTTTTATCTCTGTTAGGTAGTAATGACTTTTAAACTGTAATAAAGTCTTCGTCACAGCTGACTTTTTTAAAATGGACTAAAAAAACTACTTTTAACCTTTTTACCAATAGACGGTGTGATTCATAAAGAAAGTTTTTTTTACAATTCATTGTAGTTTTATGCAAAACTAGCTGTCGCCCGCGACTCCGTATGCGCGGAATAAAAATAACATACATTACAACAACAATTACATCGACAAATTTCAACGAGATCCATAAGGTCGTTCTCGAAGATACCTTCAATGACATCCATCCATCCAAACCTTCACATTTATAAATTAGTAAGAGTAAGATAACGTAAAATAAAAGGTTGGTTATTTAAAAAAGAAACCTTGGTATATGTTCGGCGATTGGTTTATTCAGGGTTTTTTTTGATAAAAAGTAAAATAAATACACCGGAATTATTAACTAGGAACTTGTACGCGGATATAAAGTAAAAACAGGCCTAATTAAAATTATAAATATACATCTATATCATTTAAATTGTAATGGAAACAAACTTGGTTATAGTAAAAAATCAAAATCGGAGCACCAGGGGTGGAGTTCCGCGCTAAAAAAAAAAAAAAATTAACCCGACACACAGTTACTAGATTAGCAAAACCCCACTGGGTTACTTTTGTTATTGTTTCTCCTAGTTACTTGAAATAAGTGAATTTTGTGAAAAATTATTTTTGGTCCGATAAAGTATTTTATTTAAAAAAAAATTGCTTATAAAGAATATTTTTTTATCCAACCCACACTAGTTCGAGCTGGTTGTCAATAGCCTGGTCATCCCAAACTTGGGTAGGCGCCCGTCAGTGGCGACATACTTAAGTTGACTTTAAAAACGAAAATATTTGATCGTTTTAAAAAACTGTGTAAACTTTACCAGTTAACCCACTAGCCGCAATTCAACGAGAATACCGTTCAAGTCAATGAAATGACAAATAAATATGACAAAAAACCTATACAGTTATTTTTTCACATATGCTAATTATAGAAACACGAACAACATGACCAATTCAACATCTCACAACATTTTCGAACATTTATGAATTTACAAAGCAAATAATATACGCATACAAAGCATTATAATGTAAAATATTCAAGCTTGTTACCAAAACGAAGTGGGTAAGTGCTTAAATGCACGTAAATTATTGTGAAGCAATTTTTTTTTATATAGAATAAACCATTGTTTGACCACAAACCCACTTGATAGTAAATGGCTATGTAAAGGATGGTACGCATTAGCTTAGGAAATACATAATCACCCTACTCTTGAAGGCACCCACATTATAGCTGGGCGTATTTAGGTCTAAGGATTGTTTGCTGTAAAAGTAAATCTAATATAACATGAGAAAGCTATTACTATTAATATTATTGTGATTGTATTACAAGATTTAATTTTTCTATAACCTTAATTTTCGTACCCCGTAATGACATCTTAATGTAATTTGTTAGTTACTAAACATTCCATCTGATAGTACTCCTATGACACTCGAGAAAGGTATAAGAATCAAATGACACCTCACTTGCTAAAATTGTGTCATTCATTTAGTCTCTTAGCCGTTACAAAAGAACTCACAAAAATAGAAACACATTTACATACATAAATACTTAGATACAAGAAAAAAACATTAAATAAGGATTATTATATAGACTCCAACATACCTGCATAACAGTAACTGCACCATACGTAATAGCAATCCAATATATAGAACCGAGAAGCACCCCACCAGCAATGAACGGACTGATCTTATGTGTAATCTCCTCGAGTGCATCCAACAAAGCTACAAATGTACCCATTGAGGGGAACACAACAATGTATTCAGCTTTGCACTGTGGGCAAAGCACTTTACGCGATATATTGCCCCGTTGCTTCTCATCAACCCAACGTTGTAAACAGCTTTGATGTACCTGAAAGAATTTAAACTACAAGGTGATAATGCTTTTTAAGTGTGTTCATGATGTTATCATAGGTTTCCCCTGCCCTGCCAAACTACCTGTATAAAGGCTTTGTCATCTTTCAGAACAGTTTTAAAAAAAAAGAGATCTTTAGAGAAATAAAAATCTTACTAATGCAAAAGTTTGGATGTATAGATGGATGGATGTTTGTTAGAAGGTATTTCCAGAACGATTAACAAATCATGATAAAATTTGAAACAGATGTAGATCATAGTGTGGAACAAATAGGGTATTTACTAAGTTTTTTTTTTAATAAAAAGGGATTTGTGTAGCGTCTTAAAATTTTGGATCTCTAATTTTACTTAAAGTTTTGCTTCACACAGATGTTTATTACTTCATAATGTTCTTAAACTTGAAGTTATTCAACTTACAAGCTACATGCCACTACAATTTAGAAATGTTTTCACCCGACAAATGCCACTAAATCTGGCAATTATATATCTTTTTTAGTAAGTCAGTAACATATGTTCCGAATAGTGTTTGTACTCACCAAACAATATGTAAACAAATGTTTAATTATGTACTCTTAAAACCTATTATTTTTTTCCATATCAATTGGTACTTATCAACCACAGTAATAATTAATATGATAAAGGTATTAACACCAAAAACTTATCAAAAGCAGATAATATTTATTGCATATAACATTAGTAACAATGTATTAAATCACAATAAGAAATATTTGAAATTTGACCGAATAATGCAACTTTAGGATTTAGTTTGTCCTGGCTAAATTACATAACAATTTTAGGGGTCTTTTGACGGTAAAAATTAACAGTAACATTTTTTACTATCTTTTGTTATATTAATAAAAAGTTTTAACATAGACTTTGGAACCTTCAGAATACCTAAGACTACTAAGTTATTGTATTGGTAGATCTATATTTTTTGAGAGTTAGTTTCATAAGTAGTAAATGAAATATATGCATGACTTCTTTATTAAAAACTATAACTTTTATGGCATTTATTATTTTAAAATATGTGTTTGATGATTTGTTGTTTATCATTGTAACTGCAAATTTAAACTATTGTAGTAATAAAACAAACACATGCAGAATAATTAAACTTTTAAAACTACATACAGGTAAAGTAATTTATTATCTAGATGTTTGTTGTTTATAATTTTTTTTTTGTGGAGTGTCTCCAGAACGGCTGCCAGAATCTGGATGAAATTTGTTATGGATATATTGCACTGTCTGGAAGAGAGCATAGGCAAATGTTTGTGTTTTAAAACCGCATGTACCATGTCTCATGTGACATCTTAAATCTATCATAAATAAAATTATTTATTTTTAGAATCTTTACAAATACTTTTTTCGCAAGAACAAAAAACAACAAATGCAAACTATTTACTACTTTCTTCACGAACAAAGTATTGTTTAAACTTAACAATCAATCATTAGTTGACACAACAACAAACATGTTAAATATGATAAAGATATGAATCAACAGGAAAATAAACATGTAAACAAACAGGCTTTTATTAAAAAACATTGTTTAGCTATTTTTAAATGCAACAAAGAGATATCCATCATGATAAGGGAATTACAAAAAATACGTGTGAGAATATAATTATTAAAACAGTCCTATTTTTATATATGGGAAAATACTTAAAAAAATTATTGTCTTATTTTAAAGAGATCGAATGAAGGGGAATCCCTTATCCTCATTCTTTCTATGTTTTAGGAGGGTGCCCTTTTCTGCCTAACACTACTATACTATTGACTTTGTACATTGTTATTGAAACATTTTAATACCTACACATATTTTTTTTTCGATCTACAATTTAAATGTCTAGTTGGTATAGTCAGTCTAATGGCATACATTTTCACAAATATAATAAATGTATCTCTCTTAATAGATTTAAGTATAGTAGATTAAATCATACTATTTTTAAACCCTAAAAAAAATGGAAGAAATGAGGAACTAAAAACTTTGTTCTGAAAGCAACAAAAGAGTAATTTTTTGTTTAATTAAAAAGAACCATGACCTTTAAGCTACGTACTCTGTGCAGAATTACAGTTGTATATGTTTATGTACCTAAATATTTCATGACAAATAATGCAGTTTATTTTATGTTGATTGATATTTTTAATATGTTTTGAGATTAAAATTCTGCTTTAATTTTACTCACCCATTTCGTAGTGCCAATGCACTTGCAGGGTTGCACCCATGCTGCTAATCTGTCGTCAGATTCTGTTGCAAAACAAACCCAGCAAGACTTTTGGTTTTCATCTTCTGTAGTTTGCAGAGCTTGTGAAGCACTCGGATTAACACTTGAAGTCGCGGAATTAGATTTATCCTGGTTAGCCATTATGTACGTAAGCAATATAAAATGGATTCACTCCTAGAACTCGATGTCTGATAAAGGTTTTACTTGTTGAAAAATAATAAAACACCGTGGATATTGGACAGACTGTAAGATATCTTTACACCTCGAAGTCGTAAGTATTAATCGTAATTCCAAGTTTTGAAGTGAAAGGTTAACGTTATAAACATAAATGAAAAATAAATCCGCATTCCGCATTTACATTTGCAGATTGACGTTTGCTTTCAAAATCAAAACTCTCCAGTTGTCACTTCTGTGTTCTGTCACTGATAATCTGCAAAAAAATAAGAAACATTTTATGTTATTTTCGTTCTATGATTAGTGGTTCAAAAATTTCACACAAAATTATATTTTACAATCATGAATAATAGAGGGGTGCAATTTAATATTTATTTTGATACGAAAAAGTTATCTCACTTTCTGGCAGATTATAAAGTGAATGCCCAACGAGGAAACTTTCCATTATGTTCTCTTTGACATCGCTTCTTTCTGTCTGTATCATACTCTTTGAATTTTGAACCGACTTGACATCTTGTCAATTTGACATTGACATTAACATCATTGAAAATGTGTTCTGGCTCGAAGGCTTAAATTTATTCGCTTTTAAAGTTATTTTATTTATTTTAATGCTAACATATCACCGTTTATTTCAAAAGTTTATTAAAACCCAATAACAACTTTCAGCTGAGGACCTATACAGAAACAACTGTAAGTTTTTCTTAATACTTACCTACTTTGAATAAAACACGTATACTACTGAAATAATTATTTAAATATTTTTTAAATATTTATATACATGTTCTTATGCTTCATATTTATTGTTATTGTGTATTCAATTTGACCGGCACATTTCGAAAACTTTTATGTAATTATCTCAACTATCTAAAATTAGTTACAAACTTTTACATAACTACTGAGTTCTTTAACAAGCGCAAGCAATACCTTTTTATACCTGAAATGAAAACTACGGCAATATGTAACTTAATCTAGTGCTTGTACTAGAGGTATTGCATAACCAGGTAAGTCTTTACATGTTTTGATTTCAGAATAGATTCGAAAATTATCTTTTGTTGTAGGTAATTGCACATTACATGTTAACCTCATTTTTTATATCCCTTTTTATATAAAAGAAGAATTAAATGAGCAGTTTATTTTTATCCAATTTGCTTATACTTCTAATAGTACTTAATAATAACATGCTTTCAAATTAAAGTCATCTTAAAGATTATTTATCAATATTAACTCATAGTGTTAAATTAGGGTGAAGATACTGCAAGACTGTAGAACTTGAGATACTTGTATCATAAGATGCCAAGGATCTCCTTTCTAACTAAATGCAGCATCTCTGCACCATCTATTTAGAAGAGATTTGATTATTTGTTCTGAATGTAGTCATAAACTAGTATATCTTTTTATTTAATTATTTTCTGTGTTTGTTTTTAATATTTGTCTACCTTTCAAACTTTTATGTTTAACCTAAATTTTAACCTAAGGTTAATTAAATTAGCTTTTAGATCATTAATTTGTTTATTAAGATGTAAACTAGTGTTAACTTAGGTCACTTCAGTGTTTTCTGTTACAAAATTAGGTCCATAATTACTTTTATTATATTTTTTAATAATAGCATTCTTGAAGTCATTTTATTTGAAGTTTTTTTTTTCAAATTTAAATTAAATTTATTTTAAACCAAGCAATCAAATAAAAATTCTACACTATGCATTAGTCTGCAGTAGGAACTTAAAAATATTGATTATTACTTCTTGTCATGGAGTATGTTACTTAAATTACACAGTTTGGAATAAAAACAAAGTTGTATTCCAGAAAAAAAACTTCTAACCTTGAGAATAAGAGAGGGGAATGCTGTATCACTAAAGATGCAAACTTAGTGCAGTGTTACCATTAAATGAGATTTTACCATGATTTGGGGAGTTTTCCATCGAAATAAAGTAAGAAATAGTTTTTATTTTATAACTGTAGAGAAAGTAGTAGTAAATATTCTTAATAATATTTCAATCCTGAATTATTCCGTATTGTGATATTGGTTTTAGTAAATCTTGAAGATACTGTATTAATTGCGTTTTAATTGCGAATATTCTACGTAATATTATATTTAGTAATACATATTACTAAAACAATAACAAGGAATTTGGTAGGAAATAAAAACGAATTCATGTTAATAAGTAATTTTTATAATATTTTATGGCAACACCAATTAAAATGAACTCTTGACCGTCAGTTAAAGCGAGCGACTCGCAAAACTCGGTCGTCGTTATCATTCGGTTTCGCAACTAATGTGAGTTTTTATTTTAACAACTTTCACTTATACGAGCCTGTTTAGTGTTACATCATCTATATTATGGTGACACGTGATGTTACTATATCGTTTATATACTACATAATATTTAATACATACTCCGGTATATATATGTAACAGTAACAACATGCTTTGGTAAGGTTAAGCAACGTTTATCGCGTTTATAAGTTTGACTTAACTTTCTAAAATCGACGTATGTGATGAAAAAGGTTACATCCCTTGGTAGATATGTGACTCTTTTCGTCAGAAGTGTCTAGATGTTTTGTTTTAAAATTTATCTTATTGGATAATTTATTCAAATAAGAAATATCAATTATGGTGGTTTGTATTTTTATGTCTTTACTATGGTCGAAGAAAAATGTAAAATTATATTACTGTCTATTTTTTTTCTGATACTCTAGAAACTGTTATAGAATACTTATTTCGGCTAAAATATACTTTGTATTACTGTGTCCTGCAGCAGTTCAAGGTTAAATAGTAATTTACTTTTTACTACAAGTAAATAAGGACTAGTTTGAGCAAATAATTTGTCCATTTTATGATTCAAATAAGTTTTTCCAATTTGTTTCCTTCATGACGTTTAAAAGAGTAAAAAGAGCTTTTAACAAAACAAAGAGGTTTTGCCATAACTTTAAAAAAAAGTCGTATTATTTATGTTATCTGTACTTATATTATAAAGAGGAAAGATTCGTTTATTTGTTTGCATTGAATAGGCTTCAAAACTACTGAACCGGTTTGAAAAATTCTTCCACTGTTGCAAAACTAAAAATAAAATTTTTAATTCGGCCGACAAATAGTTTAAACATTTTACTAAACAGTGTAACTTCTTACGGGCGATTTACAATACACAAGAAATTGACTCCCAATCCTTTAACCTCCCAATCCGGTAATAATAAAGAAGTAACGGCCCGAGCCGAGGTTCCTGAGGGAGCCCTGTAGCTTAGTTACTCTTAAACGAGGTTTAGGCTAAGTGCCATCTGCGCTCGGCCACCTTAAGCCCGGTGAAGCTGTAAATGCCTCCTTGAGGCAAACAGTTGCAATTCAGTCACAAAAAACAAAAAATTGCCATTTTAAGATATAAAAAAAATTAAAACTATTGTGTTGCTTTTACAGCCTGAATTTAAATTTTAAATGTATCAGTTTTACGTATAACTGAATGAATTTGTGTCGAACGTCACATCCTGTATGGCAAATGATTGTGTATTAACCCAACACAATTTATAGAATTTGACGATTCATTCACCACTCTGAGTTCCTTTGAATATTATCTATACCATGAATATGGTAAAGTTTCCTTAGATATTTTTGACTTGCATTTTACCCCGGATTTACTTAGGTACAGGGACAAAAAATTAGTTAGTAATTTCTAGTCTTACTAATATTATAAATGCAAATGTTTGTTAGGTGGTATTTGTATCACGCCTCAACGTATTCTATGAAATTTGATATATAGATGTAGAACATAGTCTGGAAGAACACGTAGGCTACTAATTAAGGTTGTTTTTTCGCGCGTACGGAGTCTCGGGTGACAGCTAGCTGTGAAATAATTTAGAAAAAAGTTTCAATATTTCTTAATTAAAAATCTCAACAAACGCAATCAAAAGAGTTTTTATAATATAGATCAAAATGTCAGAGGTAAAAGATCAAGGGTATAAGGTAATAAACCTTTACCCTATAATATTGCATACATATCTTTATATATTAATATTATGTTTTTGCTTAAATATGCGATTTGCAGTGTAACTGATAACACTTCACCTCGACTGATAAAATGCAGCCTAATTATAAATAAAAAACATCATTACGATATCGCGAAAATGTTCCCGGAAAAAATATCGAAACAGAGTTTTTAATTTTTGCTAATTTCAATGTAAAGAATATATTTTATTAAAAACATATTGTAAAGAAAAGTCCATATTGCAAAATGTTTTACGAAAATAGTTACATGTCTTTAGATATTATATATAATAAGATGGAACTTTTTTCTTTTCATTTTATAGGGGCCTATAGAGGGTCGATATGATCAAAAAAACATTGACTATAAATTAAAGGTAATATAATTCGTAGGCCGATTCACATAAATATTTATTACAAATTATAAAATATTTTTTTTATAAAAATACTGGCCGTATATATTTTTTGTCCTGAGATCTGTATTGTTAAATGAAATTAAATCAATGAATTTAAATAATTTGCGCGCGACTGTCTGTTGTTGAATTCCAAATTTGAATTTTTTTATTTATTTATGAGTGAATATAAAATCCGATCCCAAAAAAGTGTTGCCAGTTGAGAAATCTTATGTCGTGGTATATTTTTAACAAAGTATTTTTAGTGTAAAACAGATTTCCTTGGTTTAATAATAAAATATGAAATTTATGTTTATTTTGTCCGTAATCACCCATATTTATTTCAATAACAATATATATTCCTTGAAAAAAAATATACGTACAGTCTAACAATATAAGAAACTTGTATATACGGTTATTTTTATTGAGTTTTTTTAATATATTATAATATATGCTGCAGTCGCTGCTAAGATATTATCAAAGACATTGACCCCGCTATATATATAACGATTACGTTTTGACTGTTTGTCATGCTAAACAATATTACTTAAATAATCTACATTTCTACTGACATAAACACAATGACCTTTTATTGTAACCACTAGCTTTAGCACACAACTTCGCGGTCGCCTATTGGTCGATATTAGAACGTAGAATTTTCTTTTTTTCTTATTAAACATAGCGTAAAGCACTATTTTTCCATTAACTTTATCTTTTTCCGTAAATTTCACGATCATACGTTTGCGCAATATCCTTAAAAAGGTGTACAAAATTTTCGGTTCAAGTATTCGGTTCATAATTATTCCAACTTTTAAGTACTTCCAAAGTAATATAGCACTTCATTATACAATATTCAAATTTGTAAGCGAAGCCGAAGGAATAGAGTAGTATTATTACTTGAAATTGTTGATTAAACGATCTGGTAGGAAATTATCTCTTGGTTTTTATATTCTTTTCATTCCATTTAAATGTTATTAACACTTTTATAAACATGTAATCAACGTTTATTGTGTTGTACTTAAAGCTGGCTACACACGTACAGTTTGAAAAGTCTAACTGTACAGTTAAAGAGCATAGGCAAAACTGAAAACTGAACAGTTTAACTGAATACCATCATTAAAACATATTTATAAGCATTTTCTTTCAAATAAAGAAGAATTACTACTTGACCCTCAAGACTGGCGATATTTTTGATGCATTTAGAAAGTTTTCAAAGAGAAGTTTCAAGATAGTTTTGAAAATCGAAGGCTATATAAAAAAATCTGAAGATTTATAAATTCTTACTTATTTGTGCAAATAATTGCACAATTTACTTCCTTCACAGCAAAAACGTCGGATAAATGTACGTATGTAAATCGGAAATCGAAAAACACATTGGTACATGGCGGGATTCGAACCCAGGACCTGCACAAGTCAAATGCTTGATCCGTGAGGCACTGACGCTCTAAATTAATTAATTAAAATTTATTGCAATAAAACAATAATTTTTAATACGTTTGTGCTATTATACAAAAAAAACTGCAGAATCAGTGCAGTAATCATTTTTTAACGCTATGTTCGATGCAAATTTACCAAATGTATGTATAAATTAAATTAATAATGCTTATTTTTTTTGTATTTGTCTAGTCATAATGACAAATCAAATTTGCTTCTTACTAATGCGTAAGTTTAGATGTATAGGTAGATGGATGTTAGAAGGCATCTACAGAATTACAGATAATAGTCTGGAAGAACTCATAGAAGTCGCGGCCGATAGTTACTTATAAGATATTCGTCAAATAACCATTTATCACATTTTTTACAAAGATAAAAACTTGATAAAAATTTCAAAAACTACTAAACTCATTCTGAATCATTTTACCGATAAAAAAACTCTTCTGTGTGTGAGTAATAAATTCTTTTTTTTTAAACCAAGCTATGTAGAGTAAAAAAATAATGTGTTTTATATCTGTAGCTCGATATGAAATGATGTTCACTGTCAACAATCTCATAATAAGGCTATGTAAACAATCATACCGTCACTGAACGAATTGCAAACTGAACTGCACGTGATTGTGACTGTACTAACAAGTACAGTCGCCTGCATAAATAAAATAAATCTGATTAGATATTTTTTATTTATCTTTCATGTAAGTTTTTTCTAGTTTTATCTTTAAAAAAATACTTTGCGTAACGCAATATTGACTCAAGCACTTCACAGAGTGTTTATTGATAGTGAAGACGTGACTTATTTTTCTTGGCAAGAAGTATATATCATTATCTAAAGGTGTTCTGAAAAACTATAAATGGCTTTCAATTAATAGAATCTTCTATTTAGGTTGCTTAAATACAATTTACTTTTAGCGTTCTTATAAGAATTTTGTATAAAGATATGGAATTTTACAATATATGTAACATGGGAAAGAAAAAGAAGATTATAAATGTAGTTTGTATGTTTGTCTTCGAATCATTCTTGAAGCTTACTAATATTATAAATGCGAATGTTTGGATGGATTGTTGTTAGAAAGTATCTTCAGAAATGCGTAACGGATCGGACATAGACTGGAACAATATATAGGCCACTTATTAAGTTTTTGTAATTTCGCGCGGAGGGAGTCGCTGGCGACAGCTAGTTATTGAATAAATTCTTATTAAATTAGAATATTGTTGAGGTTTTCTGAATATCTTAATCTTATTTTTTTCTCTAAAATGCTTCAATAAATTCGAATAAGCAAAGTACATTTCCGTAGTGTAGTGCGATTTTTTTAATATGCAAATGTTTAAAATCGTGATCTCTATAGTTTACAATAATTTTAAACTTCCTAACATTTTGATGATACCAAAATACACAGCAAATATACGTAAGTGCTAAGCACTAATACTTTATCTTTCTTGTTATCAATAATATAAAAAGAGTAACACGTAGACTCGTTATAAAAATGAACTCCTATTTTCTTGGCTAATGCATACTCACGTAATATGAGGATTAAATTACATTTATACACGCATTTAATTAACCACATGTGACCTTAAAGGCGTCGGTGGCTCAGTGGTCAAGCAATCTGCAGGTCCTGGGTTCGAATCCCGCCGTGTACCAATGTGTTTTTCTATTTTCGATTTACATGTGTACATTCATCCGACGTTCTTACGGTAAAGGAAAACATCGTGATGCAACCTGCACATATCTGAAAAGAAATTCAAAGATATGTGTGAAGTCAACCAACACGTACTTGGCCAGCGTGGTTGACTATGGCCTAATTACTCTTAACTTAGGGTAGGCTCCGAGCCCCTCGGTGGGGACGTATAGTGAGCTGATGATGATGATGACCTCAAAGGTACGCGTCTATTAGCCCGCGTCGGACGAACCGCACGCACCGTTTAAACGGATTTCCTTTGTCTTTCGATGCGGGCGAAGCAGATGATACACGCTGCGCTTTGTAAATTCATATATAGCAAACTAAAATTCGTTACTGGTCGTGAGTGCGGTGCGTCCGGTGCGGGCCAATAGAATCATACCTTTATGATAAATATACGTGTCTTATTAACCAAGACAGAAAAAAATATCAATGCTATAAATTGCTAATTATGCCGAGTATCTACTTCAAATGAAAAAGGTTACATCTCTTAAAATATCTGACAGATGCAACTCTTTTCATCCGATAGGATTTTGTTTTTGATCGTTACCTGTAACCTTTATTAATTTTAATGTGTATTCTGACGATTCCCGAGATCAAGTCAATAATTTTACCAACAAATACAGTGTGTAAGCTATACAATGTATGCTTAAAGAATGCTAAGAAGGATATGATAGTATTAAATTACAGTAACATCCTGTACATACTTCATAATTGTTTTGCCTTGCAAGCTGTAAACACAATTACTCATGAATTTATAAAATGTTAAATCTACATAAAAGGCAATACACATATACATAAGTAAATACACAGGACATTATAAACAAAACGGTCTTCTCTGAAACATATAGTTTTATAATACTAATTTTCCTATGTAATTTTCGACATATTTTTATGTTTAATAGACATCAAAATGTCGGGCATTGATTCATTTTTACTCTGTGCACGTATTATGCAAGTTACAAGGTCAATCTTAATAGCAGAAACCGGTTTACGGATGTATTCAATAACATCCAGTTATCGTTATAAATAAGCGTTACTTTAATGCCCTAGAGCAGGGTTGGCTAACTTAAGACTAAAGATCTGTTTGCTGACGAAACCCTGTGCCATCTACCAATTACAAACTTCTTGAAATCTTAAATGAAACATCATAATTGACTACACAATTATATAATATTTTTTATTCAAAGGGAAATCATGAAACGGCAATATTTTTAGAAATAATTATTTAAATTGTCTAGTGTCTGAGCAAAGTCCCCGCATGACCGATCATTTTCATTAGTCGTTAGCACATAATCGGAGACTATCTGCATGGTGTATAAAGACCGAGTTATCGACGAATGAGATTGCGACTTTAGTATGATGCCTTCCTTTCGCTTATAGTAGCGGCGTTAGGTTAATAAGACAAAATGGGGCGCCCACGAAAGGCGCCAGATATAAAAAAGTGCCCGGCGCCCCTGAAGATAAGACTCTATCTTTGGAAGATTTCCCCCCGAAACTCAAAATGGGCGCCAAGAAAATCTCACCTGTGGCACCGGTAATGCTCATGAGTCATGTAATTTTTGTATACAAAAGAGCAATACCACTCGATTATATCTTTTTAAATGATCCATCACTGACTTTATGCTAAATACATTTTTATCAGTTGTTATCAGTACGTGACAAAATCCACGAGAGGCTATTTCACGTGCACGATCGACAATTTTACAGCAAATGTAATTATATCAATTACTTTGAAAACATCTAAGATAATGATTGGTCGGAAAGTTTGAGAACCACTGAATATACAGTTAGTAGTAATCGTAATTGGTAGACTAATCAACGTCTTAGTAAATGATTAAAAAAATATTTAAGATATTGTGATTAATTAGTGAAGTGAAAAGGAGGAAAAAGTGAGTGACCTTAACAATTTAGTTATTAAATATAATCCACCATTCTCCATTAAGAATTTTAAGAATGTCGACTATAGGTCATATATGTTTCTACCAAGATGCTCTAGACATAATTGGAGTTTTTCACAAAATCTGACCACCACTATACTTCAGCGTAAATAATATGTGAACAGGTTTTATTATAATATTTAAAAACTATAAAATTTGCTTGCTGAAGGCCTTATTTTGGTCTCCTTTCCCATCCCAAGATAGGCAACACATCTGCAATTAGATATGACGCTATTTAGACGAATGTGGTGACTGGTTATTTTTTGCAATTTCTGTGATATTAAAAAATAAATTCGGACAATAACATTTTGGTGAATTGATTAGCTTTCTTTGCGCGTGATTTTGATATTTGATATTTATGTGATAAATATAAACGACAAGACGAAAATTAACAGTGACAATGAATTGCTATTTAATTATTTTTTTATATTATATAAGATAACATATATTATTAGATTATTATATTAACGATTAATATAATAGATTAGACGATTAACTTACAAATTCCTGAGTAAATTATAGAATTTTTTGTAATTTTTCAAGTCCTTACATAAATTTTCGGTAACTATTTTTTTAAATATATTATTATTTTTAAATCGTCGGTGGCTCAGGAGTTAAGCACTTGACTTGCAATCTGCAGGTCCTGGGTTCGAATCGCGCCATCCAATGTGTTTTTCGAATTCCGATTTACATATGTACATTTATCCGACGTTTTTACGTTGAAGGAAAACATGCTACCTGCACGTATCTGAGAAAAATTCAAAGATATGTGTGAAGTCAACCAACCCGCACTTGGCCAGCGTGGTTGACTATGGCCTAATCACCCTTAACTTAGGGTAGGCTCCGAGTTACTCAGTGGGGACATGTAGTGAGCTGATGATGACAATTTTTTAAATGATAACAAAATTTGCAGTTAAATTGGGGATTGAAATTCATTTATGAAATGACGTGATATGGAATGTATAGGTATTTATTTGGTTTTTATGTAAGTGGTAACAAGCAAGGTGAGATATAGATTATCACGCGACTTTAAATGTTTAATTATTTGATAAATATTGTAATTAGTGTAGATAAATTCAGTCAAGTTTTTATTGAACGTAACTAAATTTGCGACGAATTTATTCGTATCCAATCTGTTTAAATTTAAAATAAGTTTTCCACCGAAGGTATTCACTGTCGAAACATGCAAAAAACACTGTCATCTCCTTTATATGAGACAAAGACAATGTTTTTGTATATGTATATCTGCAATGGAAACTCCAATAGTCACACGAAAACTGCTGATTCCAAATTGTTTTAATTACATATTTAAGTTACGCCGTAAATGTAAAATGTTTTATGTAAACCACACACTTTAGGTTATGCATAATTAACAAATCCCAGCTTGTTAGGACATTAAGTTTATTTATAGAAAAGCGTTTTTGTCAATCTTGGGCCGTCTTAACGTGAGGGTCCAAAGGTTGCGGGTCGTTGACGCGCCAAAACATAGAGACGTATGAGTATGAGTACGAGCCAATGGACGTATTATTTTTGGGGGCGCCAAATTGACTTTCGCATCAGGGCGCCCTTTACAAATAACACAGCCGTTTTTTTGTTTCTGAGGGGAATGCTTTAGTCATACTACGTGCCTCGGGGAAGGCACGGTAGTTATGTGGGATTCTCTCCCCGAATGGGAGCATACCCACAAAACCCCTCTGTTCCCTTATAGCCATAATGTGGGACGCCACGGGATCGTGTTAACTTACCACCGCGACGTCCCACTGAATTAATACAGCCCTGTGTTTCGTCTGCAATTTTCAAAACCTAACATGTGTGGACGTTAATAAATGTATCTGTCATCTGTATGAATGTGTATGGGACATACATACAACAATTATATGCTCAAACAATGCGATTGTTTTCTGAGCAAGACATTAATCGCTCTATATGTCGTAACAATGAAATTCTTTGTACAGTCTGAGATACATAAGTGTTTGTTTGGACTAAAAGAATGAATGGTTTGAAGTGTTTTGTACATATTTTTACGAAATCAGAGGACTGTTAAGATTTATAAGTAAAGAGGATAATTAACCTTGGGTTTTCATTGTTTTAATATTACTATAAAGAGAAAAGATTTTATTGTTTATACCAGGTAAAGTGAACACTAAAATAACTAACATTTATCTTATATCGAGTTCAATATACGATTAACATGTAACCTTTTATTATTTATATACTTCACTACTATTGTATTATGCATACAAATGCTATTTACCTTTTAATAAAAAAAAAACACAACGTAGAGATATATTTTATAAATACGGTTATAAGGACCACGAAAAGGAAATTCATTGGTAATAAATGATAGTTTTTAAATATCGATTTTGTACTATTTTAAGGCAGTTATATGAGTTTTAGTCGGGATTTACGACGAAAACATCTGGTAGCGATACATGAAAGACGTAACTCTTTTCGTCACATAGTATGGTTTATCGTTGTAAAAGTCTGTCTTGTATTCCAGTGGGCCGCGCCATGTGTCCGATATGGCCCCTCCACATCGTGATCCTGTACATCCTGGCACTATGCCCCATCTGGGTGATGTGCCAGTCGGCGCCGAACCTCCTCGCCACATTCAAACCCAACAATCTTAGTCTGCACATGGCATATTATGATTTCATCGATGTTGAAGTTAAAGGTAATTTTATTTAATTATTGCATTTGCTATGCCTGTGTTGATCCAACTTGGTGTTAACTGGGGTTGTGAACGAAAGACACAACAGTTGAATGCACACGCATGACTTGGACAATGGGAACGTACTGACGCCAGAAACTTGATCCAATCCTTTGTTTTATGCACGAGGAATGATGATAATGTTCCCAGCCTTTTTTATAAGGAAAGGATGGGAAGGGATATGAATTCTACGGAGGAGGGGACGTATAGGAAGGGGAAATGTTTCTGTGCGACATCTCCTCCGTCAATTAAACGTAAACAACGCATCTGGAATTACGAATGGTCATAGGTTTGCGGTCGTTTCGTATTTCAGCGAATCCAGGTGTCCGCTTTGTCGTTTGCCACTTTTAAAAAAAATATTTTATTTGTACAGCTTTCATAAAATCTTGAAGTTTTATTATGTTAAACCGTTTAAATTCCCCAGGTGATGGGTTACAGCCAGCCGACGAGTTCCAGATAAAATCCAGGAATCACCACGTGGCCTACGGAGATTGGAATTCAACGTATAGAGTGGACGAGGCTGCATCTAATTGGAAGGGACGGTTTCAGGTCACCGCTGAATTTCTTGGTAAGTATTGATTTTTTTTCTAGTTTTAATGTATCTGTGTACGTACGTTTATAGTTTTACGCTTGTTTCTCTCTTATTCCATTTCATCGTGGATGCCTAATTGATTGAAATTAAAAAAGTCTGCTTTGATTCTTACTAATAAGTAAGACAGTTGAGTCTTTATTCCACGAATAAAGACGTAAGTGACAATAGAACCTTTAGTGTAAATTGTGTCCAGGTCGTACGGATTTATACCTGGAAGTGAAGCGTGGTACTACAGAGTTCCCGGTGAACGGCACACTGCCTGTCACCGTGTTGAGACCTCAGCGAGTCATTGACACTATATTCACCACCAGTGTTGCCGTTTTCGTAAGTATATTTCTGTATGTTTAGTGATATTTAAACTAACCAATGTGATAATTTAAAACGAAGTTTTAGTGGCGATAGATTATTCAATTTTCTGTTAATAGTCAGCTGACATGAAGTTTTTATACGTCGTTGTAGCGATTTAAAAAAGATGTATTCTTTATGACTGCTCGAATTAAAAGAATTAAAAAAAGTGCGCCGTAGCCGGAATACATCCCCAGATGAAATAAAGCTATTTTTAGTTATAAATAATTTGTGAAAAATATATTTAAAAAATTACTTATTTTGGAAATTTTCGTGCATAATTTGTCAGAAGTCGTTGCTATGACTACATTCCAAAGAGCACTTTTTATTTTGTATATCTAAAATAAAGTTTTTTTTGTATATCTAGCGTTTTTGTAGTGAACAAAGAGCAATTCTCCCCATTGTTATAATTTGCTTATTCAGTTCATTTTTACAATATCTCCAAGTTTTTCATTCTAGTTGATTTTAATTTGATTGTAATTGTTACATATTTGAAAGTAGAAATAAATTAATTTTCAGGTGTCGTTAATCTTTATAAACTTCGGATGTGCGATGGACTGGCCCACAGTGAAGGAGTGTGTGCGCAGACCTATCGGCCCAATCATCGGTCTCTGTGGACAGTTTGTTTTTATGCCACTGGTGAGTATAAAGTAGTATACTTCGAACTATCTAACGAAAAGAGTTATATCTCTTATGGGATTTATTAACTCTTTTCGTTGAAATGTAACTTTTACTAACAGTACATTCTGAAGTTAACCGTATACTTTTAACATACATTTTTTTAACTTTGAATCATATTTGATGAAAAAAAACAGTTTTTTTTTAAAGTAATAATGTGAAGAACAATCTTCTTTGTTGTAAATTTTACTGTATTTTTCCTGTATTCCTAAAGTAAAATAAAAATTTTATCATTGTACCAGATGTGTTTCGGTCTGGGTTTCCTGATCTTCCCCACTCTGCCGGAGATGCACCTGGGCATGTTCTGCACGGGGGTGGCCCCGGGGGGTGGAGCGTCCAACATCTGGACCTTCGTACTCGGTGGAAACCTCAACCTGTCCCTCGCTATGACCACTATATCTACACTATCCGCTTTCGGTAAGTAATCTCACTTGTCTGACCATTTCAATAAATACTTAATTGGTCTTTAATTAATAAAGAAATCAAACCATAACTTTTTAATTATGCGTAACGAGCTGTCGCCCGCGACTCCGTCCGCGCGGATTTAAATAAAATTTAATAAGGAGCCTATGTGTTCTTCCAGACTATGTTCTACATGTGTGTAAAATTTCATCAAGATCTGTTGAGGCGTTCCGGAGATACCTTCTAACAAACATCCATCCATCTAAACTTTTGCATTTATAACATAGGTTAGGTTACGATTAAAAGATTTTATTCATTAACTAACAATAATCGTTAATAAAAACCTTAAACCAAAAGACAAATAAGACTGAAACATTATAAACTTGTTGCAGGATTCATGCCTCTGTGGTTATTCTCATTGGGCCAGTTGTTGTTCCGTAACGCGAACATAGCGGTGCCGTACCAACACATCGGCATGTTCGTGGCGGGCCTGGTGGTGCCCCTCGCTATAGGTCTCGCTATGCAGAAGTTCACGCCGCGCCTCTCCGCCTTCATGGTGCGGATATTGAAAGGGTTCTCCACTCTGTTGCTGCTCTTCATCATTGTCTTCGCTATTATTACTAATTTGTACATCTTTGAACTGTTCACTTGGGAGGTAAGGATATTTTGTTGTTATTTGACATGTCCAGCGAAAACAGTTATATCTAACAATAGATGTAACTGTTTTCATCGGATGGTTCGATTTTTGTTTTTATTTTAAAACTAATTAAAAGAGTTACATCTTAAAAGGTTTCATAAGAGATTTAGCTCTTATGAAACCTTTTGAGATGTAACTCTTTTCGTCGAAATGGTCGTTTTCGTCACTATCCCTAAGATATTATATTCCACGATGTACTATCGGGTAATCTGGTGATATTCCACCGTAAACTACAGACGTGTCGAATGTATTAAGACGTTGACGTAACCTATGGAAAACAGCTTTTAAATTTGCTTACTACCAATGACTTGACTAATCAATTAGAAATTTTATAAGAAGTAGTAGAATTTATCTCGTTGCAAGGAATAAGGCACTTTTTCTATATGTGAATGACCGCGGATGACCCTGACTGTACATGTATTCGTAGATAATAGTAGCGGGTATGGGTGTGCCGTGGCTGGGCTACATCTTCGGGTACCTGGCGGGGCGCGTGTGCCGGCAGCCGCACGCAGACGCGCTCGCCATCTCCATAGAGACCGGCATCACCAACACCGGCATCGCCATCTTCCTGCTGCGCTACACGCTGCCGCAACCTGAAGCTGATCTCACCACTGGTAACTATACATATATGTTGATGAATTCAAAGTGTCTGTATGTACGCATCTGTTACGGATAATCTTCGGAACATCTGGACCGGATTTTGACGGGACTTTAACGGACTATATGATGTATACAAGAATATAATAGTCTTCTTTTCTTTATTTTGTGCAAACGAAGTCGAGGGCGATCGCTAGTTTATATAGTTAGACAAACTTGTGTGACATTTTTACGATCTCATTATATGTGGTAAAAATGATACTCTAAAAAACAAGTTCAAGTAAAGGAAGTTGACAACTTTAATGTCGAAAAAGTGTCACATGATCCTTGTCGGATCATATCTGTCTTGTCTGTCTTCACCGACATCGAAGAGACCGACAGTATTCCCAATAATTGGTATTATATTTATAATGAAATTATACGACATTCAGCTGGAATGTATTATAAGTCGTATTAAGCGGTATTAACATATTTTCCAGTTGTCCCAGTGTCAGTGGCCATTATGACACCATTCCCCATGATGGCAATATACATATATCAGAAAATAAAGGCTTGGTGAGTACTTTATGTAATTTTACGAGTGATTTTATGTTGTTTTGATTGTGTTTTAAATCACGGAGTGTTTTTTTTTTACATTTTTATGCACACATTATTTTTATTTATGAAAATACTTCCACAGTTTTAGATTTTTAGAATTTTAATATTGGACCCAAATAGCTCTTCAAATTTTAATGATTTTTTTTTACCAGTATACTTTTTTATTGGTTACAAATTTAAAACAGTCAAAATATAACTTTTCTTCTAATTTTTTCTTATGCATTTAAAACATGAGAAGGGGAAGGAATTGGGAAGGGAAAGGGACACGGAATATGTTTTTTACACTAATGTCCTATCAATCCGTTATATTTTGACTTAAATATAAACTTAAATTATTTTTTTTTATTTCCATAATATTGTCACCACCCGTCATCATTACCATACCGCTTAGTATGGGAGGTATGTCGCAGAGTTTGATATATACCAGACACAATCGACGAAAATAGTTACATCTGTACATAAAACCTTTTACCTCATAGGAGATGTAACTTTATTCGCCGAATGAGTCGAACGGTGGTGGTTGGTCGTGGTACATTAATTTGGGATACAAATGGCTCGCGCTTACATTGCTTTCAGTTATTTGAGAGAATCGTTATATATAATTTATTCTATCTCTCTAAAAATAATTTATTTTTGTTTGCTCTCAAATTACTAGAAGCATAATAATTGCTATTTGCTTATTTTTTGTTGAATGCTTTAATTAGTTTTTGTTCAATTCTTTTTTTAGTAGTACGTAGCTATTTTAAGATAGATTTTAAGCGAAACTTACCTTTCTAATATGAATATTTCTTTGAATGGTCATGGTCTTGCAAGAAAAAGCAATATACAAACCATTACTCACTAGTACTATCCTTACTTTTCGACTGTTGAAAAGGGTTACATATCTTAATAGATGTAGCTCTTTTCATCAATCACCTAATAAGTGATAGTATAAAAAATCTAAGTAATATAAATACTTTTGCAGTTTCAAAAAGCGAAGAGAGGACAAGAAAATCCTCGAAGAGAGTAACACCAGCTTCGTACCCGGGCTCCCCCAGCCCGCAGTCCTCGCTCCCCCTGATGTCAAGTGAGCCCTGAAGGTGGCGCTGCAAACTCTTACCATACACACACTCGCACTCATGTCATGTCAAAACTGTCTAAAAACAATACAATATCAAATGCTTGATAATTAATTAATAGTTAATTTCTTATTAAATCTACACTTAGGGCCTGTTTGCGTGACTATTAAACTTCTTTTGTAAGTATGGCCTTTCTGGGTATATGAAAAACTGCGTACAAAAAGGAAAAAAATAATTGGTTACAGAATATATTTATTAGTATTTTTATTCTCTAATTGTGGTAAGAATTTGCGAAGCGAAATGTTTTTTTTTTATACACTTGTCAATTATATAATATATTGAATGTATCTTGATATCGATTTTTGGAGCTCAATTTAAGAGCTATTTTTATATTTTAAAGAGGTTTTATATATTTATTAAAAAAATAATAAATGTTTTATACTCTACACACGTGTGTGTGGCAGATGCCTTCATATGTTTTGGCGCCGCACTGACAAATGTCACATTCCGTTTGACATTTATAATTGGTTTAGTATGACAAACTTATCTGGCCCGGTGAGTGGAAGTCATTGCCATTAAGTCTACTAGAAAAATATGTAAAACTTCTCACGGTATAGAAAAGGCGACTATATTTAAACAAACATATCTGGACCGATGAACACTGCTACTGCGGTTAGTATGCCAGAATAAATGAGTGGGCATAAAAAATTCTATTAAAAGAAAAAAAACATTACACTACAGTAAGTAAAGCATCCTTGTGACAAGGGGCGCTAGTGAGCTATCGTACTTTGACTGATGACCAGATTAGATATCCTTGTCGGTCTACAGCGACAATAATCTTGTGTCTTGTTTTGACAGTAACAGGGTGGTTAGTAAGCTAATTTAATTTTACTTAACCACCGGGTCGAATAAGTTTGTCGGGCTGTGTGATTCACCTATAAAAATTTAACCAGTCTGCATTAAAATCTATCTGCCCACGACACTTTCAATTTAAGTTTTCTGTTAATTTAAGCATTTTATAATCGATTATATTTTATCTTATTAAGAATCCTCACAAAAAGTAGATTTTCCCTGACACTAAAAGTAAAACTGATTTTATGGAAAATAATTTATTCTACGTGCTAAAAGATTTTTTGCATTAAATTTTCAAGTTGAAGTTGATAAGAAAGTAATATACTAGAAACAACATATGTATGTTTTTTTAAATGTTTTCACTCCAAAAACAATATTTGAAAAGTTTGTTGGAAAAAAATTAAAAAGTAAAAAGCATTTTTGTAGCATGTTTGGAAATAGTGTTGGGCAGTAAGTATATAGATAGTTATTTTTAAGTTTGCTTTTCGTATATATTTTATGAATGTTTATTTTTCGCTTTTTATTATACTTGCTTCTTCATTATTTTTAAGGATATCTGATTAAATCAGTTCGCAGTTTCTTCACATGACTGGTTTTATAGGTGAAACAGATGTGATATAAGTCTGCTATTTATTTGAAAAATATAATGTTTTTTTAGATCAGTATTTATTTGATCGTTTATGTATGAATAATAAAATGTTTTTATAAAATTATTTCGTTTTATTTTTATCTGACAAAGAAGGTACTTTCTCTTTAACCCAAACAATTATGACCAATTTAATGAATGGGTCCGAGATAGTATATGATTTTACACTTTTAGAGGAACTTTCATACTTACGTCAATTGGTAATTTTTTTACAACAGGAGATTTTTATTCTTCTTCTGCTTACATTACTAATATTTTAAATAGACGCCTTGGACTATTATAAATATTTTTATTTTAAAACATATATCAAAACTTTTTTCTCAAACCAACAACTCTCCGAAAAAAATTAACACCCATAGCCAACTGATTTCAAAAACGTCAAACGTCATTCCGCGTCATACCACGATCAACTAGAAATCCATGTAAAAAAAATTCAAACCATGACCTAATAATAATACCCTCAAATATCACAAGAACCATGTGATTTCATACAGTAGTACCAAAACTCTCAGGATAGCTAGCTCACAATGCTTAAGCCAAAGTACGATCCGCCGACTCCGACGTTCCCATACAAAATCAGAAGACGGTACAACATGCTCAGTGTGCCGAGGAAATACTTCACGGACACGGGCGAGGGAATGCCGGCCTACACGCCGCGAGGCATCCGGAAGTCCGCTCTTAATGCGCACATATCTGACAGGGTACACGACGCCGCTTGGCCATATTTACGGTAAGATTTGAACAACTTACATGAACAAAAGCATGTCATCTCATTCTTTCTTTATATCAAAAGGGAGACATGCTTTGGCTCACGCGACTCAAAGTATAAGGGATTGCCAAAGCATAAATACTTCACAGCCCTAGTATTCTGCCGCACTAAACAACTCTCAACTCTCTCTCTCTGTATTGCCAGCGTTGAACAACTATTTCGCTTGGCACAGGACAGGAAAGGGTTCGCTGAGCTGACGGCCAACCTCCAGTAATGGAGAGGCATTGGAAGAAGAAGAAACAACTCTCGTGTGAAACAAGCATTATGACGAATTCCGCTAAAAGTATTATAGTTTTCAAATATCTTGGCAGCTCTTACATTCGAGTCGCTGCGCAGAATACAATGTTAAGTGTATTAGGGCGTTATGGGATGCGGGTGGAGGACACTGCACCTTGAGCCGGCAAGATATTTGAAAAGAACAATACAATTTATAATCGTTGTTCTTTACAGTCGCATGCTACTAACAAAGCGTGCGTACAAGAGTCGTTTCAGCGTGGAACGTCTGGAGCGCTTGGATCGTATGATTGAAGCCGCGAATGCGACTTGCTATTCGAAACTCGCGAATTGCGTCATTGATTTGAAGAAACAAGACACTAAAGAGGTTAAGAAGAAGAAAGGTTGGACTGAAAGCGAATGGAAGAAACATATGGATTATATCGGACAGATCGCTGGTCCAAAGAGAGACTTTAGACCACCACCTATAGTGGTATGCTTTTATTTAAGTTAGCGTGGATTTCCACTGTCGAAACACAAGACAATATGTTTTAAAATAAGTGTTAACGCAGTGGAAGTACACGGTCAAAATACAAGACTAGATTTTATTTACAAAAGAAAAAAAGTTAAAAAATTTGTTCTCCAATTAGGGCATAGTTAATTTTAACTGCGACTTTTAATCTATTATTGTAATGTAATTTATCAGCGAGGACCGTTCAAGCCGCTAGAAGCGCTGCTGCCGCGTATCAAACTGATGACCGCGGTGCCCAAATTCAAGATCTACAGAAGATTGTCGCAAGATTCCAACTACAGAGACCCTATTAAGGTATTTTTCATAACTATCAAATTACATATTACAGTGATTATAAAAAAAAAGTCGTGACCTTTGAAGAAATAAGGAAAAGCCGTTGAAACACTAAAGAAAATAACTGTCCATTTAATCAATTAATGTTACACATTTGCGTATACTAAGTTTTACTAAATCTACACTAAGGGGCTCTCATAGTAACTTTTTAAAGACTACGGCAATAAAAATGAATAGTTTTGAAATTAATTCAAAAAACAATTACGCAAATTTTAAATGTAAAATTTAAATAACCATTTAACAAATCTTACGACAGTTTGATTTTTTTTATATTTAAAATAAAAAAAAAACAAAAACTTACCTCTTTGCGTTCCACTCAAAACTTTTTTTTTTGCCTGTACAAGTTTTTTTTATTGCAGGTCCCTCCAGCCGCTCTAAAATACGTGCTAACAGATAGAACAAAGAAGCTAGCTACCCCGAGAGTTATCCCGCAGTTCTAGATTTACGTCTAAAGTCAAAACTAATCGAATTAAAAAAAAACATCATAAAAAAACTACTGTCAGAAACATCACAAAAGCAATAGTCAAATAGTTCATAGACAATAAAACAATCATAGACATATTTTTTATTTTTATTTACAATGGTAACATTTTCAATGTCAAAATGATTTGCAGATTCATAAATACTGAAATAAATAATAAATTATTCTTAAACTCTATGAGTTTAGTTACAACGATATTCAAACGAGGCTATGAATCACAGCGTAAGTAAAATCTTTGGTCGTCGATTGACCTCCCAGGTCTTTGGTCCTTACCTTACCGTCTGCGAGAACTCTGAAATATATATAAAAATATTATTTTTTTACTCTCAAATCCAACTAAAGCCGATAACCAAATTCTATAATTATTTTGAAAGTCAAATAAATTATCATCCTCCATAGAATCGTCCTCTTCACTTATCGTTGATTCCTGAGATCAAATTCTGTTCTTAAAGTTAAGTAGAGGTGATGATAAAGAGATATTAAACAGATTTTGGCATCAGAAATCAACCATTAGTACGTGAAATTCGAAATTAAAGGGGATGGCAAAAATAAATGGGGTCAAACACCCTTACATAAGATTACTATATAAGACTACAATCTCATTATTACTATTATAGAAAATCAGTCAAAAAGTCTTTAAAATAAGGTTATAGGTCTAAAAAGGATATCTAGACCTACAAGAGACTAATCGCGAAAAGTTCTTTAAGAATATATGTAAAATCAGCCATAATCAGGAGGGCGCTAGTGAGCTGTCTGTTTTAGTTTAACTTATGACCACCAGGTTAGATATCTTTGTATGTATGTATGGATAGATATTAGAAAGTATCTGAAGAACGTCTGCATCTTGATTAAATTTAACATAGATGTAGAACATAATCCGGAAGACCACAAAGGAAACGGAAGGCACGGGCGACAGCTAGTATGTATATACTCACTTGTTGACAGCGTTCTTGATCATCTTAGAGTAAGAGTGCAGGTTGACATGAGCCAGCAGGTTGGCGGAGCAGAGCAACATGGCGGTCGGGTTGGCGATGTTCTTACCCACAGCTCCGGAGAAGATGTGACGCGCACCCTTCATACAAATTATAATAGATATTGAATGAAAGGGAAACACATAAAGGTTTTGTTTACATAAAATCCATTGGATATAATGTATGGGTTGGGTCTATATCCCATGGATATCCATAAACCTATTATAACAGGATACATCAATGGGTATCCGTAATCCATATTCTAACATAAAACATCCCACGCTAAGTAGCAGACACCCCCTACAAGTGTGTGTCATGGAAGAGTAAAATCCATCAGATGGATATATCCATACACGGATTGGATATGGATACCTATTCAAACACAACACTTTCGGAACTATAAATAGTAGACTCTCGCTGCCCAACATACTAAACTAGGTTAATTTGCTTAAGTGTTTATCAATGGATATATGGATACATGGATGGGATACGGATACCTGTTCGAAGACTGCGCATTCCGCGCTGTAAGATGCGCCTGCGACGACGCCCGCACCACCAACAAGGCCACTGGCGAGGTTATCAACGATGTTACCATACAAATTGGGTGTCACCATCACATCGAACTGGTTCGGGTTGGATACCATCTGCATTGTGCAGTTGTCTACTATCATCTTCTCGAATTGTATGCGAGGGTAGAGCTTCGCCATCTGTAAAAAAATCCATCATTTCTCCTTTTCTCTTAAAATGGATATCCATATCCACACAATTTATCCATGTTTTCTTTGACCTTTTTTTTACCTTAAATGTTTACATTTACACAAAATATTAAACTTTAACGGTAAACATTATATTTATAGTCTCCTAGAACCAGGAGACAGACATAGGATACTTTTTATCACGTTTCCTTTTTTTAATTCCGCGCGGACAAAGTCGAGAGCATAGAGTTCTTTTATACAAATGTTCCGTCAATCGAAACGAGTTGGAAGTCAAAGTGTTAACCTCTTCGCAGCTGCGCAAGAAGAGTCCGTCACCGAGCTTCATGATGTTGGCCTTGTGGACTGCAGTGACCTTCTTACGGCCCATCTTCACCGCGTAGTCAAACGCGAACTTTGCGATGCGCTCTGACTTAGCCGCAGTGATAATCTTCAGACATTCCACCACACCTGTAAAATACGATATTTTTTATCAACAACAATGTATTATGTCAGTTGAATAGCTTTGACTTTTAAGTGACAGGACTCGTCAAGCGATAATATCTTCTGTGAAATAAAATCTAAAAACAAGTATTAAGCTATTAAATTTTGAGTCTGCATGTATTCTTAAAGCAGTGGTTGTCGGCATGATATGTGCATGTGTAATTATCATTTGTACATCACGCCCCGCGAAGAATATCCGAATGAATGCATAGTCCGTTCCTTTATAGATTACAAGTACAATAAAGATTGGACAGTGCCACTGTCAATAAATTATTGAATTTCCATGGTCAAACAAGACCTGAATCATATATAAAACCTATACAAATAGAAAATGACAAAAGAAAAATGATATGACAATTACAGAGCAAAGAGGAAATTGTAACATTTTTTATTTTGACAGGGGGCGTTAGTGAGCAGTCAGTTTAGTTTGACTTTTGCCCACCAGTTGAGATAGCCTTGTCACTCTATACCAGTGTCGTTGTCCTTGTCATTATGTCATGTCATTGTGTCATGTCATTGTACTACAACTCACCGGGCACAGATTCATGTTCTAACGCGGAGTACTCTCCTTCAGTCTGCTCTCGGATGATGATGCAGTCGACGTCATGATGACGACACTTCACGTTAGGCAAAGACTTGACGTGGACCACATTGGCGTACAAGTCCAATGCATTCCTCAACTTCATGTTGAGAGTCTGCAGCTCACCAGTGTGGGAGAAATCTGGCGTTGCTAGGATACCCTGGAAATTATCACAACGAAATCAGCGGGTAATATTCATATGAACCAATGTCAGATTTAGGTCTACTAGAGCCCAGGGCGAAGTTTCTGCGGCGCTGTTTGTCCTTTGCCCTGGGCGGTTACTCGTCCTAGCCCTACCCAAACACCGGCACTGTATATTTATTTATAAGGCAGATATATAGTATGAAGTGTAGATGTATGAATGTAGAAGAGACAACAGAAATGTGTAACTGCGCCAAGTAAATCCATTGTCTCTGCTTACTCTTATAGTTTGGTGTCGGCTTGTTTAGTCGCTGTAACCGATATGTCATTCTATCCGATATCTTATTTAGCACATAGTTATTTGTACTTACTGTTAGGATGAAAACCCGACACTGTGCCGGTGTATCGGCGCAACACTAGCCTTATTAAAATGTCAATGCTTATGTCCCCTCACTAATCAATCTGACATTTGGTAACGAAAGCGTGCCATTCGTGCCAAAGAATTCTAACTAATAATGTCTAAAATTACATACCTTAATACAGATTTTATTCTTGGCAATAGAGTTGACAACATCTTCAAGAGGGGCACTCAATGTAGGGTTCACCTCGGAGAAAAAGAATGATTCAAAGTCCACTGGGATATTTGCTGCCTGTAAATTAATTATCATCATCAGCTAACTTTACATCCAAACTGAGGGGCTCGGCCTATCCTGAGTTAAGGATAACTAGGCCATAGGTTGACTATAGTAGCTGGCCCATTGCGGATTGTCAAAAAAGGAAAATATAAGTATCTTTTTAATTTTCCAACCCAAAGAAAAATTAAAAATTTTGCCTTTTTTCATTTAATTAATTTTTTATTAGTAATACACGTAAGTGACAGCCCTATGAATAGCCATCATTGAAACCTATAAAGTAACAAAAGGCCTTGACGGCTACTATAAGCCGTTTAGCACATTGTTTCTGTTATGGATGTGTGTAATCTTACTAAATTACTAAAACAAACACTTAAGTAAAATAAAAACCATGTTATAACATACTAAAGGTGGCTAAACTTCATTTAAAAATATATTATTATATCGTGTTCCAACATAAAACCTAAATCTATACTAATACTAGCTGTCCTACTAGTGTGAGATGTTGGCCGATTCTCAGACCTACTCAATATGCTCACAAAATTTCATAAGAATCGGTCAAGCCGTATCGGAGGAGTATGGGAACGAAAATTGTTACACGAGAATTTTATATATAAGATTATAAAGTGGAAAGATTTCCTTTCCGAAACCACTGAACCATGTATGGATTTTGTTATTTCATTGTTTTACATTATTTAGATGAATAATTGTAATAAGATGTAGTTTAAAAATGTATACAGACCTTAAACACTTCTTGAACGGAGTACACCATTTCAGGTCCCACACCATCTCCGGGAATGAGAGTGCATTTGATGCGACCCTCTTTAGTTTGCTATATTAATACACATAATAATTAATATTTATAATATTGTCGTGAACAATATATACATAAATATCGATCAAATATTCTAATTATTTTACTTCGATTTTTAAACTAAAATATTTTAACCAAAGAACAAATATATCATAAAGTGCCAAACGACCCAAAGCCACGTGAAATTCGCTGTAATAGCGAAGTAACCGTTGCCTATAGACATACGCAATTGCAGATACATTGCCTACCTTTAATCGACGGAGGGATTTCCAAATAGGGATAATATTTTTTTTTACAAATTTCTAATTGTGATATGACACTTGAAATCATACAGATTATTATAAATACAGATAATATATATTGACACAACATCAAAGTTATTTTTATTAAAATACATTTGGACGGCACAAACATACCAAGGGACATGCTTTATTATATATAATAACATTTAAAAACAGAACAAGAACATGCTTCAGTTATATACTGAGCCATTCTATTCTCTCAAATATATAAACCAAATAACCACTAATTATGTATATGATCAATACATATCAATTCCAATTTACCTCTTACTGTGGGTTTCTGAAACCTAAATCCACATTTAAAACATATTGTTATCTCTGTGTTGTAAAAGATAATGGACAGGGATGACAGTATGTTTTATAAAGTTATTTCGGTCTCAGAAACCAACAGTTACACCACTTCAGCTAAGCTATTTTTATTTGTCAGATGGGTTAAGTCAATAGACAAATAGTAATTTTAAATTTTTGTTTGTTCAAGTGTGAATTGTATGTTATCATGTATACTGTAGAACTATTAGAGTTTTTGCATTGGACCGATTAATCAGAAGAACATTCCGCCAAATAGAAAATACTTAATATTGACAAATATTTTGCCTATAATTTATTAACTTGTCTATTGAACTTTTTTTTTGAAAATGAAGTGTTTTTTTGTATATCAGTGGAATCAAAATCACCCAATTTTTGTATAATTTGTGTGAGAATGTAGAATGGCTGTAATGTATGGAATCATGCAAAAAAATATATAATCTTACACATATATACCAGTTGATCCTGAAGAAACTAATAAATTCACTTTAAAGAGCACTGATATGTCTTCAGATTTTTTCCTAGGCAAGTTCAAAGTTACTATGACATAACATATTAAGTTCAATCAGTTTTAAATAATGTTGCTATAAAAATTTGTATGGAGTCATACAAATTTAACTCGTCTCATTTAAATCTGGGATAAATAGAAAATATTACATAGGAAAATTTGAACATATTGTTACTAATTGCCTTCAAATAGCAATCGTAAAAGAAGTCATTTTAAAACCAATAATGTGTTTGTGTGTGTGTAAAATTTTGACATAATTGTATAAACATAATATTCTAAATACCAAGGAAAAATATAGATTTTTATGTAAAATACCAAGCAATGAATTATTTTAATATTGTTTTTATATCACATTATACGTAAAGTATATGAACATAGACTACATAAAGCTGATTGACCGCAACTCCCGTTTGATATCAACCAATTTATATCAATTACAAGCTGCAATTATTGAGTACTAGCTATCGCCCGCAACTCCATCCACATGGAATTAGGAGCTTATGTGTTCTGCTAGATTATATTGTATATGTGTTCCAACTTTCATAGAGATCGGTTCAGCCATTCTGGAGTTATTTTCTAACAAACATCCATCCAAACATAGCTAAAGATAGCAAAGATAGCTTGTCACAAAAACTATGATGGAAAGATGGGTAGCTATGGTAGTGGAAAAAAGATTTATATCAAATCTAAAGATGTGTTTTAATCCTTAACTATGCACGTAATAAATTCGTTGGTATATTTTTCATTGCTTGTTATTTTTTTTAATACTTATTAGTAAACCAGTTAGTATCTCACCAGGGTGCTGATTGTGTGTTGCGCAAAACATACGTTTTTATCCTTGTTTACCGCTGTAGTGTGGACGCCTTTGCCGACATGCTGCGATCCCTGAAAAACAATTGCTCTCATTGATATAGGTACCTACATCACGTGAGATATTTATAGTTTTATAACGTCATAATTTCTATGTTGATAAATGCGACGGAAAATAAAATAAATTTAAGATTATGATATTACTGACAAACCCTACGTTTCTGTGAATTAATAAAAATAGTTTTGAATTACACGTTACGAAACACATTTAGACACTTAGCCTAATGTAATAAATAATGTAGGAAAAGAGCGAACACAATATGTAACTCACCTGCACAAGGGCGCGGAAAACATTTCTAGATATTAGAGACATATTAAACCTTTTTTAAAGGTATATTTTTAATATTATATTAGAAAATTTTCTGCACATCTACCGTCGCAAAGACGACACTTCAAATTTGCAAATTCCATTTCATAGCAATTGTCAATCAAAAGTTTAAGTAAAAAATGATTAATTAAAGCTAAAGATGAATATAAATGATAATTTAAGATACATTTAACAATATAAATAGGATTAAATTAGTTTTTGATTGCAAGATAAAATTGTTCAACACAAAAAAATGGAATTTGCAATCTCTAGTATGCGTAAAATGAAACGGAAAATTTGGTAGAGAATAAAAAAGATGCAGAATGACAGTGACCAAACAGGACTATGAGTTTATGAAATTGATAAAAATTACGAAATTTATTTTCATTAGGCATTTTCTTATATTTATTTTATTTTTGTAAAAATAACTAAACAAAAGGCAAAAAATTATGTTTCTCATTAAATCAGAAGAAATATCATATTTCATAATTTTCGAGACTGACAACACTAAAAACCTTAAAGAATTGATTTTTTGTGTCATTCTTCAGATTCTTTTGACGGCGCAACATTTAAACTGCATATATCATTTAAATCAAGCCCTATAACTTAAATAATCAATTAAAAAATGAATTCGTAACACGAAAGGAAAGCAAGATATTTTGTTGATCCAAGAAAATCATACACATTACAAATAACTGTCTATACTGCTCCTAAGTCATAGGTATGTACATTTTTCAAGTAAATGCTTTTAGAATTCCATATCTTTTAGAAAATAATTTTAATAACTAAAATTGTGCAGTTTTTCCGTTTAATTAAGCTCGGTCTGCCTCAAAGTGTTGTTGTAAAAATTTAAAAAGCTTTGGTCACATTATCGATTATTTTAATATCAACTTGACAGCGTGTGTTGAAAAGACCTGATAATAAGGTTGTGCTGGGTCAGGGCTTCCATAGATATGACTATTATTTCATTAATTTATTTATAACTTGGTCAAAAATAATGAGGAATTACGTAATACACTATATCAAGAATATATCTCGGCTACATAAAACTTTCCTTGTTTCTTTTAAATCTTATCGTTCTTTTTATATATTATTTTGATCTTATCAACATAATCGATATTATTTTTAAGTAAGTTGCACATTAATTATCTAAAAAAAAAAATTAAAGAATAAAAATTGCTGATAATTTTAAATTATTTAAAGTTTAAAATCATCTAAATTATTGGAAATTGTTTATTAGAGATATTTTCCAAACGATTTTGTTACTATGAGTTTTATTTTAAATTTTTTTATATCAATGATTTTTTAAAAAAATGAGTTGCGAGCGCTAGACCACGAAATATTTGCTAACACCGCTCTCTGGGTTAGTTTTTTTTTTATTTTTAAGAACTTTTATTATTTCAAAACAAAATTTATTAAATAAAAGTAGCTTAACTTTCGAACGAATTAAACCCATTTCGCAAAATAAAACTAAACGATTATCATCTTTTAATACGAACCATTTAACTGTGTATTTCTATTGCCGAAACAACTCAACAAAATATTTTCATATCTCTTTCATTATCTTTGTTAAAACAAAGATGATTTTTTTTAAAACAAGCCTTACGGTAGTGAACAAGATATTACGCATACAAAATCACTCTAGGGCTTTTTTGATTATAAAAAACTTTAAAAAGCATATTATACTCTTTTTTATTTTATTCTATCTTTACATAAATACAATATGTCATGTCATCTTGACGCGATTTATGTAAACAATTGTCAAGTTTGTAATATTTCTATTCATAATATTTAAAATGAAAATCGATGCTTTTAAATCTAACGGACATGAAGTTAAATTAAGTGACGAATTAATACATTATCAGTTTTACGAGCTATAGCAAATGTGAGTTGTTTACAATAAAATTAGAATCGGAAGAAACAGCTTGATATTCTACTGTATCCGAAAGTCTTGTAAGGTAAAGAAATTGAAAAAAGGTTAGTTGCAAAGCGTAAGCAGCGTTTAAGGTTATAAATAATAATACATATAAGCTATCTTACTTCTTACTAATATTATAAATGCGAATGTTTATGGATGGTCTGATGGATGTTTGTTAGAAGCTATCTCCAGAACGATTGTATGAATATTGCTGGAATTTGGCATAAATGTAGAACGTAGTCTGGAAGAATACATAGGCTATTAATTATTATTTTTATTAATTACACCTGGACGGAGTCGCGGGCGATAGCTAGTACAACATAACATTAGTTCCATTGACCTAACAAACATAAAACGATAATCCCTGCCCTGACAAACAATGTTCTTTGGTGTCGAAATAAATCGATAAGAATATGTCACCAGTTCAAAGTTAATTATTATACTTTGAGTTTCCACTTCCGAAAAACCCTTACGAAACATGTTGTTATCTCTTTTGTTTCTATTAGAATAAGAGGGATGTAGAATATGTTTCGTTACAAGTTTGTCGGAAGTTGTATCACAAGGTTAAAGTTGTAAGAGATACTACGGTTAGAGTTTGGATTGAATTGTCCTAAATTGAATAGAAAAAATCCAACAGAGGTATGAACGCAGGCTAACTTCCGTCAGAATAACGGAAGCAAAGAAATATGGTTATTGGCTTTCTAATGCATCCAATCTCCTGCTTAAAACTGTAATAAGAAAAGGGTAGGAAATTTAAGACGAGTAGAATTAGGCACTCGACACACAAATAATCAATTACGATAGAGTATGCCTCCAAGTACTAAATTGCCTCAATATGATTAAAAGCTGTCGCCCGAGACTCCGTCACCGCGGAATTAACAGAAAAAATATAATAAGTAGCCTATGTGTTCTTCCATACTATGTTCTACATGTGTGCCAAATTTCGTCAAAATTCCTTCAGCCGTTCCGGAGGTACAATCAAAGAAACATCCATCCATCCATCTAAACATTTATAATATTAGTAAGATATACATATATGTTTGTAAACAATGTTTGTAGTAATGTGATATATTACGTTTTATGTCAGCCAAAAATTCGCGGAAGAGCCACCTTCTAAACCAGTTTACCAAACGGGTTGGGTTCGCATTATTTAGTTTGGTCAAAAAATATCGTACGAATAATTACTTCCCAGACATTGAGAAGGTCATCGCAGACTCGATTAAAAAATTAGAGTTATTTTGAGTAGAACGTAAGATGTGAAACTTGATAAATTGTTATAAACTTAATGTAATCCAAAGTAAAATTACGTTTTATTTGATACCGTGCAAAGCAGAGTGGGATTATTATAGTATTGAGTTATTTTAAATAAGCAATAATCAAACTGATTCTATTTAAACGTATCTATTTGGCCTTCACAAGTTCATGACGTTCTATATTATTAAAGGATTTCATCAGTTATTAATTATGCACCGCTCAAGTCGGTTGTTTCGCTGAAATAAATATTGATTTAATTCGATATAAAAAAAATTGTACGCCATAAATAGTTTTGAGGTTAATTTTTATAAGTATAATCCTAGTGTTTTTATAAGTGTTTATTGTGCGTATTATTTTGTTATTTCTAATATTATGTTATTCCTACAGATTACAAAATATTTAAAAATTTATAAGGAGGATATATTACGAGAATGTATTTTTTTATAATATTTGGCCCAGTACAATTAAAATAAAATAATAAATAAAACATTACAAACATAAGTGCCAGAGTTATTATAATAATAGGATCGTGTGTATTAAAAGTAATATTTTTTATTTTATTTCTTTTTCTGCTCTATTTTTGAAGAGTCAATTAATATACGACTGATATTTAGTTAATTTTAATCAATTCTTAACGTCTATTTTCTACTTAACTTAGGCCAATCTAATTTAGTTGACTAAATAACCCTTTCAGTGTAAATTTTACAAAATAAATTTAGACCTAGGCAAAAAAATATGTATTTTTTGTTATATTTTAAATTGATTTGACAGCTTGAAAAACTATCAAAATGAGCAATATCGATTTGGACAAGCCGCGCTACGACCAAAGCACGTATACAGGTCGCGCGAAACACTTTCTCAGGCTCACGAATCCTCTCAACGTCTTCGCAAGTGACAAGGATCTCGATGAAGCTAAGAAGATTGTCAACGAGTACAGGTACACTGTTACACTATTATTCCACTAAGCAACTAGACGTCAGACACTGGACGCACTTCACAAGTTCCAAATAGTAAATTTGATGGTCTGCATTCTTGACATTTCGGTCCGTGTATTCACGGTTTATAGTCCGTCTACTGATGATAATGCTCATGGAAGTTCGTGTATGTCGGCCTTTTATTTCCACTTGTGTTGGCATATCTCACATTCTCATAGAAAAAACAAAGACAACAATACCTACCAATGCACGAATTCTGAATTTTGAACAAACATATTTGTTCAATAGGAGGTCTCGTCGGATGCCATCCGGGTACGACGCAGACAAGCTATGGGAGAAGAAATATTTGTATGACAGTGCCTTTCACCCGGACACTGGAGAGAAGATGTTTGTGCTAGGCAGGATGTCGGCACAGGCCCCCATGAATACACTTATCACTGGCGGTAAGTTTTGCTACTCAGGCGCAATAATTTGACACCCGTATATGCAACTTGAGAACGTAAACTTTTTAATGCAGCTATGATGTCACGTCTGTGTTGTTTTTTTCTTTGACATTTAAACTAAAAAGTAAATGCGGGTAAAAAAAGTTGTAACCATTTCCGGTATACGGCAAAACATTTTGACTATTTGCGGTTTCCTACAATATATTCTGACTATATTATCGCTTACAATTTTTTTAATGACATATTATTTATTAAGATATTGTATATTTTAAAATTGTTATTAAAATTCTAGCTCAATTTATCGATTTCTATAATATTATCATAGTCTATAACCATTTTAAAAATAGTACCCATGTTACTTCTCATCAGCGTCAATTGATTTGCTTTACATCTTGAGTAATTGATCGATTGCCATTCGTTGCCATGGAAACCAAATTACGAATATCGCGAATCGCATTGACTAATTACGTATCTAACTATGAGATATATTGTCATTTCTCTCATTCTTAAGGAAATAAACAGAGACATGTATATTTTAATACATATACGCGAATTTTATTACTTTTGTTAAATAGTTTGTTTTGTTTAGTTTGTTTTGTACTTATGTTCAGGTTACTAGGTCGGTGCAAGGTTGTGACATTTTCAATGATGTTTATTGATAACTCTTGACGTATTGTTATATTTGATGACCGTGTAATAAACCTGCCACCGGCCACCTGAAATCGCTGTAATAGCGAAGTGACCGTTGCCCATAGATATACGCAATTGTATATGCGTTGCCTACCTTTAATCGACGGAGGAGAGGATGCACAGAAAGAAAATATTTTCTCTTCCATGCATCGTCTTATCCGGAAAGTCACCTTCCTCTTCCCATCCTTTTCTTATAAGAAAAAGAGGACTAAACTAGGCCTCCGGGACGCACACTCATTAGACGAAACACGGAATTGCTTCCACTTCACGTCTGTCTTCTTTGTGGTCGTGGTATTTCACCGGAGGAGCCGGGCCAATTCGTGCGAAGATGTTAAAGCGGGCTCTACCACTGTTAAATAATTAAAGATACCAAATATTAAAAAAAAAACATCTTCAAGTTTCATACGTAATTTCATTTAAATTATGCACTCGTTTTTCCGAACAGATGTCATTTAAATATATAAAAAATATATCTTAGGTGAACATACTTTTTAAATTGTAATCAATAGGATTTTTTCATTTTTTCCGATGAAAAAAATCCAAAAAAAAAATGTTTTTTTGGAAAAACAATTTCAAACAATCTCGTCAACGTCAAGTAACGTCAGCTCGTATGACTGAAGTGATGGATTTTTTTATGAAATTTTTTCATTTTTTTTTATTTTTTTAAATAGGTATGATAACATTCTACAAGACGACACCAGCGACAGTATTCTGGCAATGGTTGAATCAAACATTCAACGCACTCGTCAACTACACCAATAGATCTGGTGATGCACCGATCAGTACCACGTGAGTGTGACGAAGACATTTTTTTTTATATCATAAGGTGGCAAACGAGCGAGCGGCCGCATGAAATCGCTGAAATAGCGAAATGACCGTTCTAAACATTCGCATTTATAATATTAGTAAGATTTGGAACCATAACTATTCTTTTTTTTTAAATGAGACTTTATTTGTATATTTCCAGGCAACTTTTAGCGTCCTACTGCGCGGCTTGCGGCGGAGCTCTCAGCACGGCTCTATTCCTCAATAGCAAAGTTAAGGTAAACAAGACACGGACATTTTTTTGTATATTTGATTTGGCACGTAGAAAACAAGAGAACTGTTCTACCCGACGTGCCAACTTTACCGGGATTCATAGTTTGTACATGACCAAATAACTTTAACATTTTTAAATAATTCGACTATTTAAAGGTGTAAAGGCTAAAGGAAATGACACTTTAAAATATATTTACTTGCTGAATAATAAAGTGAGGTAATATTGTAATTAACAAAATTTAATTCTACGCGAATACAAGCAATAAACAACTAGCTTTTGACCGCGACTCTGTCCGTAGTTACGTACCTAAAAAATTTAGTATTGTAGCCTATGTCTTCTTTCAGACTATGTTCTACATATATACCAAAATTTATCATATCCATTGAGCCGTTCTGGAGATACTTTCGTTAAACATCTATCCATCCATACATCCAAATATTCGCATTTATAATTTTACTAAGATTTGTACTATTAGTTTTTATTTCTATTTCCTCATTCGTCTAACTTAATAGTAAAAATTATACTTTTATCTGATCTAGTCACGTCACTGACATTTGTACGACAACGTCGTAGTCATAGAGGTGTGTCGCCTTTAAAAACAGGCGTAGTATAAGAGCACATCCACACGAAACGAGAAAAATCGCATGATATATTTTCAAACGTATTGTGTTATGACTAGGTGGTGTCCGCGACACCGTCCGCTTGGAATAAAAAAAAACTTCGTATGTCGTCTATGTGTTCTTTCAGATTTCGAAATGCGTTGAGCTGTTCTGCAGATATTTCTAAAAAACACCCTTACTTACAGTATTAATCTGACCTGACCTAAACTGAATTTCTGTATCGCGTTTGTTATATTATAAACCTCAAACCCGTAGTAATTATTGGAGTAGGCTAGAGTATACATTTTCTAAAACTTCCATTAACATTCTGTATAACAATATTGTCTTCCCTCTCATCTTCTTTGAAAGAAAAGAGACAAAGACACTTTTGAATTTTTATTTAAATATAGTTGACTATACTTTGACTACATAACAGCCTCGTAACCGCATCGTGCTGTGTGGAATGAATCTAATATAATTAGCACATACTGACGTAAAACGTTTTATTTATATGAATATTTTCACAAGTAATAATCGATGGATTATTTATGTAAATTAAAGTTCTGACCCTCTTTATTTAATTTAAATCGTAGACATTAGATTTAGAACTAGTTGTCGCCCATAACTACGTCCGATATTAAAAATAAACTTAATAAGTACCAAACAAACATCCATCCATTCAAACATTCGCATTTATAATATTAGTAAGATGTAATATATGTATATTCGTTAAATGATCTTCGTCTATATGAGAAATGTTATTAAATTGACAATTAAATAACGGTATACGACGAGAGTTGCCAGGTCGCTAAGCCTTATAGCCGGACAGACCATCCAGTTTGGCCGGACATTTGAGTAGAAAGGCCGGACACCCTACATTATTCAAGATTTCCCTAGATCATTGAGGCGCTTGGCCACTCTCATTTGCGAAATGTAAAAAACAACAAAACCATACAACCCGGACACCGTATTTAAGTAAAAGCTTACTTATGTCCGGCTTTATCCGGACGTCAAGCAACGGTATATGCGACAGTTAGATGTCAATAACTAAGGTAAAAAATGCTTTATCATCGATGAAAAAAAACACTTTGATAATCTTTGATTTTTGTTTATTTCCGTGAAACTTTATCTTTAATATCTCTTATCAGTCAAGGCGAATGTCTTCGTCGTAGTTGAATGAAATGTTTATCGTAATTTTTTTACACAAAAATATAACTAATTGCGTTTAAATAACTGTTTATTTAACGTAGAAAATAACCATGGGAATAAACGGTTACTTGTTTCAGTAAAACGATAGGCTAAGCATATCCACAGATTTAAGGATATTTATTCTTTTTTTTAAATTCATGACTTGAAGAGCTGCTTTTTATTTAACTTACTAAAATTATGAATGCGAATGTTTAGATGGATGTGATGTGGGGATGGATGGATGGGTGTTTGAAGATATCTCTAGAACGGTTTCATGGATCTCGTTTAAATTTGGCATACGTATATAACATAGTCTGACAGACATAGGCTGCACTAATTAAGTTTTTTTATGTATCCATTGGGACGGAGTCGCAGGCGACAGCTAGTAACACAAAATAATTTATCATCAAACATTCGCAATACGTAACAGCCAACGCCTACTAATCGAAAAAGTTTAGTAAACATGCAAACCGGAAACTACTGCGTTTGTTTCAATTTATTCCCAAAGAATGAGAGAGATGGTAATATTTGAATGTACCAACAGTGTAAACCTACGGTTAGATTGTGATGAGAAAGTAAACATTCCGACCTGTTATTTGGTTCATTCACTTACATGGAAAATTATAGATTAGATAAATATTTAAGTGTTTAAACATGCCTAAAAAAACATGCCTTAGTCTTGATGAATGATCTTACTACGATCTAAAAATGCCATAGTTTCAAAACATGACTTGGTTACATTAACTATTTAACCTAGTAGATGAAGGTTAAACGTACGTTTCTAAACAAAATATTCCTCCCTAAAGACCGGCAAGGCATCTGCGGTTCCTCTGGCGTTTCGAATGTCCATGGGCGTTGGATCAAATAATTTTAGGAGATTCGTTGCTCGTTTGCTCCCTTCTTCTATAAAAAAAACCGATTATTTAATATTATAATCTTACTAATATTATAAATGCAAAAGTTTGGATGTTAGAAGGTATCTCTAGAAGATGTATGGATGTCGATGAAATTTGGCATAGATGTAGAACATAGTCTGGAAGAACACATAGGCTACCCCCTGAGTTTTTTTAATAACGCGCGGACAAAGTCCCGGGCGACACCTAGTTAAATATAAGATTATGTATTTACAAAATTGTAAGGACGCATCTCAACTTCGGGTTTGCAGAATTGAATAAACCATGTCATCCCTTTTATCAGAGTAAAAAATAATATCACATTCTTTCGTCAATCACATATTAAACTTTTGCTAAAAATATTCTAGCAAAAAATGTGTCACAATGTACGTTGACACAAAGATTATGTCTTCAAACAATTACATAAAAGACATGATAAAATAATTATCACGAATATGCTAAATAGATAACAAGCCCCCTAATAACAAGCATTATAAGTTCTTACGTGATATATACGTCATTGTTCCGCCCACATTTTCATATCTTTATTACATATTAGTCACTTTCAAGGTCAATTTCTTTACGTTCTTTAAAAGACAGCAGTTTTAGAAAACATATAGGAATCTATAAAAACTAATACAGAAAATGTTGTTAGAAAAAATGAAAATATAATACTTAATCGTTAATTGTTACCCTTAGTTTAGATTAAGTTTGAAATTTACAAACAACCACACTTTTATTTGTAGAACATGCCGCCAATATTCGCTCGCCTTGTGCCTTTCGCGGCGGTATGCGGTGCTAACTTTATCAACATTCCTATGATGAGAAGCAAGTAAGTTTAAAACATCTTTAATCGTGGGTTTCTAAGACCAAATCTCCATATAAAACATCGTCATCCCAATGAAAAAACAGAGATAATATTTTTTAAACGAGGGTTTTGGTCTAAGAAATCCACGGTTCCAAATTTATGGAAGATGAACTGATGTCTTATGAATGAATATTTTACAATTGTATACAAATATAACATTTATTTAAAGAAAATTTTACAAATAGCCGGAGACAGAATGAAAGATGTAATATTCAGGGTTTAACACGTTAAACGCCATAGTACAAATAGGAAAAATCACTAAAAACTTTTTGCTGGAAATAGACGCGTAATGTCAAAGCTTTAAAATATCTGGTTTAGGGTTCAAACAGAAGCTGGGTTCCGTAGATATTATAGAAAAAACCTTGATGTCATAGGTGCTTTACGCTCTTAAATGCAGGCAGGGATTTGGTCACCTGTAACCTGAGTGGCGTTTAACGTGTTAATGAAAATTATATGCTCATATTTCAGATCTAATAAGCTTTATGGTTTTTTCTATATTGTGTTTGATATCCACTATAGCATAAAGCTTTAATTGAAATGGATTCAAGGAATGTAAAAAACCAAAAATTCTCGTAGCGAGCTGATGGGAGGTACGCCTGTGTTTACGCCGGCGGGAGATCGCATTGGGGAGTCGAAGCGCGCGGCGCAGCTCGGCATCATGCTCGTCTGCATCTCACGCACGTGCATGGCTCTGCCCGGCATGAGTTAGTATTGTATACAACGCATTTACACTGCACACACATGTTGCATAGTCATAGCTGATATGGCTCTATCACACAGACACAAACATTCGTTATGTCTTAACAAAGTTCATATAGGTATATGAACTGGAACAATTTCAAATTTATTTTTTAGGGTTCCGTACATCGAAAGGAAAAAACCAACCATCCAACTGTCTGTGTGTCAAGACACTTTTTTTACTAAACTTATATAAAAATGGCTAAACACTCACGTATATTCGTCCGGTCCTCGAAATAATAGCAGTCCTCACCCTGATGAAGGGCCCCCGATTGGATCGAAACTAGTCGGTGCCGCCACCGGACGAATATACGTGAGTTTTCAAATTTAGCCGTTTATATATTATAATGTCTCACGAAAATTTGAATTATTTAACACATTAATGTTTCAAATTATATGTTTTAGTTATAACGCAACTGAATTAATATTTTTTTATTCAATAAACATTAAATAATATAATTATTTTCAAATAATTACTTAATATTTTTGTAAATCGGGTTTTAGACAGGTTTAAGAGATAATTTGAAAAAATAAAATATATATTACGTTTTCGCGTGACGAAAAAATTATACCTAAATGTGGTCGCATCTTAGATTTTTACTGAATAATTTTTAAAACAACTAAGATATTGTTTATTTTTGTGTGAAATTTCAAAACAAGTGAATTTAAGACGGATGCGATATCGAATCGATAAATTAAGTTTTCTTTTCTTTTACTTAATAAAGTAGTTATAAAATGTATTATATTTAGATATTTTTATATAAAGTATATAGAAATTTAAAAAACATAAAAAAAAATTATAAATTTAAAAAAATGGTATAAAAAATTAGTATTTTAGTGGGTATATTGACAAAAAATATTACTAGGTACTATTAGCTTGTTTAATAATTTTCTAGTAAAGTGTAGTTCACTGGATAAGTCACAAATAAATTAACTTACATATAAAGTTCCTGATAAAATAGTTTGCATTTCACAAGTTATTTGGAGTTTGTGAAATTCCAAGGACTTTATTGGACAAAAAGGTTCTATGTAGTTTATTCTAGACTTGGACATTGTAAAATAGGATTCTATAGTTTTACGTACTTTTCTTTTTTTAACGATTGATATAAAATTTATCAAATTTTCAGCTTTAACCCCCATATTAACAAACATGGCGACCAAACGTGGTCTATTCAACAAATACCCGCTGGCCGTGATGCCATTCCAGCTGGTGTTGGTAGGTATGTGTGTGACCTTCGCAACACCAATGTGCTGTGCGTTCTTCAACCAGCAGGCCACCATCAGCGTCTCCAAGTTGGAACCTCACCTGCAGGTGAGGATAAGTCTACCGATATGACGATGTTTAATTTTCAGAGCCACGAATTTGCACAACGATAATATACTTCTAACTAATCTACCTTCTAACTAATATTATAAATAAGAATGTTTGTATATATGGATGGATGGATGGATGTTTTTTGGAATGTATCTTCAGAACCGTTGGATAGATCTCGCTGATATTTGGCAAATTTGAAGAACACAGTCTGGAAGAACTCTTAGGTTACTAATTAAGATTTTTTTTTATTGCGCACGGACATAGTCGCGGGCGACAGCTAGTTTTGGTACACAAATATTAAACGATGTCTTATAAGCAAAACGAATCAATATATATTGTTGAGTTCTGATCGTAAAGGAATATGATTTTGGGGTTTGATTCCTGACAGAAATGGCACTTTGAGTTCACTTACAAAGTGAGGGTATTACAAAAATAAAACTTTTTAGATAAATATGTGAATCAAAGCGTTAAAACTGTATAATATTTTATTTACAAAAGAAAATGTTTTATAGGAATTATAACATTTAGAGGTAGTTCAAGTTTTCCATTTTTTTTTAAACTACCTACAATTTTTTTTTTCAATTTCAGGAGATAGTAATGAAGAAACATCCGGATGTAACGGAGGTGGTATTCAACAAGGGTTTATAAATCATAACGAAATACCTGTAGGGTAGTTTTGATCTTGTTGCTAGAACAATTGATTTTGTAGGTAGTTTTAATTTTAGTGCAGTTATGTTTAAGTTATTAGTCAAATGATGTACTTTTTCAAATACATTAGTCAATTTTTCGAGATAATTATCACACAATTATTATATGTTTTAGTTAATTGTGTATATTTTAATTTTGAATTTGTTATTTACGATATTCTCTGTTATATATTATATATTTACATATATAAAACATTCCATAATTTACATTTTAAAACTTTAGTTGCTATAAATATATATGTTATATACAATAACACGTGTCTCGTGAAATATCATGTACAGTCAAATAAGTTCGCGGTGATGCAGTTACGAAAAAATATATCAGAAACTCGCTAATAATTTACTACACCTTTACTAAATAAAAGGTGTAATCGACGTTTGAATCATAGAAACAACGTGCATTTTTTTATTTATAAATAATTAATAATTTTTTTTAACTTTTTGTCTTATAAAACGATATCCGACTTATGTCTGTGGGATCTAGATATTACTACATTACTACATTTATTCTGCTTATTTCTTTTGTACCCAATAACATACACTATTTTTACAACTAGTATTATTTCAAAGCGCTATCTCCTTTATGGAACACAAAGTGTTAATCATTGGACGGCTCAGCCTACCTAACAATCGGTCCTATAAGATTTTTTTCTAGGACTCAGTTAACCCAATGGAAAAAAATCAAATCTAAGCAAATCGGCTCAACGGTAAACAGTCGGAACAACATTTGTCTCGATTTTTCTGTATACTGTACTTTGTTACGTAATTGCATTGAAGTCTCATGTTATTGTACACGTTTAGTAGTTGTTTTTAATGCTCAATTTTTTAGGTTGTGACTTCAAAATGATCTGATTTTTATTTAAACTCATGCGGTTGCTTCGATTGTAATTGAATTGTGGATTTGGTTAAAAACCATTCCGTGCGAAATAAGACATTCCGTAATTCATTGGTTTTCCTCTTTAATAATTTTTAAGACATTTTTTTTAATATATAAAATGAAGTTTTAAAATTTACGTATTTTTTTTTTGACACAGAAAACTTAAAAAAAAGCCATTTATTTAGCTGTGATTAATATTTAACAATTATTTATAATTTTGTATGTTTTTCGTTGATTGTGATTTCGTAATTGCGTTATTTATGAGATAATTCTATGTTTTTTTTTGTTATTTTATATATATATTATAAAGCGGAAGAGTTTGTATGTTTGTTTAAACGCGCTTATGTCAGGAACTACTGGTCCCATTTGAAAAATTAAAAATTATGGCTATAACGTTGCACGCATTCCATTTTTTTTTAATTCCGCGCGGTCACATTCGCGGGCGTCAGCTAGTTTATCATATTGATAAACAATTGTTATTTACTTTTTAAATTGTGATTTAATTGAACCGTAAATTTTTTTTGTACTGGAAATATCTCGTAAATAATTATAAAGTTTTTTTTTTAAATATATTAAACGTTGACAATAATAACAATTGTGAAGTCGCCTTTATTATGTTAAGCTACACACGTACAAAATATTTACAAAATAAACGTATACATATTACAATGTGGTTTTCTAATTTTTTACCCTTGAAAAAAGTATTAAAATTCACAAAAATAACCTTAAAAAAATATTAATATTTATTACGAAGTATTTAATGTTTAAATTAAATTTTATTCATAATTAAAATGCCTTATTATTTCACATTTATGTATAGAAAAATTTCTGGATGGGAAAAAACGTCAACTTAAAAAAAAATTGACAAACACAATGTTTGTAGAAATTACGAACTGTCAAACATTGCGATGTCAAAACTTATTCATCAATTAATTTCAGTTATATTTTGGTTATAATACACAAATTACCGTTGTTTTCTCACATCAAAATATCTGTATAAATCTCGTAATCCCTGTCATTGTCTTTGACAAAACAGAGATAGCAATATATTTTAAAAGAGAACCAGGCGGTTACAGAAATTTTATCTGTGGATTTCGACTGACATAACATTTGTATTGTCGTCTCTTAATTTTTTTAATATATGTGAGAGAAAACATGTATTAATATAATGAAGTAGATTTCTGGAATAAAAGCATATCAAAATTAAATATATTTCCAGCTTTAACACCCATTCTAACGAACATAGCGACGAAGCGCGGCATGTTCTGCAAGAGTCCCATGATGGTGATACCCTTCCAGCTGGGTCTGGTGGGTCTCTGTGTGGTATTCGCCACACCACTATGTTGCGCGCTGTTTGAACAGCAAGCGTCTATCGGAGTCGACAAAATTGAACCCGAATTACAGGTATTCCTAACCTCACTACAAACTTAACAATTAGCAAATCGATCCTAAACATAGTTTAAAAAATAACCTAAGTTACTCCCGCATAAATCAGCTACCTTCCAGTGAAAGTCCTGTCAAAATCAGTCCAGCCGTTTCGGAGATTACCCGGAACAGTAGTGTGACGTCATAGCCTCAAATCGTAAAACGTAGTCTGGTATTAGTAAAACAGATATTGAAAATATTTTTTTTTATAAATTTTCGAGTTCTATAAAAAAAAGTTTATGCAAAATAATATTAATATATGTTTTTTTAATCTGTACTTTTCTAACGACTTTTGACAGGTTGAGGTCATTGACCCGCACATACCAAAAGAGGTTAAAAATGATATTAGTTTTTTGGTTACAGAATGTCGTGAAGAGGAAATGCCCTTCTTGTAAAGTTGTTGTTTTCAACAAGGGCTTATAACAGTCTGTGAAACATTTTATATTAATACGTTATTGAATAGTATTTTTTTTTCGATGTGCTTTTAACAAAATTATACGAATGCCTTAATAATTGTAATTTTCAATTATTTATTTAAGTTATTACATAATATGGACTGTATTTATTATCATCGAAAATTGGGTTTTGTACATTTAACCTGTTTGTTGTTTTTTTTATAATGAAGTTTTGTATATTGTATTTGTTTACATTATAGTATTTTTCTTTATATTTATCAGTTTTTTTTTAATATTATTTTAATCGTTCATATCCAACACAGTATCACTCCTAATAAATAACATGCTATAAGGATTTTATTATTAACCTAATAACGAATATCGTAGTTACATTTTGTTTGCTTAAATATTAAAGAAACAGAAAATAATAGTTTCAAAGCTATTAAATACAAAAATGATTCAAAATAAATTGTTGCATACCTTTATAAGAGTTTTATTTATGACGATTCATATTACCTAATGGTTTAAAAGGTTAACCTGACGCAATCAAACGGTAAGTTGGTGAGGGAGCTTAGAACGGGACGGACATTGGACATATTTTTCGTCTACTTTTATTTAATTCCGGGCGGACGTAGAAACGTGTAAATGCTAGAATGTCCATAAATATTTATATTGAAGATGACTTACCACCTCGATGCCCTTGCACTGCTGATGCCTGCACTCTTGTATACTTTGTTTACACTATTCTTAACCAAATTAAATACTTTTTAATTTAATTGCAACAATTAGCGATCTGAACTACGAACTAACAAATGGCACGCGACCAAGCGGCTTCGCGTTTAAAACGCAACTGAATGATTTTCAAAGTACCCACATGTGAGAGATAAACACTATTATTACGGGTAATTTTTCTTCTACTACCTACAATTAGGAAGGAAAAAATAACGTAACCACGAAGAAATTATTTAAAATGCAATTTTATACACAAATTATTTTTTTATTTTTAAATAAAATTAAAGAGTATTAAATAAGACAATCAATATTAGGAGAAATATTTATTGATACTAGTAAAAGCAAAGAAATTGTGTCAATGAATAAAATAAAACCAAATTCACGATATTTAAAAAGCAAATACATTATGCAACTTAAAAATAATTTTAAACTAAACATTATAACTAAAAATCTGCTATTTTTTTTTGCTTACGAAAATCACGTAAAAATACGTAACGAAAACTCATATCATGGGTTTCAATACTAGAACATTGTCATTTCCCACATTATTTAAATGAGACAACATGTTTTTATGCAAGTGTTTCGACAATGGAGACACGATTATAGTAACAATTATTTTGAAATTACACTATATCCTAAAAACTTACAAAAACAGAATTTTAAAACAAATATTTAGTCATAAATGACCAAATTCAGACTACATAATATAATATTAAAAAAACATAATTGTAATTATTGACCTTTTTTTTTAATGTTATACAAATAAAAAATACTATAATAATTATCTCTAGTACGTAAAACTAAATTTTAAATTATACCTTCTTACTGAAGTTTACAGAAAAACGACTTAAACATAGAAAAAGAATCAATTGATAAATATTAAACGCATCGATTCAATAATTCATATACATATTACATAATTTTTTATTTTTGAAGCATTTTTTTTATTTTTTTTATTTGAATAAAATATGGTTGTGATATTCTGAAATTTATATTGAAACTCTTAAGACTATATAATTTTTTTTTTCTAATATTCCTTTTTAATTTTTTTTGTCATATTATACATGTAATTAAGAAAAAGCATATAATTTTAAGAAGCTTGTTTTAGTATTATTACTAGACCTAGCATTTTTTTTTAATTTTTTACAAGATTACTTTTATATTAGTTTTTTTATTAATCTTTGAATCACAATGTGAAAAGAATAATAGAAAAAAAGGGAAGTAAAAAAAAGCAATGTGTATTTTCTGTTAATGTTTGATTACCTTGTATAAATGTATTCAAACATCTCGGTAGTTCGGAACTTCGCAGAAATCTTTACAGAATACAATGTTTCGCAATAAGCATTACCTTTGCAAAAAAAAATCCTACTTGTGTCACTAGATCTAGTCTAGTTTATTGTCTGACGATCCCCTTACTTGCCCCTTAGTAGAGACTAATACTAATACTAGCTGTCGCCCGCGACTCCGTCCGCGAGAAGTTAAAAAAAACAATTAGCAGCCTGTGTGTTCTTCCAGACTAGGTTCTATATGTATGCCTTTCATGGAGATCCGTTCAGTTGTTTTGGACATTTTTTTTATAAGAGAAGGGGGCAAATGAGCGACGGGTGCACCGAGGTGATCAACGACACCCATGGACATCTGCACCAGAGGAACTGCAGATGCGTTGCCGGCCTTTAAGGAAATGGTATGCTCGCTTCTTGAAGCTCCCTAAGTCGTATTGTCGACAGTCGACATACCTTCAAACATCCATCCATCTAAACACTCGCATTTATAATATTAGTACCTTTAGACATTATTATTTAGTAGCTTTGATGTGAATGGCGTGCTTTAGTTGCTAACTCTAGCGTCAGAATAATTAGTGAGGGGACATAAACATAGACATTTTAATAATTTTCATTCTAACGGCAATTGTAAGATGATGGTAATACAAAGTTATTCATCATTATAAGAGATATAAGCGTGCAAATAATCAACATTGTCGAGCTCCACTTTCTGCGGGACAGGCGCGGAGACCGGCAATGTAGGCGCCTCCATCTCACGGCGTCGCTTCCTATATACAGAAATACAAACATTTTATTTATAACATAGTAAAATTCTACATATTGTATGATAAATGTATGATGGCTGGTAGAAATGTATGGAAGAGACATACAACCCATTAATTTTCTATAAATGGATAGGAGATTGCTTTTAAAGGTAATGATGTTATCAACATGCGCGACAATTAACTTTTTCTTTGTAACTAGCTGTCGCCCGCAAATCTGTCCGCGCGGTATTAAAAAAAACTTAATTAGTTGACTATTTGTTGTTCAAGATTATGTTCTAAATCTATGCCAAATTGCAGCGAGATCCGTAAAACCATTCTAGAGCTACCTTCAAACAAACACCCATTCATGGCGAGAATCAAATAGACACAAAATACTTTGTCCTATAGCCTGTCCATTTATATAGGTCAGTTATGTTGGTATCATCAAGGTGTATATGTTCCAGGGTAAACAGTGTGGGCATACCTGTTCTTCTTGTCCCACGGTGCGTAAGGTATCTTGAGATGTACAGTCTGTATGTGCAGTTTGACAGCACTGCTCTGTGTGAAGCGTCGGCTGCATAACTGACATTGGTAGCGCTTCTCACCGGTATGCACCTAAAATATTAGTTTTTTTTTTCATTTACATAATGCATTTTCTTGATTTTTTTTGCTATACATACATATGTTAGATAGATGGTCAATGGGGAGAAAACTGCCTTTTGTTTACTATATGTCAGTTTGATTAAGTCGCACTAAATGTACCACAGATATACAAAATTTTTTTTATATATACAAAGTACAAAATTTGTGGAATGTAGTCAGCAACGACTTATGTCAAACTTCACTCAAAAGATGAAAATAGGAATACATTTTTAGGTGCAAATTTTCACGTATTCTAATTCGACACCCATACATGACCCTTATTTAATAAATCATCATCATCAGCTCACTATACGTCCCCACCGAGGGGCTCGGAGCCTACCCTAAATTAATGGTGATCAGGCCATAGTCAACCACGCTGGTCAAGTGCCGGTTAGTACTTCAAACATATCTTTGAATTACTTCTCAGATATGTGCAGGTTGCATCACGATGTTTTCCTTCACCGTAAGACACCCATACATAACACTTATTTAATAAATGTATATATGATAATGTATACTAACAACAAGATGCCTGTCCCTGTTGCTGGGCATGCTGAAGCGTCTGTCGCAGTGCGGACATTGGTACGGCTTCTCGTTTGTATGCACGCGCATGTGCACCATCAGGTTCGCGTATTGCTGTCGACATAAAGACAAAAACAATCATAGCCAACGAAATAACATTTTTTTATTTCGATATTACATACAGACACACTATACTAATATTATGCGAATGTTTGGATGGATGGATGGATGGATAGATGCTTATTATATTTGCAGACTCAACGGATCTCGATGAAATTTGGCAGAATACATTGGGTACATACTTAGTTTTTTGCAATCAACCACGCAGACGGAGTCGCAGGTAAATGCTAGTTTTATTATATATATATATATGTACTAGCGGACCCGACAGACGTTGTCCTGTCTACACGTCTTTAATTTGAATAAATTAATATGAAGTTAATATTTGATGAAAATTGTGAATCTAAACCATTCCCAGATCCCCTTGAACACACACAAAAAATTTCATCAAAATCGGTCCAGTCGTTTGAGAGAAGTTCAGTGACATACACACTCACAGAAGAATTATATATATATAAAGATAAATATTTACCCTAGTCTTGTGTCCGCAGACGTCGCACATGTAACGCTTGAGGTAGTCGACGCCGGGATGCTGCGCCTCGTAGTGCTTGCGCGCAGCCACGTCGTTGTGCAGGCACACGCCGCACTACATACATACAAACAAATACATACAATTTTTTTTTCATATAATAAGATGGAACAAACGGAGTATCCACCTCAATAGGCCGAAATAGCGAAGCCATATAAATAAAATTGCAGACGCGTTGTATACTTTTTTGTAGACGGAGGAGGGGACTTTCAGAAAGAGAATATTTCCTGTACATGCATCCCCTCCTCCATCAAATCCACTTCCACTTCCCATTATTTCCTTTTAAGAAATGGGTGGGAAGGCAAAGAGAACTTAAATTAATCCTTCGGAAAGCACTCATCAGTCTGTACTTGGAATTGCATCAACTTGAAGTCTGTCTACTGAGCAATGGAAAAATGTTGCCGGCTCCCACAACTGTTAATTATTATATGTTTCACACAATCCATACATCATTTATAATGTATGTATGACTCACAACTTCACATCTGGTGACGGTGGGCAGACCATTGTTGATGATGACAGAGGAGTCACGTCGCGTCACACGACGTTTCTTAGCCTCGCCATTCTGAGTGATTGACCTGAAATATAGAAAAAAAAACAATATTTAATTTATAATACAGTGTTATTGTTATCTTACGGTGAAGGAAAACATCGTGATGCAACCTGCACATATCCAAGAAGAAATTCAATAATATGTGTGAAGTCAACCAACCCGCACTTGGCCAGCGTGGTTGACTATGGTCTAATCACCCTTAACTTAGGGTAGGCTCCGAGTCCCTCAGTGGGGACGTAAAGTGAGCTGATGAGTGTGCGTCCCGGAGGCCTAATTTAATGCTCTTTCCCTTCCCACCCTTGTTCTTATAAGAAAAGGATGGGAATAGGAAGTGGACTTTCCGGATGAGAGGATGCATGGAAAGGAAAATTATTTTTTTTCTATACATCCTCCCCTCCGTCGATTAAAGGTAGGCAACGCATATGCGTATATCTATGGGCAATGGTCACTTCGCTATTTCAGCGATTTCATGTGGCCGTTCGCTCGTTTGCCACCTTATGATATAAAAAAAAAAAAAAAATATTTTGATTACTTTTTATAAAACAATAATATTATTGCACAAGTTTTTACTTACAAATTAGTAGTGGAATGATTCTTGGAGCTACCAAAATGTGTGGTGAAGGCGTCTTGGTTCTTGAAGCAGATGTTACACTCCGCACAGTACAATGGATTATTCACATCCATCTTTACCTCTTCATTCACTTCAATTTCCTGATGAAAAAAAATAGTTAAAACAAAATATTTGTAGCTAAAGTGATATCTTAGTCGATCTAACATCAAATAATTATACATTCCATCGTATTTATTTTAAACTAGCCTTTTTACGCGACTTCGTACGCACGGAATAAAATAAAACTTAATTAGCAGGCTATGTAATCTTTCAAATTATGTTCTACACTTATTATAGAGTTCACTAGCTGTCGCCCGCGACTCCGTCCAGACTATTATACATCTATGCCAAATTTCATTGTGATCTATGCAGACGTTCTGGAGGTACCTTCTAACATCCATCCATACATCTATACATCCATTTATATTAGTAAAACTGTGTGAATATGATAAATTACCTCATTACTATGAGTTATTCTCTTATGACAATACAATCCAGTCTCGCTGACAAAGCTGTGTCCGCACAATTCACATATATTGGTCGATGGATGCTTTATCCTTATATGTGTTAGACGTGTTGATGATTTCCTGAAAATATTAATTGCAATAATTCAATATTTTGGATGTACAAACATACATATATGCTAAAAACTAGTAAATACGTTAAATATTTCTTGTCAAACAATATTTATCAAGTAAATAGCTGTCGCCCGCGACTTCGTCCGTGGAATAAAAGAAAAACTTAATAGCCTATGTGTTCTTCCGGGCTATGTTCTACATTTATGTAAAATTTGCATCTACCGGGGATAGTTTCTAACAAACATCCAAACACTCGTATTTATAATATTAGTATGCCTTTGTAATACACTATCCATAAGTGTACCAAAAAATAAGATTCCACTGAATGTTTCATATTGATTAGAATTTTTTTTAATAGTTTAGTTAGGGAATTGTATAATGACAATGTAAACTCACTTGAATACTTTGTCGCAGTGTTGACATTTGTATGTGACATTCTTATGCCATTTGTAATGCAAGTGCGCTTGACCCCTGGAACATAAAACACATAATGTAATTGCTTGACATAACTTTAAAATTTCATACAAACACCTTTCTTAGCATTTCATGTGTTAAATAAAAAAAATCCAGCTTGCTACCTTCACGCGTTTTTGAGAATAAGGGTCTTGACAGACAGACTGACAGACAACAGTAATCCTATAATATATATATACTGTTTTTTCTTTTTAAGGTACGGAACCCTAAAAATGAATTGTATAATCCTACTTTTAGTTAAACCCAATTACATAGGATGTTCTAAATTATAAAATTAGCAAAAAGATTTTATGTTAAATATTTATGAGATATTTATGTACCAATAGAAACCCATTATTATACAGTCATCATCAACCTTTATTCCTTATTATCTTTACGAAGGGTTGGCACAGTATGTACTCCTCCATACATCTCTATCAGCCGTCATATTTCAATTCACCTCCCTCTTACGCATATCCTCTATCACACAATCCATCTACATAAGCACAGATAAGCAATAGACCAAGGAAGCTACGATATTTTTCTTGCTTATAGATTTCTATGACCAAGTTAAGACAAAAACTCTCGCTCGAGATTTACATAGATCTCGCTTATCCTGGTTTGACTGTATTTTTTTTAAATTACTTACTTGTTATAGCATACATAGCTGCACATTTGACAAGAATATTTGTACAAATGAGTAATGTTCATATGTTTGTACATCTTCCTTAAATCTTTGAAGTAGAGTTTGCATACATCGCATTGGTAGTCTCCGGAGAAAGCCTGCAATAACATTCTTATACTTTACTAGAATTAAAAAAAAACTGTTAGTCGCAGCCTAATGTTTTATATCCTTAAGCCTTCCTCTATAAATGGACTATCCAACAAAAAAATAATTTTTCAAATCAGACCAGTACTTGCTAAGATAAACGCGTTTAAACAAACAAACTCTCCCGCTTTATAATATTAGTATAGATAATATATTAGTGGTAAGAATATAAGTAGCCTACAATTTGCCTGCGTGTATCAGACAAAATCGGCCTTGGAGACAGACATACAGACAAAAACTTTAAAAGTATGTACAAAATATGTTTTTTCAATATTACATTAATATGTAAAGAATGTAAATATGTACAGATTAATATTCTTTGTTTCTTCAATGAGAAAAAGAGTTTTTACATATATTTCAGCCGTAGGAAACCATAGCTGTGTAAATTTAATTTCAAATTATCGAATTTGTAAGAAATATTTACTAGAGAATATAAAAATGTGTAATTACAAACTTTTCATTGCATTTGATTGTTTATAAAGCTCCCATTTTGATTAAATTTGTAAAATAACTAACAAACTAATATCTTTTGTATTAAAATGTAAAAAAATATTTACCGGATTATGTTTCTTCATATGTTTATTGTATGTAACAATCTCACGGAAGCCTTTATAGCACAAATTACACTTGAATTTTGCTTCCACATAATTCATACTTGTTTGTCTCGCTTCTACAATTTGGTACTGCTCTTCGTGAGCCACAGGAGTATACACCAAGAAGTCATCGGGTAACTTTGTGATTCTCCGTACTGGACGGAGTGAGACCACACCCTTTTGTCTCTTCCCTCCTCGGTTACTCAACCATGTAGGTCGAGTTTCATACCAGTTGAAGTCTTTTGAATTTCCCTTTTGTAGATGCGACCAAATGAAATGTTGCTTTGCTGAGGTTCTGAAAAATTAAGTATGAGAGACTAAATCTAAAGTTATTTTATTTGTTACTTAATGTTGCTTATTATAGTTACCATGGGTTTTTGAGACCAAAATCTCTGTATTAAACTTAATCTTTGTCAAAATAGAGATAATCTTTGAAATGGAAATTTTGACCTGAGAAACCCACAGTTTATTACCACATAATTACTCTGAATGTGAAAGTAAGTTATTTTCATCTACAAATAGGACACTGACATCATTATCAAGGTTTCTCATCATGTAGGTCAATCATCATAAAAGAAATTCACAAAAAGAATTTACAGTTATGATGACATATATGTGATTAAAAAAATCTGACTTACCTATCAAAACTAACTTCAGGACATTTTCTACATATATATTTGTACATATGTTTTTCAGTCATATGAGTTTTTAAAAGAAATTCAGTTTTATAGTAATAATCACATAACTTGCAGCAATAGTTACCATTTGTATGCTGAAAGAAATAATTAGATATTAATTTTAAAAATAGTGTAATTTGGTAATAAACTATTTATCAAAGATAGCAATTGCTACCTAGAGTTACTAATATTATAAATTCAAATGTTTAGATGGGTGGATGATTGTTTGAAGGTAGCTCCAGAATGGCTAAACAAATCTCGATTAAATTTAGCATACATATAGAACATAGTCTGGAAGATACATGGCAGGCGCCAGCTAGTTTTTATATAAAAAACTAGTATAGATATAGTCAACCATTTTTTGCTAGGCAAACTCATTACAAATTCAATTTCAGTATTTAGAATTAGTATGGAACTTATAAACACAGATGAATATTGAATACACTCCAACCTAGATAAGGGAGCCCAAAAGAGACCAAGATATTTTCCCAATTTAAGGAGGTTAGTTTATCATATATGAAGGTTGACCATTAGGCTCTGACAATGACTTATCATCATAATCAGCCTAAATTTGTCCACTGCTGGACGTAGGCCTCCCCCATCGATTGCCACAATGCCTGGTCCTGTGCCGCCCGCATCCAGTGCACTCCCGCAACCTTGACCCGGTCATCGGTCCATCTTGCATCTGACAATGACTCGCTTATAGAAATTTCTCACTTAACCAGGTTTGACTGTATTGAACATATAAATAATACAAACCTTATCATGCATTCTCGTATGTACCAGCAGTCTCTTCTCATTAAAGAATGCTTTTCTGCATACAAGACAAGAATATCTTCCAAAACCAAACATTTTGTAAACTTCCACAACAGCCTTTGCTTCTTTCATAGTTATTGGTACAACAGTAGCATACTCCTCGTCCAGATTACAACCGTCTACATCTTCATTCTCCTTTTTTATTTCAACATTGTCTATGACCTCTTCAACATACTCATTATTATCACTTTCTTGGTTACTAGCGTAGTACTCTTGGTATACATTTTCATCGTTTAAATACTCTCCTTCTTGCTGTAAAGTCTGGTTTAAATCGTCAGATTCCTTAATATTATCTGACTCCATACTAACATCTTGCTCAATCCTTTCTTCCTCTACTTCGGTTTTAATAGCATCATTTTTGGGTATTTCAAATTTCACCGTATCTGTTGTACTGTGATGCATGATTGGTACTTCACCTTTTACATCACTAAAGCGGTTGTGTTTTACCCATCGAAATTTTACTTGCTCATAATGTGTTCTGTTACTCTCTAAGTAAGATAGAGATGGCTCAACATTTAATAACTTACGATCAATGGCCTCAATAGTGGCTTTTGTTACCTGTAATCAAGAAAATATAATAATTGTAAACTGTTATGAACAGACTATTTTCATTAATCTGATGATAAAAAATGACAGAACAATCTAGAAAGAAAGGATAACTCCTTTGCTGAAAAAATTAACTTGTCATTGATTTTTCATTTTTGTATCTGTTAATGATCTCCTGAAAATCATTTTAAATTAGGTAACCTGTTTATTCGTTGTCTATTCCATTAAAAAACAAAGTCAACTTACTTGTTTTCTGTTGTCAAGAAGTTGCTTGAGAGCATAATGGGTTCTCTGGCATTTATTTCTAAATTTCATGAAACGCTTTACGTAGGCGAAACACTCGTAACAAAGGTACCCAGGAAAGCCATCTCCTTTACATGTCTAAGAACAGAAAAACCTTTCAGTAAAGAAACAAAACAATGTATTTACATTAAGTTCAAACTTAAAACAAATCAATTACTCGTAATCCTGATACTATGTTGTATTCGACTCTTAAACCGACATCCATTTCATAAAATTTCACGTCAATGGAGTCCGTGTCCGTAGTCAAACATATTGCACATGCTTTTAAATCCATCATTTTGAAATTATTATAATATTATCACGCATCAAAAACACTTTCTGTAATCATTTTACCGCTCAAACTTATTTTTCAAAGAGTATATAAGTTAAAACGTTTATTAGAAAAATACAAGCGAACATCAATCCCTAAACCAAAGAGTATATGAGAATTTTGTAAAACACATCATGCCGAACAAGATGGCGACGAAAACCATAGAGCACTGCACACATAAGTAAGAGTGCACAGATAAACAAAAGTGTGTTCGATACACATTTGATAAACAAAAATCTTCAAAATGTGTCTTATGAATTACTAAGATATGAAAATTTATTTACAATGGACGAGTGAATAAAGCAGAAAGTTAATAAAAATAAATTTTAACAGTTAAAACGCGTAACGTAACTTTTGAATCAATTTAAACTACCTACCTCATATTGTCTTTAGTTTTTAAGAAAACGAACTTGGTGAATTACCTTACATTCAATTGCCACTGACGAATTACCTGTCTCTAAAAATTGTTATCTGTTTTTCAAAGAGAATTAAAGGAATGTCGATATGTTTTTATACAAGGGTTAACTGAGACACTTTGAAGTATACCCAAACAAATATTATACATCTAATATCACAATTTATTTAACTTTACAAGGAGATTATATATAAAACAAATAGACACACATGGTTTATGATGATAATTATAACAGTTCACAGTACTTCTAAATTGTGAAACATGCAGCTTCATTATCTATTCACACATCACAAAAATTGTGCTATATATTTAAAAACTTACTTATTACTGCCTAATTATATTTAAATGTACATGTTTTATGATTAAAAAATTGTTTAAATACAAACAAAAAGTTTTTTTACAATTTTAATAAATATACAAGTTTCCATTGAATTAAGACAAAAATATATTGTGAAAAAAAAGTTTGGCACCATATTATAACTATATTAGCTAGCTACATAACTTTATAACACAAATTAGATAATTTAAGTTACAATTACTTTAACATAACTTACATACAATGTTCTCAGTCTTAAATGAAATATATTTATGTCTAATAAGCCATAATATATGTGAGTATTAAAAAAAATGGACAATTATAATGAAAATATCATTACAAATTACTAGTTGTGGTTGATAGGTTTTTACTAAATGAAGTTTTATCCATCCATCTATTGCAGTAAATTTATAAATTAATGTATTCATTTAAACAACACCTTTTTTTAAGGAAGGGATTTGACTTTCAAGAATGATAATAATAAAAAATAACAAATGGTGTTGGCTTAGATTCAAATTTCACAATATTCTTTGATTCTATATCAAGTTGTTACGGCAGAAATTTGCAATTGCACTTCCTATGCTTACTATTAAATAGATTTTTCGGTACAAGTGTTATCCAAGGATTTCAATTTATCTTTGTGACTATTTAGTTCTTCAAGTTCAGTATGGTTATTGGTCAAGTTTGGGAACTCATCCACAACAGAGTTAGAAATAGCATTTTTCTCCGTAGAGTCACTGATACTAAGAATAGGTGTGCTTGTATTGAAAATATTCTCAACTGCCTTGTTCAAATGTGGGGATTCATTTGAAAGTAACATGGGCCACAAAAAGAGTGAATTAAATCTTTCAAGTAACTGAAAAAAATGTTCTTTTAATAAACAATTTTTTCTTATTAGTGCATTCAAATTAATATCGCATTCTCTATTTTTTTTACTTTCTGATACCCATGCCATTAATTGTCTACAGCCAACTATAGTTGCATAATGCGGCGGCAAAACATATTCTAAATTGTCTAATGTGTTGGTCCCAAATATATCAGGAATTTTTTTTACAACTACTTTTTCACATTCTTTTTTTGAATAGGATTTCTTTTTCACTAGACACACTTCTCGATGGCCTTCAATTAAGTCAGGAAATTTTTTACTATACTCACAATTTATCAATTTGCTTTTGTTCAACTTAGATTTAAATAAAACAAGCAATTTCTTTATGTTTGTTGCATTTAAAACTTGAGGTGAAACAACAATGTCTTCTAAAAATTCCAAAACTTCATTTTGTGATTGTTCCAATTTTTTAGCTTCTTCAATTTTTGTGATTTGATTAACTAATGTTGCCATTATACCATCTTCAATAACGCTTTCTGGTGATTTGATTGTAATTTTTTTGCATTTGCGTTCTTCCACTTCCGACTTAATTCGGTTCTTTAGATCTTCAATTGCCTTGTGTAAATTATTATCAGAAGGTGGTCCATGACCTAAACGTCGTGCTGCTCGCCTTGGTGCTCTTGAAACATCGCTATGAGGATGAAGTTTCATCCATTTCAATAACGTCATATGTCTACTTCTTATATGCATTCTATCTTTGCCAGGGAAATATTGAGTCAGATCTGAATATACTGTAGGAGTTTTTTTGTTTGCTAGTAATTGCAGAAGTTTATTATCTTCCTCTACAGTCCACACCGTTGAAATTCTTTGCTTGGCTAAGATTTGATACCGTATACGCAATTGTCCTAATGAACGGCCTGGTAAGTAATTTGTCATTCTCTTAAAGTCAAGTCCAAATTTGTCTGCACATGTGAGAATAACTGTGTCCTCTTCGGGTAAAAATCTTCCTTTTCTTTGCTCTGTTAGTCTATTATATTTGTTATATACCTGTATTTTAGTTCTATTTTCCATTGATGTAGCCACTTTACCCCAAGGAATATACTTATCTTCTCTATAATAATCAATTAACCTCTTCAAATATTCCTCTTCTTCTTTTGTCCATTTTTGACCGGTGAATGTGTTGTTCATGTTTGTCCGGAAATAAACGAAACACTGATATCCAGTTCGTTTTGTCCCTAGTTTGGCAGCAATATCATCCCAATTTTGAAAGTTATTATTAAAAGCAATTTTCTGTAATGATGTATGCTCATTTTTAGACCATGCATTTTTATTAATATCGGGATGTAAAAACAATTTCCATAGAGCTTCATATTCTTGTGCGGAATGGCGATTATTAAGCCTTTCAGCTATAGACTCCCAATCATATTCCTCACCTATTGGTAATGCTGATTGCTTTAATGTCATTTTATTAATAAGAACAATTTCATGTCTTAGGGTTTCTATTTTTCTATCTATTTTAATACTTGGTTTTATCTTCTTTTCACGATTTAAGTCTGTTATCTTTGCTTCAACTTTTTTCTTAAGCATATCCAGTGAGACTCTATGAATCATTGTAAGAAATTGACTTTTGTCTCTGACTGTCCAGCCAGGAACTGGACTTATTGTTGAGAAGTTATACATTCCATTATTCAACATTGTAATAGTGTCTTTGTTGTGAGGAGGTGTAAAATTAGATTTATCTTTAAAATATGGTTTTCCACAGCTTACGTACCTGAATGTTTCATTTTTGTCAAAAAACTTATTTCTCTTATATTTAGATTCAATACTTTTTAATTTATGATTGCATTCGTTTAATCGTAACATAAGAATTTTTTCCAGCCCACGTAATTTTTCGTCGGCTAACTTGTTCAGTGATAATGCTTCATCTATTTTTGAATAATCTGGTTCAACTGTATCGTGATTAATGGACGGAGAGATAATTTGTGATGTTGATGCAATACTTGATGGGCCAATACAGTCCAAGACCGCACTAAGCTCTTGTAAATCTTGTACTTCGACATCAATATCACTGTGGTCAAAATTAAAGTCTCTAAAACTCATTGTTATAACTTAAAAAAGAAGATCACCAGTATCGCAAATACCTTTTATTGTTATTTCCTTATTTGCACCTTATAAACCACTTGTAAAAGTATAAAATTAAATACACGATTTGCTAGAAAATTCAAAGTGTAAGACTACTGAAGACAACAATTGACATTGACAATGTGATTTGTTTTTTTTTTATTTTATGACCTGGTAACATAGACCTTTAGGTCTGATTTGAGATCGAAAGAAGTTATCAAAGCGTATAGAATGTCATATAATCAAAACTATTCATTAGATTCCGTGTTAGTTTATAATAATTCATATTAAATTTTAAAGATCCATGTTATCTCTATCAAATTCTGTCAAAATCGTCCAAAGCAAAATCAAGTACCAAAGAGTATGTGACATTTACTCAAAGGCCAAGGCAGGCCAAGTGTGGTAACTCTTTGACTAAGAAAAATGCGGGAAACGTCAAACCTAAAAGGTCTTCAATGTTTACGTTTTCAAAACTTAGAATTTTGTTATAAAATAATATGAATCTATAATGGCAGAACCAGGAATTATTAGAAAATTAGACGAGGATGTTGTGAATCGTATAGCAGCTGGTGAGATTGTTCAAAGACCAGCCAATGCTCTGAAAGAATTAATCGAAAACAGGTAAGTTATTCAAACTTTAAACCTTTTCACTTACTAAAAAACGTTTTTTTATCTTCTTCTTTTAGACATAAATCTTAAATAAATTAATAATTTGATAACAATGCAGTAGACTGCTGTAATCAGATCCCTGGTCCTGCGTAATCCAACATAACCATTTCCATGCAAAGTTTTTGATTATTTAAATTTATTTTATTCTTTATTCACAGTTTAGATGCACATGCCACAAACATAATTATAACCGTTAAAGCAGGGGGCTTAAAGTATTTGCAGGTAAATTCAGATATTGATTTTATTACAACATAATTTGGCATTTCTGTTTGCACACTTATTCACATTAAATCTTTTTAAATTTCTGTTTCTTTGTTTCAGATCCAAGACAATGGTACTGGCATCAGGCATGATAACTTAGACATTGTTTGTGAGAGGTTCACTACATCCAAACTTCAACAATATGAAGACCTACAGGAGATCAGCACTTACGGCTTCCGGGGCGAAGCCTTGGCTAGTATCAGCTATATCTCACACCTCACTATACTTACGAAGACAGCAGCTGATAAGTGTGCTTATAAGTATGATTCAATTCAATTACCTAATCATACTGGCCTAAAAAACCAGTGGGTGATGAGTTTCTCAAAGAATATGATTTATCCTGTGACATCATCTTACATTGCAATTTTCAATCTTCTTGCACACTGGTCTGTTGAGGTGGAGATATATTTGTAATCTATTATTACCTTTAATACAAGTTTATTTCCAGGGCTTCATATGAAAATGGTAAACTGAAAGGTCCAATAAAGCCATGCGCTGGTAACAATGGCACACAAATAACAGTTGAAGACCTCTTTTATAATGTAATAGCTCGTAAGAAATCTCTTAGAAGCGCAACTGAAGAATATTCCCATATAATGGAGGTTGTAGGTGGATATGCCATACATAATAGTCATGTTGGTTTTACACTGAAGAAATTCGGAGAGAATACAGATATCAAAACAGCGATTAAATCAACAGTGGTGGAAAATATTAGGATTGTTAGTAATATTTTATTTTTTAATTAACACAATCAATGCCTCTGATTCGCTCTGCAAGGTAACTTGAAGTGTATGTAAAAATTATGGCATTGAATGTGTTAAACTATTTGCTGCCTTACTAAGATCGTTACTAGAATTTAGTATGAGAAATGTATGGAAATATTTAACCATTACATGAAAAGCTTTTAAATAGTTATTTTAGTATAAAGGATTTTTATGTTGTATAATTTAAGATTCATGGAAATAACATCGCAAGGGAGTTGTTAGAGATTGAATTAAAGGATGAAACATTGAAAATGTCACTGCATGGATTTGTTACTAATGTGAACTATTCACATAAAAGAGGAACCATGTTGTTATTCATAAATCATCGTTTAGTCGATTCACAGAGTAAGTTTTTATTTTTATTCATAATAAACATAATTCTTTTCATAATCTTTTTTTATTAGTGAGTTTTAAATGTATTTTTTTTATAAATTATTTTTTAGGTATACGAAAAGCAGTGGATTCAGTTTACTCAACCTATTTGCCGAAGAATGCACATTCCTATGTCTACCTTAGTATTGAACTGGGTAATTTTAACATAGATAAATTAAAGACACAACTGCATCCCTTATCGTGGGTTTCCGAGACCAAATTCTACATTTAAAATATATTGTTCTATCTGTTTTGTCAAACATAATGACAGAGAGGATGATATGTTTCATACAGAGATTTTTGTCTCAGAAACCAATGATATATTAGTTTAAAAAAATTGTTTTATGTTAATTAAAATTGATTTTTTTTTCTAATTAGATCCAAGAAATGTAGATGTGAATGTTCATCCAACAAAACATGAGGTTCAATTTTTGTATGAAGAGCAGATAATTGAGAAGATTAAATCTTGCATTGAAGCAAAACTGCTCAGTTGTAATTCATCCAGAGTTATGTATACACAGGTAAACATTTTTTTTACCAAGCAAAGACCTATATTTTATGCCAGTATTCTTTGAATTATATTAACTGACCAAATAGACTACTATGTCTTAAAACGTAATAACCCTTGTTCCACTAATGGCACAAGACGGAAGATTTGGTTGGATTTCTATTATATTAACGAGAAATAATGTATCATTCACTGGTGGTTTACTATAATGGCAATAGCACAGCTTAGTGGATAAGGGGTTTGGGCAATTTGTAATATTTCAATTTTACACAGGCTCGTCTACCAGGTGCGACAATGGTCGATGAAATTATTAAAAAAACAACCGACGGAGCAAAAGTTTACGCCAAAAATTTGGTCAGAGTCAGTTCGGATACACAGAAAATTGATAAATTCTTTCAAATATCTTCCAAACCTAATGAAAACTATATAAATACGAAAAATATTGAGGAAGTTATTCCTGAAGAAGAAAATAAAAATGAACCAATCGTACAAATTAATGATGAAACTTCAGATATTCTAGAAAATTCTCTAATAGAAGAACCAAAAGAATTAAAAGGCAAGGAAAAATGGAATTTGCATACTGGAGTTGACCAAGCAAATATAACTTATATTGATCCAAAAGAATCATTTAAAACGAGAACATTTAAATATGAGAGGGTAGAAACGAAACTGACAAGTATTAAACAAATTCGTATGGACGTAGAAAGTAACTGTAATATGAATTTGAGAGAAATCTTAGCGAATTTAATATTTATCGCTTGCATTGATTGTCATCAATCTTTAATACAACATTCTACTAAATTATATTTGTGTAATACGACAAAATTAACGTGAGTATTACGTTTGGATGGATGGATGGATGGATGAATGTTTGTTTGAAGGTATCTCTGGTGCGGCTCAACAGATCTTGATGAAATTAGGCATTGATGTAGAGTGTAGGAAGAACACAGACTACTGTTTTTTTTAATTCATCGCGGACGCAGTTGCAGGCGTCAGCTAGTATTCGATTTTGTTAGACAGGGGTACAAATTTTTCGTTGAAGTACTAATATATAGATTTATTACTGTGAGAGCATCCCTGAATGACCGATTAAAAAATCTGAGTATGCAATTTGAGACTAGTGTTGTGTGTTTTTAAAAATGTGTCAATTAGCAAATTTCGTTAGTTGAAGAAGATAGACATATATGTATTAAATAAGTGTGAAAGAGAACGATATACTGACCGTGAAATGTGTTGCAGGGAGGAACTTTTCTATGAGACATTATTGTACGACTTTCAAAACTTGGGTTTGATCAAGCTATCCAATCCTTTGCCTCTTGAAGAACTGATGATGTTAGGTCTGAAGACTCAGAAAGCAGAATGGAACTCACAGTATGGTAAAAAAGATAATCACTATAAAAAAAAATAAGTTTATATATCTGTCTCTTTTCGTCCGCCTAAATGTTATATTCCATCTCTTTCATGTAACGAAATGTGACAGATTCTTGTATTTAATTAATCTGTTTTTAACTTCCCAATAAATTTAATTCGCTCATAAATACGGTAACTTGTTCTTCATAAATAAAGTCGAAATAAAAACTACCCTAGCTTTTATGTTAGAACAAATTAAATGCTGTTCAGAGATTTTATCAAGTATGGTTTATGTCAAAGTTACAGTAAAAAAATAAATAAAAAAACTCCTCAGTATACCTGTGATTTTTTTTTATTTGTTGGTGTTTATAGTTTTTTTTTTCAGGTGAAATGTGCGAAGTGGCGAAGCAAATGACATCACTTCTAATCAGTAAGAAGGAAATGTTGTTTGAATACTTCTCACTGGAAATGAATGCAGATGGTGAACTATTGGCGTTGCCTTTGTTGCTTGGTATATTATTTTTTATTTAATACTTTTGGATTTATATGTAAAATTGGTTAAAGTATATCAAATTGTTATTTTTTATAGTTTTAAAGTTGGATAGCAAATGCGTTGGTTACCTTTAATCGACGGAGGAGAGGATGCACAGAAAGAAAATATTTTCCCTTCCCATGCATCCTCTCATCCGGAAAGTCCACTTCTACTTCCCATCCTTTCCTTAGAAGAAAAAGGGTGGGAAGAGAAAGAAGAGTAAATTGGGCCCCCGGGAATTTTTTTAAATGATGGACAATAGTTTATGTTTTAGTAAAAAAATTTACTTCTTTGGCAATTAATTTTTTTCAGATGGTCACACTCCATTCATGGGCGCATTACCAACATATCTAGTTCGTTTAGTTTCCGAAGTGAATTGGGATTCAGAGAAGGAATGCTTCGATACTTTCTGTCATCAGACAGCCATCTTTTACTCACAACCAAACCCCGATTCAACAACAGAAACACACAAATCAGAGGAATGGAAACAAGAACATGTCATATTTCCAGCGATAAGAAGAAATTTTCTACCTCCGAATAGATTTGTGACTAACGGTGTGATATTACAGATAGCAAATTTAAGTGATTTGTACAAAGTGTTTGAACGGTGTTGAATATAAGTGTTATTGAATTTGAGTTTTATTTTAAAAAAGGTACATTTTCCAAAAAAAATATTAGAATTTCATGAAAACTTGTCTGTTCCGAGTCAATTGGCAAAAAAAATCGGTTAAAATTCGTTAAATATCCATGAGGCATTGGGCATTTACCGTGGGTTTCTGAGACTAAATTATATTGTAATCTCTTATGTCAAAGATAAGGACAGGGATGATAATATGTTTTTTACAGAGATTTTGGTGTCTGAATCCAACAGTTAGTTCAAATGTAGGAAATCAATTTTATTAATTTATACTTACATGTATTGGCTATAAATAAAAAATTAGAGCCTGAAAGAGAAAATGCTTAAATAGGTGCTTAATTTGTGACAGTTGACACTTCACTTTTGACACAAACTTAACCCTAACAGTAACCATCCAAAATTGAGTTATAGTTACAGTTAAATATGACTTCAATTTGACGATTATTAAAATGGTGCAACGAATTTTTGCGCAACCGTAGATTTAACTGATGTCAAGGCGCGGGTTAAAGTTATAGTTAGTTGATGCAAGTCACCCTAATTATTTTTATATTGTAACTAGCTTAATATTAATAATGTTATTTACAACACAGTAATACAGATTTTTCATATATGTACTTCTCATAAATTAGTACCATAACTTTTTTTTAAATAAGGTAAGGTTTTATTAATTCTTCTTACCAATTGTTATATAAAGAAGGATGATGCTAGAACAAAAAAGATTCTGTTACAGTTGTTTTCAAATATCTTAGCGGCTCTTAATGTCAAGCGAGTCACTGCTCAAAGTTTACCTTGAGCCGCCAAGATATGTGAAAAGAACTATATAACACATCTAGACCACTATAAAGATATTTACAAATGTATTTTGTATGTATATCATAATGCATTAAAAATTCGTTTATAAATGATTTTTTTTAATTCTTATTATATCTTACTTCTTACTAATATTATAAATGCCCATGTGTAGATGGATGAATGGATCGATGTTTGGAAGAAGCTATCTCAAGAACGGCTCAATGGATCTCAATGAAACATGGTATATGTAGAACATAGTCTGGAAGAATAAATAGGCTACCTATAATCCTGGAAATGTGTACAGTTCCTATTGGATTTATATGAATTAACTTTATAACCCACAGGTTTCAACACATTTTATTGAAATTTGGCACAGATATAGAATATAATCTGGAGTAAAAGTACTTTTTACCCTTTTTTTTATTCTGCGCAGACAATGTCAAGGGTAAAGGCTAGTTAAGAAAATTAAAACCACATACATCAATTGTAGGATGAACAACAAGAACAATGTTATCATCTAAATCTTCTTTGAACTTAAGTCTTATTGAATCTGGGTCTTGAGTGGGCTGTTGCGATTTGGTGCTGGAACAAAATGAAATAAATTTATATAATTATGCGAGCGTCGGTGGCTCAGGGGTCAAGTACTTGACTTGCAATCTGCAGGTACTGGATTCGGATCCCGCCATGTACCAATGTGTTTTTCGATTTCCGATTTACATATGTACATTTATCTGAGGTTCTTAGGGTGAAGGAAAACATCGTGATGCAACCAGCACATATCTGAGAAGAAATTCAAAGATATATGTGAAGTCAACCAACCCGCACTTGACCAGCGTGGTTGACTATGGCCTGATCCCCCTTAACTTAGGGTAGGCTCTGAGCCCCTCGGTGGGGATGTATAGTGAGCTGATGAAGATGATTACATAGTACATTAAGTTGAGAGTAAAATAGATATAATTTTAATGTTTTTTTAAAACTTTGTTAGAGTCCTTTTACACTAAGCGACTTAGCTCATATCTGCGGGCTACACTTGTGGAAAAAGATATTTCTCTATTGCAGTTGCAGTAGTGGAAAATAAATAGGTTTAAATGAGAAAAGACTAATAAAATGTTAAGTATTTATATATTTACCTTGTTGTATGTATTTGATAATGATTTTTATGTGTTGATTTGACATCTGACATAGTAGAATCTGTGGTACTGCCAAAATCACTTAATGTCGGATTGAAGATATTTGGCATGTCAATATACATTGGATCTAAAAGTGATTTTAAGGGCAAATTCATTTTCCGACATTTTGTTTTTGGACTGTAACATAAATACAGTAAATTAAAATGTTTTCTGTTAAAAATATGTAAATTCTTACTAATATAACATTAGTTAAAATTATTTTACTTATCATAGGTTTCCGAGACCAAAATTCCCGTTTAGAAAATATTGTAATCTCAGTTTTGTCAAAGACAATGATAGATATAAGAATGTGTTTCATACAGAAATTTTGATCTCAGAAACCGACGGTAAATCATTTTATTTTATCTCATAATTTAAACAAGTTTATGTTAATATTTTTTGTTCATTCGGAATAAAATCAAATAGAATTTGTTTTTAATATAATTAAATTAAAATGTAATATATGTTTTAAATTGCTGAAAAGTTTTTCATTATTACCTTGTCTGACTAATTAGTCGATCTTTAATATGATTAGATTTAAGAGGAGATTTTGTTGTATTAAAGGTAATTGTTGCTGGACTGAAAATATTCGGTACTTCAATATACACTGGATCTAATGGCGATTTTGAAGATAAATTTGTGTTTTGACATTTTCTTTTTATACTGTAATAAAAATAAATATTAGGAATACATACGTCAAACAAGAATATTTAGTCAAATGAAAGAGGTACTGGCATTGCACTTGGTTCTATCAGAAAATATGTAAAACCTACATGGACATGGGAAAATAGAAAACGGTAAAAAAGAAAAAAACACACCACAGCTACATATGGAAAAGACCTTGTGACATATTTTGATATTAACACCATGGCGCTTGTGAGCTATAATAGGATGGACAGATGTTTGTTTGAAGGTATCTCCAGAACATTTGAACAAATCTTGATGAAATCTGGAATATATATATAGAACATAGTCTGGAAGAACACATAGCCTACTCATTAAGTTTTTTTTATTGCGCAAGGATGGATCTATAGGCGACAGCTAGTAATATAAAGTTATTACCTTGTTACATTAAATAGATTCTTATTTGTTTTATTAGATTTGGCAAACAATATTTTAGATTCTTCTGTTGTACTCTCGAACCCACTAACCATTGGATTACAGATTTTAGGTAACTCATTGCTAACAGGTTGTATTATAGGAGCTGATTTTGGTGTTAAAGTTTTTTGCATTAATTTTTTCTTTGAACTGTAAACAACAAACTATGAAAGTTGTACTTATTTTTTGTTTTTAACTGTACTGGAAATAAATTTACCTTATAAGAATACTTGGATTCTTTGTAAGATTTGTTTTGATGCTTGATACACTTGTGTTATTTAAGTTTTTACTCTTTGATATGCTAAGACCATAAACCCTAGGATTGCTTTCTTTGGGTACCTTAATATTGACAGCTTCTGCTGATGATTTAGTTGACTGATTGGTTTTTCTCTTTCTTCTTTCACTGTAACGAGAATACAATATTGTGTATTTCCATTCCAAATAAAACCTCAATTCATCATTGTGATAACAGCTCATTTATATGTCCCTACTGAGAAGCTCGGAGCCTTTTCTTTATCGAATTGTTTGCTGTACAAAAAAAAATAATAATTTAAATGGTATAATAGCGGTCATGGAATGTGACGTTCGTTTACATAATTTCGTCGTTGGATTCAAAAGGAGTTATACAGTGTTATGTACAGAAAATAAAACTTAGGATATAAACATTTACTTAACTTATAAAGATATAAAATTTTATATATTTAGCGTAACTAACCGTACTTTATTTGGAGTGACGAGTTCGTTGTCTTCCATTCCACTTTTACCGTACTTTTCTCTGGTTATTCGACATACCGTATTCGTACCAATCTGCAATGCATCAGAAACTCGCTCGACAACACGAGTGAGGGGCAGTAGTGGCCCACCATTTTGCTGCTCACGTTCAAAATAGTCTCGCAAAAGTACTACGAATTCACGGGCTCGTTTTTCCAAAACTGATTTCTTTGGTCTTCGTGACATGTTTATTTTAAAACCAAAACTGTACCTAGAAGATTACTTTGCTAATGTTTACATTGCAAGTTTTTAAAATTACTTTTTAAGTTAGAATTTTAAATAATTCCTTTATTGTTTCGGTTCAGTTTCGATTATTGATGCTTGTTTTGATAATGTGACAGTGACAGCTGCAAATTGTGAGAAACCAAAGAATTGGAGTAGCCTTGTTTTTATTTAATTTTATGACCTGGTAACATAGACCTTTAGGTCATATCTTATTTGGAAAATGTTCGTTACTTTGGAGGAGTAGCCTTGTATGGAATATTGACCAAAGATTATGTAAGGTAAAATGTCTTCTTTATATCCATCTGGAAGGTTAACGGAAAATAGGCCTTATTGCAGCGATTTGCAAAATGTAAGGGGTTTACTATTTAGAAAAAAAACCACAAGAATTAAAAATCAAATCATCATTCATTATTTTAAAAAGACCAGCTTAATAATTAAAAAATTAAAAATCAATTATGCGTCCACAACGAAGTTAGGGTGAACGACTAATAATGGATCGTCTTCTATCTCTTGTTCTGATGATTTCTGTGTCGCTTTTAGACCAGTGGTTGTTAAAGGTATTATAACTTGATCCTGAAACAAAAAAAAACCTAAGGTAGACACAAACTTATTTCATCACTATTTTAGACAATCCCTTTTCCTTTCTTGAAGAAAAGCTTAACATATGAACGGATAGCTATACTTACATGATACATGAGCCGTTCAATAACTTTTTCAACCAGAACTTTCCTTTCAACCAACTCGTCTTCATTTTCTATCTGTCCTTGTGTCACCAGTTGTTCTAAATACCAGTTGACGACTGCACTCTTTCGCATGCCTGCGCTCTCCTCACCTGCAAGGATAATTATATTACTATCCAGGTACTATAACATGACACCTGCATTACGTGTGCGTTTGTGACACAGTAAAATAATCTAATGAGTTACTTAAATAGTCCATAGTGTATATTTAATCACACTAAATGCTCTTAAGAACTCTCAGTGCTAAATGACTATTAATACTAAATAATACCACGCAAATACTATTATTTGCGCGCGTAGTAAATGATTTTATTAACTACTTCTTCTTTTTCTTTTATTTACTAATGGACCCCATCGTTTAATTTCTATGATTTCGCCAACGTCAAGGTTGAAGGTAATTGAAAACGTAACAAGAATGATTAAAAGAGTAAATAACAAAAAAAAAATATTAACTAAAAATATGGTACGGTAGTTTATTTGTGATGTCCATCGTTTTCTTAATCTTCACTAATATTACTAAGGGAAATTGTAAAAAGATGTAATTAACTCAAAAACTACTGGATCGATTTTAAAATATCTTTTGCCATTAGTAAGCTACATTATCACTGAGTATCATCGGCTATGTTTATTACGAGTTTTTCTTTAATTCCTTGAGAATACGTCGCTGGCAAATTCTTCAAATACATATAACTTACCTCTAGATTCCGCTTCGCTTTCCTCTTTCCTCATAAATACAACAAGCATGACGCTTAGTGATTTGTATTCTTCAAAGGATAGGGTTAATTTCTTCTTTCCAGATGAGTCTCCATTCACTAGAAGGCAATAAAAAACTAATTATTAACCGTGGGCTTCTGAGACCAAAATTTCCGTTTCAAACATAATTGTTATTTCTGCTTTGTCAAAGAAAATGACAGGGTTGACAATTTGCTTTATACAGCGGTAAAATAACAATAATTTGTTTTTCAACTAATAAAATATAAGGTGCCTTAATCTTGGCATTAGAAATAACATAATACTCACCAGTGGTAGCTGTAGATGGGTCTTGGTCAACCTCCATCATTGGTTCAGATTGAGGATCGTCTTCATCTAAATGTATATCAGGTTGCTCCACTCGGATTATTGACTTGTTTAGTAACCTGCAATAGTTTTGCGGTAAATTTGTAGTCTTGGAACTTACGTTACTAATTATTCTGGTACAGAAACTGACTTCATAAATATATACGCGATTGCTTGGAAATTGTAGCCTTAAATTCGTTCAGATTTAAATACGCCTGATGGTGATAGTTAATTCTACCTATAATAATTAGTTACAATCAAAAAAATGCTAAAATGGCGAAAATCAAATAGGCACAAAATACTAAGTCTCATAGCCACTCCATTTATAGAGGCCAGTGGAAACAGAGTATACATATTACGACGGGTTGCTGAGACAAAAATCTTCACTTAAATTGCTATCCCTATTTTGTCAAATATGACATGGATACGTTTTATAAAGATAATTGAGAAACCAAGTTAGTGACATTTATTTGTTTATATATAGCGTGTTCATTTGTAAGACATACCTGTAAGCTTCATGTACATGGTGTTCAGTGACAGCACCGCTGCAGTGCAATTTGGCGACTGCTTCCGCGAGACGTACGAGTGACTCCAGCTGACGTACTGTGATACGCCACGCCCCCGACCCCGCCCCCGAACCGCCCGCGTCACGCCCCCGCAGGGCTGTGTAGTACTCTACTAGTAGCTTGCCTGCTTCCTAGAATGTATAATTAAGAGTTGGTTCTCACTACCTTCACAATCTAAATATTCACAACTTTAGCCCGCGACGTTGTTCGTGCGAAACTAAATATTTAGTATGTAAACTATCGCATTTAAAATATTAGCATGAAATATGAAGCAATTAACATTTTTATGTTCCTACTATAATAGCTGTCGCCCGCGACTCCGTCCGTGCGCATTTAAAACAAAACCTGAATTATCTTATGTGTTCTTCCAGGCTTTGTTCTACATCTATGTCATTCAGCGAGATTCATGTAACCTTCCAACAAATATCCATTCATAATCCAACAATTCGCATTCATAATCCAGGGTTAACTCCGAGCCCCTCAGTGGGGAAGTATAGTGAGCTGATGATAATGATAATATTAGTAAGATTGATTGATAAAATGGTCAATACTCACTTCAGTGATAAAAGGCTTGAAGGATCTCGCAAACGCAATATATCTTAATAGATCTTCTCTTGAATACACACAATCATAAGTTTCCTCCTTATTACAGTGTAAATCGACAATTTTTCTTGCAATCGCATAATCAACCATTTCGCTACTCTCATCTATGAGTATGAAGAATAGATCAAAACGTGACATAATAGGAGCACTTAGCGCTACATTTTGTTGTAAGGACTTCGCTCTGTCATATCTACCACCTACAGGATTTGCGGCTGCTAATATTGATGTCCTAGCATTCAAAGTTGCTCTTACACCTGCCTGAAATGATAAATATTGTTATTCAGTAAGTATATTTTATACTAACTGTCGCCCGCGACTTCGTCCGCGCGGGATTAAAGAAAAAGGCTCCTAAAGGGTTTTCCCGGCAGTTATTCAAATTTTTTTCACCTTTTAAACCCTCAATAGACCTCCACGAACATTTCAAGACCAAGATAAGATAAATCTGTTAAGCCGTTTTCGAGTTTCAGCGACACTAACGAACAGCAATTTATTTATACATATAGATAATCCGACCGCTTGGTTTCGGAGACCAAAATTTCTATATAAAACATATCGTCATCCATGTCATTATCTTTGATAACAATATATTTTGGATGGACATATGAGTTTCAGAAACCCATGTAAGCCGGAGGCCTAATTTTAGTTATCTTGCCCTTCCCTTTTTTGTAAGGATAAGGTGTGAAGACGAAGTGGATTTGACTGAGGATTGAAAGCCGAAATATTCTCTTTCTATGCCTCCCCGTTCTCCGTCGATTAACGGCAATACATGGAATTGCGAATGTCTATGGGCAGGGGTCGCTTTGCTATTTCATATTTTATAAAAAAGTTGCACCAACCTTAGCAATAGATATGGTCTGCTGCTCCATAGCCTCGTGTATGGCGACCTGGTCTCCGGGATCCATCTTGTCAAACTCATCAATGCAGCAAACACCATTGTCAGCCAACATCAATGCTCCAGCTTCGATCACGAAGTCAAATGACTCCTCATCCTGTGTCAAGAAGGGTAAAGGGTAAATACAATCGAAGTTGAATAAGCAAAAGGGATCGGATATTATTCTCGCTTTTATAAGTTTCTCGCTTATGGAGGCCAGACATGACCAGACTCACTTAAAGAAGTTTCTAGCTTATCCAGATTCGACTGTTTTATGAATATAATAGTGAAATTGTGGACTATAAAAAATGGCAGAAATTATTAATGGTTTGTTTTTAAAAATTGGAGACAAATTCAAATATACTATAGAAAGTTTTACAATATTATTTTTAATTATTAGCCTATGTGTTCTTCCAGACTATGTTCTACATCTATTCAAAATTTCAGCGTGATCCATACAGCCGTTCTGGAGATACTTTCAAACAAACATCCATCCATCCAAACATTCGCATTTATTATATAATATTAGTAAGATACTCACTCTGACGACGGCTGCAGTGAGACCAGCGGCTGATGATGCTTTGCCACTGGTATAGACTGCACGCGGTGTCATCTCACTGACTTGCTTCAATAACTGAGACTTAGCAGTACTCGGATCTCCTACAATGCATACGTTGATGTCACCGCGAAGTGTGGTACCTGGAAATATTGTGCGTTTACACTGATGAAACATGTTTAAAACTAATTTTGGTCTCCGAAGATCTTTGAAAAATTGATATTTTTTTAGTTTCCGGCAGTCAAATATGGGCATTATAAATATTGGGGTATTTCTTAATATTACAAATCGTTTTTTCTTATATAAAATCATGCATTCCTATATAAACATCTTACTAATATTATAAATGCGAAAATTTAGATGGATGTATGTTTATTTGAAGGTTGAATCTAGAAAGGCTGAACGGATCTTGATGAAGTTTGGCATACTTATAGAACATATATAGAGATCTATGTTATGCTGCGACCAATAGTTTTTTTTAATTCCGCCCAGATGGAGTCGCGGCCGACAGCTAGTCAATCATATCAATAAGACAAATTACTTTTTACACAGTTAACTAGATGGCGCTGTTAAACAAATTCAAAACATTGACCTACCTTCAATAGTAGTTTTAGCAACACCTCCAAATAACATGAGTAATATTCCTCGTTTTACTTCATTGTTCCCATGAATGCTTGGAAATAAGCTGGTTATTAGATTGTTATACAGATTCCTATCTTTTGTCATCTCGTACACCTAGATAGAAAACATATTGAAAAAAAGAACACTTAAACCAGTGGTTCCCAAACTTATTTTGTCTACTGCCCACTTTGAGAATAAATATTTTTTTAGCGCCCCCATATTTCCACATATTTAAAAACCACTATAACTTCAAATTAAATTAATTAATTATTGTAACCTATATATGTATATTAATGGAGAATTGTAAAGGATACTTTTACTATAACCCGCAACTTGAGACCCGCATCGCCCACAAGGGGGCGTTATCGCCCACTTTAAGAAAGACTGACTTAAACGGAAACATTCGGGTATGTCTACAGAACATAGTTGACGGTTACACTAATAAAAAAAATAAAAGATTTAAACGGTAAAGTAAATAAACACACTAAATAGGCTAACAAAAATAATTTAAATTGTCACGATACTTATAATATTACCTATTTAAATACTACATATTCACTTAATTTACCATGGGTTTCTGAGACATGAATCCCCATGTCAAACATATCATTATGTCTGTTTTGTACATTTTTCATACAGAGATTTTAATCTCAGAAACCAACAGTAAATCACACAATTTTAGAAACATTTCATTTACTATTGATTTGAAACAATATACCTGGTTCCACTCCTTATCTGTCATGTGTTTCCTCATGTCGTCAGTTGTAAGGTCGTCAGCAGTTATCTCCGCTGTACCAAAGCGACGCGACATCGCCTGTACACTGCACGCGAGGAATGCTGTCCTGAAAACAATTTATATACTACACTAGCTGTCGCCCGCGATACCGTCCGCGTCGAATGGAAAAAAACTTCATTATTTCCCAGAAATTATTGGAATTTTTCTCAACTTCTAAACCTTCCCTAGACCTCCACTAACATTTTAAGATTAAGATAAGATGAATCCGTTCAGCCGTTCTCGAGTTTTAGCGACACTAACGAACAGCAATTGATTATATTTATAGCCCACTTTATCACAACATACCTTCCCAAGAAAGAAAGAATTCTTCAAACCGGTTTAGTAGTTTCGAGTTCTATTTAATGAAAACAAACAAACAATCAGTTTATAATAGTAGTATAAATTTGTAAGATATCTCGGTAAATTGTTCCTGAACGTTACAAAGAAACCGCCTGGAGTCATGACCCCATGCTTGCGGTTGGATTAGGTAAGATTTAGTAAAGCCATTAGACTATGTATAAATGACCTCAACTCACTTGTAGTGCAGTTCACGTACACCCAATGCTTTCAATCCCTTGATACCTTCCATTTGACCTTCATTCCCCTGCCTAGTCCTTGTTGTCAGCTCCGCTTTTGCACCAGGTAATGAAAGGGAGCCAACATCAGGTACTACTATAAGTGTACCTGTGAAATCGTATCTGTCACCTGCCTGTAATGTGAAAGAAATTTATAGCGAGGTCAAAGGACTGCATTATTTGTCTTTCTTATAGAGGTTTTTCTCTAACCAGAATTTTCTTATAGATGGATGGATTTCTTATGGAAGTTGACCATCAAGCCAGATAATAACTCTCTCTCTCTCTCACTTATAGAAGTTTCTCACTTATCTCGGTTCAACTATATATTTAAAGATTACATTTTTATATTATAATCTTAACTCACTATGAATTTTTTAATATATGTTAAGTGGCCCTTAAATGTATTTAATAAATACTTATTTATACCAAACTTAGTCAAACGGTGGGTATACTATGTTACTCTACAATTATAAGAGCATAAAGTTAATATTCAAAATCATCACGGAGATGTATTCAAAGGTGGTAAATACCTGTACGGATTCCACAGCTTCTGCTCTTAGTATGACTTCAAGAGAGCGAGGTATACAGCCACGAGGTAACTCTGCTTGTGTCTCTTGAATTCTTATCTTTTGGAAGTCAACAAATACTGATTTGTCAGCATCTAGCATGAACCGTCTTCGATTCGCGCAGACTGGATTCCGACAAATTGCTGGTAATGTATACTGTAAATAAAATTAAACAGATTAAATAATGTAATACATAATAATTTCTTTAAGTAAAAGGCAATTGGAAAAATTAAATTTAGTTAAGTTATTTTTTTATTATATTTCATACTAATCCGATGTTCATGTTCCATTCATACCTATGTAAGCAAGAGTCCAAGGGACTGAATAATTTTTCTCGCTTATAGAGGTTGTAATAATATCTCACAATAGAATAAACAGATTTTTAAAGGTTTCTAAACATATAAACATACCTTAAATTGCTGTTCAACATTTTTAACAACAGTCTGACAATCTAAACAGACAAATGTACCCAAAACTAACTCCGGATGTACGGGATGAGTTCTCACAATTTGTCCTGAAATTCTTATCAATGTTCCAATCTTAGCCGTTGTTAATTCTCGTACTTTATGCCTTGTTGGCACATCTACAAAAGACACATAGCATTCTTTGCCTACAATTTCCTTTTTAACATTACTATCAGTTATACTTAACACATAGTTTAATATAGCTTGGTTGAGAAACGGATATATTCGGTAATATTCTTCAATAATCGTTGTAGCCAGATTCTGATTGTATCTTTCAACATCATCAAAACTAACTTCTAAAGTACTGGCTTCAGGCTTTATTAATTCTTTTGCCGGTTTCTCATATTTAATTTCATTGTCTTCTTTGAACCTTAAATCATTAAACATAGTTATAGTACACTTTTTAATATAATTTACATAAAATTCTTGTTTTTGAAAAACTTAACAATTTGTATAGTTTGCAATATAAGTTAAACTAGTCCTTCACAATATTACATTAATTACTAATAAATGTACTAGTATATTATGTGACACATACTGAAAGTCTCCTAGGAATTATAGACATCTCCTAATGTAAGAATTGCCCTTAATTTGAAAAAATATTTTAATTTTCCATGAATAAAATGTCACAGTACTTTGTAAAATATTTCTTTAGTTGAGTTTATGTTATAAATATTATAAATTCGGTAAAAAGAACTCACTCTTCTAGAAAATCTTGGAACAGCTTTTGACAACGCACGCCTACATCATCTTTTACTTGCTTTTGGGTAGAATAAGTATCAGCTACATCCATGTTTAAAAGTATTAAAAATTGTTTAAGTTATTATTATTTTCAAATAAAAAGCTTTTAACTGTTTAACAAACTGTTGACAGGTTAAGTCCCTATTTTTTACTTTAGCTTACACATGTGGGGGTTTCCAGATAAATCACTTATGTCACAGCTTTCTTTTCGTATTCTTAATTAAAACTTATTTATTTAGATAAAAGTGGTTTCTTGGAATGAGAACTTAGTTTTTTATTTTAAAATTTCAACTTTTAATAAAGTTGTTGACTGGGTTTGTTTGACAAGCTTCAATTAATTTTGGCGCGAATTCAAGTGTTCCTTTATTTTAAGCTTTGGATACAACATTTTTAGACAAAAATTATTTTCTAATAATCGTATTTCGTTGTAATTATACAAATTCAATTCCTAAAATATATTTTTTATTTACTTATGTTCTATTTCTCTGTACATTATTTAATAATATTTTCAATGTAACAAAGTGATAAAATTATATTCTAACAAGGATAACTAACCCGCTGTTATATAATATCCCGTTTATTTTTAAGTTTTTTAATTTAATGTTAAGCCTAAGATACATGTTTAGCACCATATAGAAAACCACCACTTAAAATTTTTGAACTTTAACGTAACTGTCAATTTCACATCAAAAATTGGATTAAAGTCATTTTGACATCTGTCCCTGCCCCTGTCCATAACACAAAGCAATATAAAGTTTACCAAATAAATATTTACACAAGTTAATACATATTGCATTTGTTAATGATATTGCCCGAATATTTTGGCAATTGCCTTAACTGTACTTCACTCAATTGATTACAAAAGAAGATGACTGAAAAACGAATAGGATTTTTATACAAAGTAGCAACTAGATTAGCAACTGTACCACAAGAGAATTCGCAAGTACAACATCTTAGAAGTTTTTACTTGTAAGAATCCTTATCATAAGACTTTCTTTTAATTCCTATATTTTACATATTAATTAAAATATAAATTATTATTCTTTTAGGATGAGATGTAAGGAAATAACACAAGGTTATGGATTACCACAGCAACAATTCTCAGTCAAAAGCCGTTGTCCGCATTGTTGTTTAGAATGGACAAAAAATACTGTTTCAAAAGTATGACACTTCTGTTATTTCATAAGTATACATATTTCATATGGTTCCTATCACCATTATTACTTATTTTCAGGTCAAATCATTACAACTCACCAAAAGACAGAGAAAAAGAATCAAGAAAAATAAAACAAAAAAAGATTTATTACATAGCAATAAGCTTGTAAGTATAATGAGAAAACATATATTTTGATAACTTATTTTTATCATTATTTACTCTGCTTGTCTTTTTTTAGGAACAAATCTGTTCTTTTTGCAAACACAACACTACTAGGACTGTTTTAAAACCAAAATCGAAAGATAAAGAACTAAAAAAGGTTGAATTAAGAAATACATATACGAAAAACATAAAATCGAAAAATGTTATAGAAAATAAAGAGGACCTAAAGGCGACTGAGAAGAACCAAATACTAAATGCATATATCACATCCAAGGATGTATTTTCATTGAGCAACAAAAATAATACACTATCAAACACTATTAAGGATAAACCTAAAATAATAAAAAACAACAAAAGGAAGAAAGATAAATTTGCTGGTTTATGTAAACAAGCAGTATTGGCATCTGCTAAATTAAAAGTTGAAAAGGAAAAGCCGAGTAACATTTCTTTATTTCTCAAACCATGTTTATAGAAAAATATTTCTAATAATTATTATTGTCTTTTAATGCATATTAAATGAATATCCATCACATTAGTGTTTGTATGACCTGTTATTACATGAAGGGAACCATTTTTAAACTTCTTATAAAAGTTATATGAGTCATTATTATTCAAATATGAATTAACATCTAGTTGTTCATTTTTACAATCTGATATCAAATCAAGATAGCCAATACCTCCAGCTGCATCTGTAGGTCCATCAATACCATCAGTTCCTGCACTTAGAAAGTAAATATTATAATTGTTTAGTTCATCTTTTATATCATTCAAATAATAAGAGTATTCTAAAGCTAATTGTTGATTTCTTCCACCTAACCCTGTTCCTTTTACTTCTACAGTAATTTCACCACCAAATATCAAACAGATATCCTTCTCTTTTATACTTTCAAGAGAATCTATGAAATGTGAATTAAGTCCTGGTATACTTAAGTTGTCTATGATGTCTCTTAATGTTGCTGCATTAATTTTGTTACTTAAAAAGTCACAAAATACTTTTGTTAAATTTGCATATTCGAGTGCAATTTCTTTGACATTACCAGTTACAATATTTGATAATTGAATAGGAAAATAACTAAGTGCTTTAGCTTTATTAGCAGCTGCTTCTGTGGTCAATTTATTTGAACCAATGATAAAGTTATTAACTATTTCTTTTGGAAAATGTTGTTGATTATTCTTATCTAGCACTGTAATTATAGATTGTGGGAGATTATCATATAAATTGTATTTCTTAATAATATTTAAAGCATCTTCTGGATTATCTGTATTCTCTGTTGTAGGACCACTAGCAATTAAGTCTAATGGATCTCCAACTATATCTGATAGTATTAGTGCAACAGTTTTGTTTGCTTTACTTTTTAAAGCTAATTGTCCTCCTTTTAGAGCAGATATTCTTTTTCTAACAGTATTTAACTCTTTTATATCTGCACCTGAATGTGCTAATTGTTTAATTAATGTAGTTTTTTCACTTAGCTTTATTGGTTCTATTGGCAAAGGTAGTAAAGCCGAGCCACCTCCTGATATTAAGACCAAAAGGAAACCATCTTTTCCTAGATTTGTTATAAGATGGTAAATTTTTTTAGCTGTAATCATAGCTTCTTTATCTGGTAAATTATCTTTGGCACCCTCATAATAAGATATATTTGTTTCAATTAAATTCTTATTTAAGCTTCCTTTGGGTATACTAATTATTCCTTCTGTGATTTTGCTTCCTATTAATTTCTCAACTTCAATAGCCATATTTTGTGCAGCTTTTCCAGTTCCGATTACGTAAACTTTTTTGTTTTTTAAGTCATAATTTTCTTCGCAAACTTTTAGATTTTGTGTTATAGGACTGTAATTTAAACATTTTTTTATGATATTCTCAGGCAAGACTGCCGTTACACCGCTTTTAAAAATTTGTATCAAATCATTCACAATTGTCTTTGCCATAATTATTTAAAGTAATAATTATTTTTCGATTGTATACTGTGCTGTAACGTCGAACTCTCGTATTAGATTTATCACATGCGTATATGATAATTTGATAATGAAAATTATATTGACGTTAAGGTTATATAACAATTATAAACATTTCATTTTAAGTTTTAATCTGCATAAATTCTTCCAAAGTAATTACATAAATAAATTATATTAAAAGTTATTATATATCATAGAAATCAAATACATTTTGAATTGTGCGCAACAAGTGTGTAACAATTTTCCAATTTCGAAATATCCATGTTGCCGCTAGACAAAATTACCTGCCTGCTTAGTTGTCATTAATATTTCTTTCATTTTTTTTGTTTACAAATTTACAAACTTGTTGTTACTTATTATTTATATTTTATTTATCATGTTATCCTGTCTCAAATATTGAAAAACCGAATACTATACAAGACCTAATTTTTTTTTACCTTTCATTAAAATAGAATCTTAAAAAGAAACGTAATGACATGTTTCAACTTGTTCGAATTTCGAATACAAGTTGCAACAAGTTGCCGCAAAATTTAAATGCATTTTGCTTAACTAAGCAAAGTACCGAAAACATGGGAATTTATTTAATTTAGTTATTTATTATTTAAAATTGGTGATTACAGTTTGTGTATTATGGATAATCCCATATGTTTCTCTCATTACTTTATAAACAAACAAAATATTAGAACATTTAAAAATGTTCTTAATTTGAAATATCTAAAAGAAAAAGATAGCAAATTATTTTGTGAATATATACTTGAAGACAAATGTTTAGCAGACGAATTACCCGGAACCTTTATTAATTTCATCGACGAGGTAAGAAATAATGTTAGAATTAACTGCAAAGAAGACTTTAAACAATATTTTCCTCGATGTATGTATTCTGAAATTATGAAAGCAGTTGCAAAGGAAGATATCTTCATTGGATGTATGAAGGCTTTACAAGATTTAGTACCTAAATACTTCTACGGTGGGAATCATAATTATAAGATATTTCGCAAACTAGTCCATACAATAATATTTAGTATGAATAGACAATATTTATTTTTCACAAAATTATTGAGAAAATGGGACTTTTCTATATTCCCATGGACAACGCTTCGTATTGACACGTCTATGAAATTACTGTATAGATTTCTATATTGGGTTATGAAATATATTTTATCAGCTATTATAAACTTAAATTTTTATGTGACTACATGTAAATTAGATTCAGATGAAAATAAGCTTTATTTTTTTAAAAAAGAGCACTGGCAAAGTTTTCACGACAAAACAGTCTACAATATGCTCCATACCAAAGTTATTGAAAAATATGAATTGAAATTGGGTAGTAAATGTATAAAAAATTCCAATCTTCAGGAAAGATTGTGTCTTAAGAATCTTAAAAAAGACATCCCAAAACTTCATTTAATACTTAAGCCTAATAATAATTGCAGAATAATTGTATGCTACAAAAATAATCAACTAAGTAAAGATGAAAAATGTAAAATTAAAGAAAAATTATTTTTTATAAATTCATTAACTGGAAAGACTCAAGAGAAAATGGGGAAACAGTATGAGTTACTGCATGCAACATGGCTTGAAAAGAATAAACCAAAACTGTATTTTATAAAAACAGATCTTACTAATGCTTTTGGTTCTATTAATAAACAGCAATTATTAAAGATAATTCATAAAAGACATTTAATGTTACAAGAATCAGAGAAATGTATTTATATGAAAAGAAAGTTAGCGCAGAATTTTAAGGACATTATGTCAGAGTTACAAAAGCCTTTATTAATTCGTATTGGATCAACAATTTACGAATGGAAGGAAGGCTTAGTACAAGGGTACAAATATTCACCAGCCCTTTCTGAACTATACTACTCTTATATGGATAAAATTTATTTTTACGAACATCATACAAATGTAAAAGAATTGAAACTATTTACTCGAGTAGTTGATGACTATTTATATATTACAAACTCATTGGAGGATGCAAAATCATTTCTAAATGCTTTATCTAGATATAAAAATGTTAACTACGATAAGACATTGGTAAATTTTCCTCATGAATTTATTAAATTTACCAATACAATGACATTTTTGGGCTATTCTTACAATACTGATACATTAAATGTCAGTCGGGCCAATAATGTATATTCCGGCCAAATGTGTTACAAGATATCCTTTTCTCATGCTATTACAAACCTTTATAAATTCTTAGAGAATCGTATCGGAGTGTCTGGGATTCAAATAAGTGGTCATATTTTTAATCTGCATTATAATACTGAGGAATCATTATGGGAGCATATATTTATAACATTTTGTTTAGCAGCTAATAAATTTTGTACAATATTGTCTATAGTCTGTGACGAGGATGAGATTGATAAATATTTTTTTCTATACAAGAAAAAGGTTACAGTTAAATTATGTAACTTGATTATAGAAGTAATAATGAAGAATAAACCGAATAATGTAAGTTTTGTACATTGTATAAATCATTTAAGATATATTTCATATAAAGCATTATTTTTATGTGCAAAATTAACATCAAAATGTAGTAAATTGGTGCCTATTATCAAATCGGAATTAGCTAAATCAAATTGCATGTCTGGTAAATGGAAAGAACATGCAAGTATATTATATACTAATGGAAAAGTTTGTAAATTTGCTATAAAAGAAATATGCCGTAGACCGGATTTGAAGATTATCATGGAAAAATTTGAAAACTTACCCGATGGATTCCAATGTTATGTTAGTAATAAATTATTAAATGATAAATAAAATATCTATTTATTAAAATTGTTTAATTTGATTTGTATAAAATATATAAAAAAAAGAGATTCACATGGACGGAATTCATTGTCAAACATTCATCAATTAATTTCTAAAACATAAGTAACAGAACTTAGATTTAAAAATCAGACACAGCTTAATATAAATCAAGATTTCATATTCCCGCGTTCGAACTTTGTAGGAAATGCTGCGCAGAATACCGATAAGGGGGGGGGGGGATTAAGGAAAGGCATAGTACGCAGCGCGTAGTTGCCCTTGAGCTACTAAAAATATAGCGCAGTTAATACAATTCTGTTACAAATAAAATAATATAAAAAGAGATTCACATGGACGGAATATTTTACATAAAATAAGTAAGAACAATATACAAAATATGTAAGATATTTTTACTTACATATATTAATATTTCACAAATATGTTCATTTTTTTTCTAATTGCAAAAATTAATCACTTACCTACCTTCTATCTACCTTTCGTGTCTTACAATCTAGTTTTACTATTTTTTTAGTCTACAATCAAATCAACATTTGACATAAGAGTGAGTAATGTTGCCATATTGCTATCAAAATTACTTTTTTCAAGCTTAAATGAAACAGAAAATGTCAGTGCACATTTAGAAAACTATAAATAAATCAACTAAGTCCACGTAGGACAGGAAACTGATGAATAATTCATGAAAAAAAAACATTTTTAGCATGTCACTGGCAACATTTTAACCATAGTCTTACTGCGTTATTGCATTAAAACGACCATAAACAACGTAATAGCCAGTACATGTCCCATAATATACGTTCTGTAGGAATGTGATAAGAATTCCGGATCGGGAGCTACATAGTATGATGCTTGTGGTGCATCACATGACACTATTCTCGCAGCTCTGAGTAGCGCAGGTCCGGCTATCATCTCAGCTGATCGCTTGCTGTGTGGCAATGGCTTTAGACGGACAGCCGCATCGCTGAAGATGAGGTCCGCGTATGGTGGTTGAGAAAAGAACATGCTAAAACTGTAACAATTAATAAGCATTATTATAAATTTACTAGCTGCCGCCTGCGACTCCGTCGAATTGAAAAAAAAAATTAAATAGTGACCTATAGGGTCTACCAGATTGTGTTCTATGAAAAAATTCATCAATATCCGTTGAGCCCTTCCGGATATATCTTCCAACACCCATCCATCCATCTAAACATTCGGATTTATAATATTTGTAGGGATTAATTTGTGACATGTGAGTAAATTTTCGATGAGATTTGATGTGAACTTTTTCGATTTTATGACGTCACAATATGGCGGAGGGCTTAACAGCTGGTAGAAACAATCTGGTTACCAGCAGTGTTTACATTCTTTTTATCTTTTGAGTCAATACTTTGAATTTTTGTACAAAATGTTATATTTACCTGAATTCATCAGAAGTGGCTGCACCATATAACTGTTGTGCGTATATCATTAGATTTGAATATGTATCAAGCTCGGTGTGATTGGCGCGACCCATTAGTACCGCGCCGGGTACTTTGCCTAGATTGCAATGTTCATATTCATGCATCTTAGCTCGAGTACCTGTAAATAGTATGGGTTAAGAAAGTTTTATCATAGCATATTTTGTAGTTTGTAATACCTAGTGTAGGATATCTATATACTAGGGTTCCGTACCTAGAAAGGAAAAAAACGGAACCATAGGATCACTTCGTTGTCCGTCCGTCTGTCTGCCAAGACCATTTCTTTTAATATTTATTGCTCACTTTACTATAAATTGATATAACTGATACTTTTTTTTAATATTGTTTGTCTATGAGTCTGTCCATAAGTCCGCGTAATGTACGGCTGGACTGATTTCAACAAAATTTGAGAGGAAGGTTCCTGATAAATGCGGGAATATTATAGGCTTGTTTTTTTTGTCCGCTAGCATGGCATGTAACCGTTACTAAGAAAATAATATGTAAAACAATGTAGTATGAAGATGGCTGGTATACCATCGGGACAGAGTAGCTGCAGGTCGTCGGGCAGCAGATCGCGCGCCCACCACTCGCGACGGCGCCCACCAGACACCTCTGCGGGCGCGGAGTGTCGCGCGAAGGCAACGTCACCGCCCCCCTCCACCATACAGCGCAGTGCGCCCACGTGCCCGTAGTACGGCTCGCTTGCATCACGACGGCAACGTCTGTACAACATGGATATTATATATTTTATATAATCTTACTAATATTATAAATGCGAATGTATAGATGGATATATGTGTGAAAGTATCCTGAACGGCTGCAAGGATCTTGCTGAAATTTGAAATAGACGTAGAACTCAGTTTGAAAGAAAACATAGACTACTAATAAAGTTTTTTTTTAATTCCGCGCGGAAGGCGTCGCGGGCGACAGCTATTAGTCAAATACCTAATGAAGGAAGAATGTAATGCATGGAAAATGCCATAAAAGAAAAACATGACATGATAGCTACAGTACAAAAAATCTTGTGACAGTATTTTGACATTGTCAGGAGGGCGCTAGTGAGCTGTCATAATTTAGTTTGACTTATGCCCACTATGTCAGATTAACAATGTAATGTGTTTTATGCAGATATGTGGTGCCGTTATCAAACAAGCGCCCTGGGCGGTCGTCCAACCGCGCCCTCATGTTACCTGAAGGAAGCTCCATGACAGAGATGACAGAGATTGTCGTGCGGCACAGTGGCGGAGTCCACGTACTCCGTACTGAGGGCGCCGGGTGCACACGACTTGCTGAAGTACTGAGCGGCCGCGTGGGCGCCATCGCAACCGTACGGCCTGCAAAATGTTAAAAACTTCGATTTAGGAAAAAGTTTCAAGACATGAAATATTTAACGGTAAATTCTTGGTCTATAACCCGATTTAATCATAATAACGGCAAATTATAAAACGCGTATTTACCACCTTCGGCAAAATCCCCGTCTAACCCTAGAATAGCTATGTGTGATATTGAAAAGGTATTTTGGAGCTCAATAAAAGTTGCTATGGCGCTTAATTCCAAATCTTAGTTCGTTTCTATACCCATTCAATATGTATGTATGTACTGTGAGTATCAAGACTCATAGTTGCTCGGGCATCACATTCATACAAATTTTTGATATGAAATAACATATCCATTTCTCATACCTGATCCATCCATTGGATAGCAGATAAGCCAAGGGATATATCCATCCCGCTGCTGTGCCTATACCAGTGTGGCAGGTGTTCTTGCCACGTAGATAAGTCAAATCGGTGTCAGGATCTTGTTCTTTAGCAACTGCAACTGCATAGTACCAACTTTCGCCGCTGGTATAGACCTGGAGAAATTATGATTACTGTTGTACAGAGTCGTTAAGTGGTCTTTAGTATGATAATTAACACGTTAAGTAATCGTAACAGAAGTTTTGAAGCAAAATGCTGCTGAATACTATAAAGAAGGAATGTCGGTGGCACAGGGGTTAAACACTTGATTTGTAATCGGCAGGTCCTGGATTTAAACCCCGTAATGTACCAATGTGTTTATTGCTTTACATATTTAGATTTATACGACATTCTTACGCTAAAGGAAAACATCGTGATGCAACCTGCACATATTTGCAAACAAATTCAAAAGATATGTGTGAAGTCAATCCGCACTGGGAGAGTTGACTAGACCTACTCTCCAACTTAGGGTAGACTCTGAGTCCCTCAGTGAGGACTGACATTACATACCTCCTGCATGAATGGCACTAGCCGGTGTTTGTACGCGGCGTGCAGCATGTCCGCAGCATCCAGTACAGTGAAGTCAGCACTGCCTTCAGCCACCGCGCGCTCGCAGTGTCGCGCGCTGTGACCGCGCCAACACGACAACGTGGGTGATAACACTGCAGCCTTCAGTGCTATCTGGTATCAAGAACTTCAATAAGCTAACCATACATACATCTTACTTAATATTATAAATGCAAAAGGAAAAAAACAGAACCCTTATAGGATCACTTTGTTGTCTGTTCGTCTGTCTGTCCAGACATTTTTTTAATTTTTTACGCCATTTTATATGTCCATGTAAGTTTGACATATTTTCTGACTGATGGCAGCGGCTCTCTCACAGATACAAGAAGGATCATTTGACACTTTTTGTATCTTGAGAGAGGCGCTACTGAGCTGTCATATTTTAGTGTGACTTATTCCACCGGGTCAGATAAATTTGTCAGTCAATAACCTTTTATGGATTAACTTAATAGTTAAAACTGAAAGTTTACATTAACCAGGATATACTAGCCGTCAAAATTAATAAGTAAAGTTAAAAAATTCCAATTTTTCTCAAACTAGGTTTTGAATTTTACTCAATAACAAAAGTTACTAAGTTTTAAGTGAACAGCCACACTTTATTTCATTTTTTTGTGTACTTAGTTCATCGGGATATCTGTTAGTATGTCTTTTTACAAAGATTTTTTTAAACTTACCCTCATTTTTATACATTTATCCATCTCCGGATCACTTGTAACACACAGTATAGCTCTTTTCAATGGACATGCTCTGACACCCAGCACCGCTTTCTCTGCCTGATCTCCGACATACTTATTGTTCAATATATGTTTTGATGCTTGTTCTTCTTCATTTAACATACGGAAGTTTATTGTTGCATCCTAAAGTAAAAAAAAATATAAAAATTTCGATCTTAGAAAGGTTTGAAGGGAATTACATTGATATTTAAAAAACACAGTCTTGATTGCTTCATAATAAAACATGTTTTTATAAACAAGTATTATATTTATAATTATTATGGCGAATGACATATTTTACTTATTTTAATAAGTGTCATTAAGTTATTTTTCATCACAAACTTTGCTTTTTACTAGTCAATGTAACTTAATGATTCCCATAGAGATTTAGTGTGGGAAAGAGGCGAAGTAAAAGAGAGGAAGAGAGACTTACCTGTAGCAACAAATCAGTAGTTTCATTGGAAACAAACAACTGGAAAGGCAGTTCAATAGGTTGTCCGGAACGATCAAGTCTTGTTTGGAATGGAGCGAGTGTACTTACTCTAAAACAAATTATAGAATCTCATGTAACAAAGAGATAACAATATTGTTACACTATATGTTTTACGACTAGTCATCTTAATAATATTAAAAACTAGCTGTCGCCCGCGACTCAGTCCGCGTGGATATATAAAAAAAATTAGTGTAGCCCACCCATCCGTCCATCCACATCACATCCATCTAAACATTCGCATTTATAATATTAGTAAGTTAAATAAAAAGCAGCTCTTCAAGGTATAAATTCGGAAAAAAATATGATAAATAGTATCCTATGTCCGTCTCCTGGCTCTAAGCTACCTCCTCACCAATTTTCAGGCATATCGGTAAAGCCGTTCTTGAGTTATAAATAGTGTAACTAATACGACTTTCTTTTATATATATAGATGCGAATGTATGTTTGCTTGCAGGTATCTTCAGAAATGCTTAATGAATCTCGATGAAATTTGGCATACATATAGAACATAGTCTGGAAGAACACATAGGCTATTTATTCAGGTTTTTTCTTTAACTCCGCCCGAACTAATTCCGCGACTTAACTTGTCTTACTAATATTATAAATGCGAATGTTTAGATGGATGGATGTTTGAATGTATCTCTAGAACAGCTGCATGGATCTTGATAAAATTTGGTATAGATGTAGAACATATGCTGGAAGAACACATAGGCTATATATTTATATAGGCTATTTATTAAGTAATTTTAAAGAATTTACCTATTTGGGTCATTATCTTGTTTCTCGTCATAATTGAATCTATTTCTTCTGTACGGGTCGTATGTATCGTATGAATCTCGTTCAGTCGAACTGAACGGATTGCCGTATTGATCCCGGTTCTGTTGTCCGAATGTATTATTTGGATTCTTATTGGATGGATTTGGTTCGCCGTATAATTGTACCAATTTCTGTAGAAGATTTTGATAACTGAAAAATAAAATGTTTATTTTACACAGCGCAGACAATTAAGAATAGAGACTAGATTTGTAATATTCTTCATTCATCACCAGCTCACTATACATCCCCACTGAGGGGCTCGGAGCCTACCCTAAGTTAGCAGTGACTAGGCCATAGTCTACTCAGGCCTAGTGCAGGTTGACTTCACAGATATCAGGTTGCATCAATATGTTTTCCTTAACTATTAGAACGTCGGATAAATGTACATATGTCAATCGAAAAACACATTGGTATACAACCGGATTAGAACCCAGCACCTGTAGATTGTAAGTCAAGTGCTTAACCCATGCCACCGAAGCTCTAAATATAATTAAAGTAATAAATTGTCAATCGACTATTTCTGTTATGTAATTAAAATTTGATTAATAATATTAAATATAATTTTTTCTACAATTTTATTAGTGATCCCAAACTTTTGTTCAAAAGTATACAATATAGTACCGCTTCCTTTGATCCTGTGAGGCAGCACTGCTGGTCACAACAGCATCAGCTGGGATCCGTCCCCAGTTGCACTTCTCCCATGACGTGACGGGAGCGCGGGAACCGTCGCGACATATCAGTTCGAAGCTATCTTCACTTACTCCACCTAAATATACATTTATCTCTGTTTATTCATAGAGAATGAAAGGGATAACAATATTCGTACAACACTCTGATTTTTATTAAACTAGCTGTCGCCTGTGACTCCGTCCGCAGCGAATTAAATAAAATAAAACATAGTAAGTAACTTATGTGTTCTTCCAGATTATATGTTCTATATATGTGCCTAATTTCATCAAGATCTGTAGAACTGTTCTGAAGATACCTTCAAACAAACATCCAAACATTCGCATTTATAAGATTAGTAAGAAGTAAGATTGCTTCAACTATTTAAAATAGATCAAGTTTAGGCAACAGAGTATCACACATTATTAACAAAATCTTTAGCGAGGGATTGTGTTCATCTTAATCTTTAGTATTAATAAACTATGTATTCAATGAAAAAAATCATTACACATTTAGTTTTAGTTACATCTCTCTCTCTCTCTCCCCAGCTTGCATCCCACAAGGTGGTGGGGTCAGCTTTCCATAAACATTAAAATAACAACTATGAACTGTAATTAATCTTAATAATCTTACTTCTTACTAATATTATAAATAAAGTTTAGATGAATGTTTAGAAGAATGGCCTTTGAACAGAATGGCTTAAAAAGCTCACATACATAGACGTAGAACATTGAAGAACATATAGGCTACTAAATTAGTTTTTTTTTAATCCCGCAGAGACGGAAATCTTACTAATATTATAGATGCGAATGTTTGGATGGATGGTTGTTTGTTTAATATTTATCTCCGGAATAGCTGAACAGATTTCAATAAAATTTGGCACAGATATAGTACATAGTCTGAAAGAATACATAGGCTACAAATTAAGTTTTTTTCATCCTGCACAGATGGATTCACAAGTTATGTATAAATCATATATTGAATGAACTTACCTAATATCTTATGTGATAATAATGCATGTTGTATGGTCGTATCCCTTACAAAGGCAATATCGCCCGAGTTATTGGCGACGAGACACTTGAGAGCACCTTCGTACCCGGCGTATGGATCCGCTAATGTACAACGTATACCCGCCCCACCAGAACACAGCTTGCATAACCTAAATTTATACACTTTAGTGAACTAATGTCGATATTTAAGTTTTTTTTTAATTATAAGGCAGCAAATGTGCAACCAGTTAGCTGTATTCGCCCATAGATATTGGTAATTATAGATGCGTTGCATACACTTAATTAATATCGGTGTTTGGTCAAATTCTCATCTCATCTTTTTCTCATAAGAAAAGTGCGGGATGGGAAGTACCATTTAAATTAGGCCTCCAGTACCAGAATCATCAGACAAAATGTGGGATTGCTTCCACTTGACGTCTGTGTTTTGTGTGATGCGATGATGTGATGCTCAAATCCCATTGTTACCTAAATTTATATTCTGTATAATGAGTTACATGATGTTCCGAGCCAACAAGATGTTTGAAATTAATCCAAAGATTAGTCTATTTTTGAGTTTTCTTCATAGATACAAGACTCAAGGGAACATATTCTCTATCAGCGTCCCCTGCTCTGTGAATCAATGGGCAGAGCATCACATGGGCAGAGATCGCTTCATGATTTTGACAAATTCACATGGCCATTTGCTTGTTTTCTACCATATACTAATAAAGAAAATAAAAAAAGTAAATAATTACTTGTCAGGATTATCTCCAATAGGATTGTAGATATCCTTCAATGAATTTGGTGCGCACGAGTCTCCAAAGTAATCCACCGCTGATTTGATATGATTATTACAATCTGTTATTTTCAAACCACCTTCTTGCATTAACTGAAAATAATTTGATTCTTGTTAATTTCAAATAAAATCAAGTATTTATTTTAATGTTTATTGTAACTAAAAAAAAAATCAGTGCTCAAATCTTATTGTGAAAAACAAACACAATTTCGAAATATAAGACGGTTATCTTATTAATATTATATATGCAAATGTTTAGATGGATGAATGGATGGATGGATGTTTGTTTGAAGGTATCTCCAAAACAACTTCATGGATCTTACTGAAATTTGGCATAACTGTAGAACACAGTCTTGATAACGCATAGGCTACTACGTTTTTTTATTTAGTGTTAATGGAGTTGCAGGCGATAGCTAGTATGTATATAAAGAATAACTTACAATATGTACTGGCATAACCCATCCAGCCAGTGCTCCCACACCGGGGAAGCAGGCCTTTGCACCTCGGAGTCCATGCAATCCTGTACTCGGCTGAACTGATGGAAGACTTCCCTTTTTCACCACAGCCACAGAATATTGGTATGGTTCACCATTACCATATAACTAGAAAAATATTATATACTTTAAGAATTTAGATGAATTTAGAAGAAGAATAAGATTTAATCATACTAATAGTATTAATGCAAATGTTAAGATGCATGGATGGATGTTTGTTTGAAGATATATCCAGAACCACTGAATGGGTAAGGCTGAAATTTGGCATAGACATAGAACATAGTATAGAAGAACACATAGGTTATTAAGTTTTTTTTCCAAAGATATATGCAGATATGTATAATACCTCTTGAGCTATTGGTACGAGGGAATGATATCTGCCTGCAATATAGACTTCACCAGCATCTAAAGCTAAAAGCGTAGCTTCTCCTTGATCCACCCATATCATACAGTCTTCAGTATCAAAAGCCTGGAAGAATAGTTTAAAATATCTATAAAAGTAGAAATGTGTAATCTTGAATTATGGCTGATAATATACACCACAAGCCAATCAGTTTAATTTTCATGTTTATGATCTTTGAGAAGTACAAAATTCTACTGCATTTAAGGTAATCATGAACTTCCTATTTTACGGAAAATATATTTAGCATCCTGAGTACAATTATAAATATTAATATTCAAGGATTTTTTATAGCAAATGGTGACAAACAAGTAAGTGACTATTTGAATTCACTTAAATAGCAAAGCACTTAAAAGCACTTAAACACTCTGTAAAGTGGACTTTACAAATCCCATTAACAAATATGCCCTTCCTTGTTTTCATCGACTTACTCTTTTGCATCCAATTTCTCTGTAATCATCACCAAATAGACCCTTATCCTGCATCACAGCTTTCGCCAATTTTTCACATTTTTCCTGTTCTAGGATTGATGTAGTACACCATATAACTAGTTCTCGATTCTTTTCTTTTTCTTTTTGTAATAGAACTTGTGATAAATTGTCATTGTAGTAATATGCTTCTGCAAAACCTGAAAGATTGGAATGAAATTGAAAGAAAGCAATTTGGCGACCTTTCATCGATTATAGAAAGTTAAATTAAATTTGATTTTAAAAGCTTTTTAGGGTTAGAGTTAAACATAATAATAATAAATAAAGCCTATTTAATATTATTTGTAAATAATTCTAGCCTACGGAATTAGTACATTATGAACTTACCTATTAACAGTAGTATTACTAAACTATACATAGCTGTCATTTTAATGTTTTTACTACTTTTATATTTACATTTGTAAACAATATCTTTGTAAAGTGATAACTTACAAAATAATATTTAAATGACACACCCAAAACAATTATTCGGTATTTTGAAGTGATGAAGACGAAAGAGACACAGACAAACAAGCGCAAAGTAGTTATAGAGAAATGTTTTATAACGGTTTTTTAAAGTTTTGTAGCTACGAATAACGAATAACGTTAAGAAGAATTCATTAAAAATGACAAATTCTTAGTTATGTGGAACGCATTGTAATTCTCTGTATTTTGAGTATGGTTGAATTGTGAATAATATGCAATTATGTTTTACATAGAATAGGTGTAAGTTTATAAAAAGGAAAAATAACCATTTACTACACTATACTTACTATACTCTTTGGTAGGAACGTCAAATATGAAAAAAAGTTTGAATTACAGCACATTTTGACAATTCAACATTTTTGACATTATTTTCTTCATTTTATTTTTATTTACTCTGTCGTCATATGTTTAGCGCACACGTGTTTATGTTATAAAAATTCTGGACCTTTAAGTTTTCTGTTAGTATACAAAAATAACATAAATCATAAGTTTCCTATATTATACCATATGCACTTTTCATACATATTGTAATTCATTTTCTTCCTCAGGGGTTGACCGGATTATCTCAGTACTAACGAGATTCTAAAAGAAGAGATGGTAGTGTTTACATGTGGACATTGTGGGGAATCTGTACAAAAACCAAAAGTAGAAAAGCATTATCTCACGAAATGTAGGAACCGTACTCCTAACTTGTCCTGTATGGATTGCTTTAAGGACTTTCTGTGAGTATTTTCATTCAAATTACCATTTATTTGATATGAAATCAATATACGCCATTTCTGAATTTGATGTGCATTTGTTTAATTTTACATTTTAGCTTTTGTTTTTAATTTTTACATGAAAGTAGCATTCTAAGGATTACACCCAAAGTACTCTGTCACTTTATGAAGCAAATACGCAATTTCCCAATTAAATATGAGCTAAAATGTTCGATAAAAGTTACATAGAGTATCAGTTTGTACTTTTAACACAGTATATGACAATTTTGTTAATCTTGGCATAGTCAAATTTTAGCTATGGCAGTACCTTAGAGTACTGGTTGTATAACTTACTAGGAACCAACTTGGCAAGTTACAACCACTGAATTTGTGTTTGCTGTGAGTGAAGTATTTAGATAATTCTTAATTTCAATCCATTGTGTAAGTTTTTTAACCATTTTCTAAAATTTATTTTAAAGATAATATAAGACTTTAAATGTTTCAGAGGGAATGATTATGAGGCTCATATCAAATGTATAACGGAGGAAGAAAGATATTCTGGCAAAGGTTTTACAGCTAAAGAGAAAAAAGGCGAGAAGAAACAAAATGCATGGGTTGAGATGTTACAATCCGTGTTAGACGAGACTGAAACTAAATCTCCTAATGTACTTAGAATTATTGAAACAATTAGTAAACATAATAATACTCCCAGGAAGAAGCCAAAATTTATTAATTTTGTTAAAAATGTCTGTGGACAAAAAACAAATCAAAAAGACATTGATCAAGCATGGGATCTGATATCAGTTAAACTGGCAGCTTTATCACAAGTGAACGGACATAACAAGAATAATAGCAAAGAGAATGTAAATGGTGATTGTAATGGAAAATCTAAAGACAAGCCAAATGGGAATACTAAAGACAATATAGAGAATGGTGATAAAGTTGATAATGCCACTGAAAAGACAGATAATGAAGCTGAAAGTAATGTGCCAATAAAGAATGGTAACTGTGATGTACCAGATAAGAAATTGTCTAAGAAGCAGCGTAAAGAAGAGAAGAAAAAGAAGAAGTATGAAGCTGAATTGCAGGATGCTGAACAACCTGCAGAAGAAGAAGTAGCAGAAGTTCAATCGAAAAAGAAAGGCAAAAAGAATAAAAATAAAGATAATAAAACTAATGGTACAGATGAAGCAGAAGATAATATTGAAGGGAAAAATAAAAACAAAAAGAGAAAACGTCAGGATACTGTCAACACTATACCTGAAGTTGTTGATGAGATTGCAATTGAAGAGCCAATTAAAGTAAAAGCTCAACAAAAAAAGAAAAAAGTAGACGCAGAAGAAGACAGTGTTACATTGCATGATCAAAATGTAGCTAAAAGTGAGGAACAAACAAGTAAAAGTGACAAATTTAACTGGCATGCAGTTATAGTGTCTGTTTTACAGAAAAAAGATAATGAAGTACCATTTAAAAGGTTGCAAAAGAAGGTTCTATCGGAATATTCGGAAATTACTGGCAATGAAGTTGATGATAGGATTGCTGAGAAATTTATAAAGAAATTAAAAAGTGCTCCAAATGTTAGAGTTGATAAAAATCGAGTTGTTCTGGTACAAGAAAGTGATGATTAGGTGAATTATTGTTTCTCAAGGAAATACTTATTTTATCATAATAAGATTATTATTATAGCAGTTTTATGATTTCTACCATGTGTAACTAAGTAAAATAAATAAATTGTCTTTAAAACACCGTTTTAATTTATTAGATGTAAGGATCTTCATTATAGGATAAAAGGAAGAAATATGCAGTTTGCTATTTTTAAATCTTTAAATCGGACACCTAAAGTAGTCCAACTGAAGCCATAAGGATTAAATTACTGTCCTATATTAAATGGATAGGCTAAAAGACGTGATATTTTGTGCCTACTTGATTTTAGCTATTATGGCGCTTTAGGGGAGTTGGTGAGGATTGGAATTAATAGAGAATTACTGGACGATGCGGTAAATAAAGTTGAAACTTCATTAGTTATGGAAGATATATTTACTATAATCTATTAATTTTTATAATGCTCAAGAGAAAATGTTTGGGATCTTTGCCTGTGATGGACAATACCAAAAATCTTGTCCGAAGTCTACAGAGTCAGGACATTTGAAACTCAATAAATAATTTTCATCGCTACAGCTTGAGCCGTTATTATTCATATTAATATTAAAGTTCTGTCTTGTAGTGTTTGCTTTGAGTTATTTACGATGGAAGTATTATGCCTGTATAATTTTTCGAACTTTAATAGCGCATGTTACATGTAACTTAAGTATATTTCAAGTTATTTGTCTTACATGAAATATATATTATTTAAATAATACCAACTGTTTCCACATAACATTATGATAAAGTTTTCTATGTGCTGAAGAACATAATTATTATGTTTACACAAACAAAGAAACGTGTAATTTGAACCATAATTTAACTTTGAATAACTTATAAGGTTTACGATAAGAATAAAGAAACCATTGGATATGTTCGTAAAAAAAATCTTTCGCATTTTTTGATTTTGAATAACAAAGTTTTCTCATTTAATTATTCCTTGCATCTCTTTATTTACTCCTTTCTTTTTGATGTTCCGTTAAATTGAATGAGAATCTGTTTTACGTTCATTCTTTTATCTCAGCTTAGAATTAAGATAAAACAAAATGAAATTAGACCGCTGCACACCTTCAATACAATTACTAAGTACAGTTTAACAGCTCAGTTAAAATAGAAAGTGTATAGCAGCCTTTATGCAGTTATAATGTTTTTATTTAGTAGCTCTATGTCATTAATAAAATTATCCTATAAATACACGCTATTTCTATTCACATATAAGACGTACTAGTAAGACTTGGGGAAAATGACGGAGTCGATAGTGAAAGCCGAGTTTTTAAAACAATATAATGTTTCTTTACGATATATAAAATGTATTGGATTTGATGTATTTGATAGACATAATTCTGTTGTTATGAAATCTTTGTACATTATTGAAATAATAACTCTGATATTATGGTCTGGTTCGCACATGGCTTTTTTGTTCACTTCTATCTATAACGATGCGGATATTATAGATTTATCCCTTGAAGTGTCTTTTTGTTTGGCAGCTGCTGAAGGTAATAAATTAAATAATACTATTCATTATTCATTATCATATGCGAAATATACGTCCCCACTGGCTCGACGACTACCTTTAAATCGAGAAACATTTGAGTCGGCAGCATTAGATTCGACCTGCTCATTGCAAGTCAAGTGTCATATAACCCGTGAGCCACCTCACCTACGTTCAGTTATTTTTGACTATTACTATTAAGCAGCATTTATTTAAAAACCTGCTGTCTCCATATGCGCGGAATTAAAAACAAACTTTATAAGTAGCCTATGTGTTCTTCCAGCCTATGTTTCACATCTATGCCAAATTTCAGCCAGATTTATTGAGCCGTTCTTGAGATACCTTGAAACCAAGATCTATCCATCCATCTAAACATTCGCATTTATAATATTAGTAAGATAGTAAGTTTTTCTCCATTCTAGTTTTATTTATTTCTACTTTACAAAATAATTGTTACGTTTTAGGTTGGGTGTTACATCCGATTTTGTACTTTGGCAAGCAACGAATTAAGAGCTGTTTGCTTAAAATAAGTGGACAATGGCGCAACGACAGCGACTTGGACCAGGATTTGGTTATTGTTAAGAAAAAGGAATTGAAATCTATTTACTCTTTTAAATATAGTGAGTTTCAGGCAATTCATAATTTCTTGTTTACTCGAGAAAAGCGTGTCATTTAAATCGATTATCATCTGTTTTTCTGCATATGCAATCAGAATTTCCGTAAATATCAGTCTATTAGTAGGCACTATAAGGGTGCAGATTTTTGGCCTTAGGAGTGAGTTTCCTACACAATTCCCTGTCAATCAACATTCCCTAGTCATCCTTTCATTATAAGAGAATGGTGGAAAGAGGAAGATTACAATTGAGTATATAAAACTTTGAATTGAATTAAAAAAAATCAATTTATAGTTTTTTTTTCAGTATACTCCACTATGATAATAGGATTTGCTTTTCTCTATATTTTGGCTTCACTGATGCAAGTGTTAACTATGAAGTTTATACTAAGAAAGGACATCGCCTATGTTACAGCATTTCGATTCCTAGTACCCTTTGAATGGGAGAATAACTTCGCCTTGTATGTCATGTTGTGTGTAGGTGATTTTATAACTGGTACGTAGAATCTTACTAATTTTACTAACTTACATAAAAACGTCTAAAATACTCACGTATATTCGACCGGTGGCGGCACCGACTAGTTTCGAGCCCATCGGGGGTCCCTCATCATGAGTGGGGGTGGTATTATTTAGCAGACGCGGCCCGTCGCTCACTGACGGTATAACGCAAACTAGTTCATACCGCCATCGGACAAACATACGTGTTTCAGATGTTTTTATATAAGTTTATTTTAATGTCGCACGAAAGTTTGAATAATTAATGATACTAACTAAATTATATAAGTAACTTTAACTTTAAAGTAGTATTTATATAATAAATTACATTTTAGTTTATCATATTCAGGCTGCAGTTTTTCGCCAATAAACTGCTCTTGAAGTTTGGTGAAATTATTTTTTTGTATAAAATGAATGAGAAAAATAAATCTGTAATATATATATTTTTAAATATATTTCTAATAAATATTTTTATTATTTCAGTTATGAATCTAACTGTACTTATAAACATAGGATTGTTAACGTTCACGATTACTATGAGCAATTTAAAAACATTGTTTGTTATTTTACAACATGAATTTAAAAAGTTATTCGACGCCGGAGATGAATTTAAAGAAGAGGAAATGAAGAGGATTTTAAAAATACACATAGATTTGTTAAAGTAATAATTCTTCTTTTAGAAATTTTTATTTTACTACCGCTACGAAACGCTACGTACCAACCTCGTAGTGCTCGGTAAACTATCGTAGAATTTATTTGAAAAGGTTACAAAACGTCAAATTAAAATACTATCAAATTGTTTGGCAAACATTTTAAAAATATAGTTTTTCAAATGATTAATAACAGTTTTTAAGATCATATTATAATACAATTGTATTTTAACAAGGGTAGACGCCAGCGCAACAATAGACACGCGCGACGCAAGAGTAGACATTAGTTGAACGAATGGATCGGCTCGCCCGGTGTAATACCACGACCACACAGAAGATAGGCGTCAAGTGGAAATTATTCCGCGTTTCATCTATTGAGTGTGTATGCCGGAGATCCTCTTTTCCTTCCTACCCGTTACTTACAACGAAAGGACGGAAATGAGAAGTGGATTTGGCAGAGAAAGGGACGCACAGGAAGGGAAAATATATATCTGTGCATAACGAGTTTCGGCAACGGTCGCTTTGCTATTACGCCGAATTCAGCTGCTTGTTTGTTTACGATGTAAAAATTTTTTTTTACAGTTTAATAGAAGATTTGAGTAAAGCTTTCGGCAATGTATTTGCGGTTCATCTTATTTTTGTATCTGGTACTATAGCTTTCTTTTTCCTTTCTCCAACTGTGAGTATTTTTAAAATATGTACTATGTTACTTCATTTTAGTGTTTTTAAAACTTTTTAACAGTGGTAGAGCCCGCTTTAACATCTTCGCACGAATTGACCAGGCTCGCCCGGTGAAATACCACGACCACACAGAAGACAGGCGTCAAGTGGAAGCAATTCCGCGTTTCGTCTGATGAGTGTGCGTCTCGGAGGCCTAATTTAGTCCTCTTTCCCTTCCCACCCTTTTTCTTATAAGGAAAGGATGGGAAGTGGAAGTGGACTTTCCAGATGTTTCTTTCTGTGTATCCTCTCCTCCGTTAATTAAAGGTAGGCAACGCATATGCGGTTGCATATGTCTATAGGCAACGGTCACGTCGCTGTTTCGGCGATTTCGGGTGGCCGTTCGCTCGTTTGCCACCTTATGATATAAAAAAAATACATTTTTTAAAATTTAGGTAAACGGCGTGGTTGAGAATCTAAATAATATTGTTGCTTCAACTTTGGTGATTGCAAATTTTTATTCAGTCTGTCTATATGGTCAACTTTTGTCTGATTCAGTAAGTACTGCGTATATTTGGTAGAGATATTCTCATATAGAAATTAAAATCGTCGTTTTATCTTTTTTAATGACGTATATTTTAATCTTTCAGAGTGTAGATGTCGGTACAAAAATCTACGACAGTGAATGGTACAATCTACCAATTAAATATCAAAAAATTATGATTATTATAATGCAGAGGTATTTCTTTACTTTTCCTGAATTACATTTTGTTATTATTTAGTTAATTACTCAATATACAGGGGAATGGAATGACACAAATTCCTTCGCCGACGTATCACGATTTAACTCATATTTTTGACCTAAGAATCTATGATACTTCGATGTATACGTATACAGGACACCCTATATAATTTTGCAGATCACAAAAAATCAACTATGTCCAATCGATTAGTCTTACAGAAGTTTCCTTGACTATTTTTACTAAGGTAAGTTTTATGGTAAACAGTAAGATAAATATGTACAAAAACATATTTTTTTACGAAAATAATGTTAATATTATGTATTTAAACATGTTTTACGGCAGTGGAAACTTAGAATAGTTATGTTAGACGCAGTAAAATGTATGTATTAACCCAGAAAAGCTGTAGATCTTTTTGCAAAGTTACAGCAAAACATTTAAATACAATGACAATTGTTACATCCTGTATTTTCATCAAGAACCCTAAAGTCGTATTTATTTTGACACATTCCAAGAAATTGATTATACTGTAATTCACGATTATTAAATTTTTGCTAAATTAAAATTGATTTGCGAATAATTTTAGCTTTAGCTGTTAAAGTTACGTCGGTGGCAAGAGTGAGAGAAGAAAGAAAGGATTCCACCTCGACACGTGCTCTGCCGCAAATATATTTTTTTTATTTTTCAGGTTATGAAAACGACTTGGTCAATTTTATCACTCACCACATCAGTACTAAATAAAGATTAAAGTCTAATTTGTGATTTCATTTAACTATTTCCATTCTAGTGATCACATCTATTTTATATAACAGATACACAGATTAAAAATCTTGCATATCCAATTCGTCCACTGCTTAATCTCACGTCTATCTTTCTTCTTCTTACTAATTACAATATTATTAGTGAGAAAGTTTGGATGGAGCGACGTTCGTGACCACATTATTCCAGTAGGACTGAACGGATCTAGGTCGGATAGATTACAGCCTGATATAGCGTACAGAATTAATTCCGCGCGAATGGAGTCGCAGGCTACAACTAGTATAAATGTTATTTAAATTATACAAGTCCCTTAACACGTTAATAAATGTTATCTTGTATCTTGCTTTTATTTACTTCAAAAATTCTTACGTTCTTTATTATACAGTTACAAAAATAAATTATTGAAATTTTAATGCGAAAATATGAAAAAAATGATTGCTTGTCCTGATGTTACGATCAAACTAGTCTAGTCTTACTGTAAGTCGCGGTTTAAAACGCAAAAGGAAAAAGGCAGCAGCACTATGGTGACTCGCGGCGCAGACAAGTCGGCTCCGGCTGCACACCGATTAGCCAGGACGGAGAAGTCGACGCACGACATGGGGCCTGCAGTCTACAAACGGCTGCCGGACCACGTCACGGCGGCATCCAGCCTCACTTCATTCAAAAACAGATTGAAATCAGTACTTGTCGAGAGGGCTCTGTATTCGTATGAAAATTTTTCAGTGAATTTTTTTTTAGGTAAATCGCTCTTTGACCTACAATTTAAACATCACCAATATTGTATTGTTAGTTTTCACTAAACTCATGTTAAACTCGATGATAATATGTTTTTCTAAATATGTTTTATATACTCTTTGGTACAATGTGAATTTAGCGTGACATTAACAAAGTGATACAAAAGAACAAGAAACTAAGCACATTATAGCGTTATCAGAAGTCTCAAGTGTCAACTTTGCGAACACTTATCATTCAACAGCTGTGTCGTTTTCACAAAGAATATTCCTTTATTCTAACAAATAGATATGTAGCTATTTCATTAGAGCCTCTGTCAATTGTTTTTTTTTAATTTATTTTAGGCTATACTTCAACTGTATTTCAGGAACTCTTGTCATTCGGCTGATGGGTTTTGAAATTTATTATCAGATATTGTTTATTTTTAAATTCAAACATAAAAAAATAAACAGAAGTGAACGTAGTATGTCTATATGTTTTATTCCCTGTGTTCGAGAGCACTGCGGTGTTAGCTGACGCGGAAGTTTTAAATTGATGACATCTCTTCACTACCGATTGTTTGTAATTTGAAATCTTGTAATGCTTTGAAAAATGTTTTTACTTACAAAAATGTTTAGAAACGATAATATTCAATATCTTGTATGTTTTAACCCGTATTACGTAATATATTATGCATAATTTTCTTAAGTGCATACATTAAATAATCATGCTTAATAGACATTAGGGTTTTTTCATATTTGTAACCAAAAAAAATATCCTTATTCCTTCTTTAAATTTTTTAAAGTAATGGATTACTTAAGTTAAAGTTATAAAGATGCAAATACAAAGCTACAAAGCCATCGAGAGCCATCACCTGCAAGACAAGCTTATTCACAAAGATGTTGGCTGCCGTCCAAAACCAAGAAACCTTACGTCGACAACGTAAGATATATCGCTAACAGTCTACGGGAAACTATAAACAACCACTAAATGTTACTTTTAAATTCTATACTATGACTTTTTTACATTAAATAAACTTGCGCTTGGACACAATCCTACCCGATGTTAAGTGTTTGGGAGATGGTACTTTACTTTCGCAGGTTTCCACATCATCCTTGGACGTTTAACCAGATGCTGGCACCTGCTTCTAATCTTATGCTGTACGCACAATTAACTAAGATGTTCTTTTTAGGTTATTTTAATTGTTAATTACTACAAATATAATACATCCTTCTATGTTGCGGCCGAAAATGTGGCCGAATGTGTGGCGAATCATTTACATATTTACTGTGTAATCTTTCCTTACATTAACGCGAACAATTTTAAATACTCTAAAATATAAAAAAAAACTATGTTAAAATAGCTCATTAAACACTTAAAATAAAACCATATAAAATAAGGCATTTAATAGCGTTTATTAAATGTAAACTTTCCGTTAAATACTTTACAAAAGTTTAAATATCATTAATTCCGTTAAATTACTTTAATTTTATATTTTTTATCCGTCTTGATGCTGAAGGACTCTAAGCACATTTTTGTATAAAATTTAAACACAACATGTATGGGATTTCAAGCGACATAATTTGACTAAATACAGATTATATAAAACAAAACAGTTCGCAGTATTAGGGTGAATGGTGAATGACATATCATCAATCAATTGAACTACTTTCGTTCACTCTCATTACTCAGTGGAAAACCGGAAGCAATTATTATAACAAAAACAAATTAGAATTAGTCTATGGAACTTATTGGTGGTCATTGCTAGTTGTTACTAAGTGTAAGGGAAAATGAGTAAAATCGTGTTACATCTCGGATGTGCGTTGTATTTATTGTGTTTCTTCTTTTTATTTAATTTGTTTAATTAGTGTTAAATTGATATTCAAATATATTTTTGTAATGTTTCCGTTTGTCGTAAAATCTTAAAGAGGTATTGAAATTAAGTTAGTGTAGCTAGTGGTTGTGATTGGTGTAATTACAACACGGTTGATTATATTATAGTGGTGATTGGTGCTGTGTTAATGTTAAATAAAATAAAGGACATGAAAACGTAATTATGTGGTCGAATCTTTTATTCGATAGACAATAAAGTTAACATGTGACTTTGCTAACTACATAATCATCACATAAAGGGGTTAGTTTTTTAATTGTATGTAATATCTTAATTATATACGTTTCAAGTTATGTGTAATTGATTAATTTATATATAGTTAACAATGTAATTTTGCTATTTATCATAATCATTATATTTGAGAGAGTTAAAAAATATAATAATTGTTTGACGACGACGACGTGACGACTCTACCACTGTTAAAGTGGTAGAGTCGTCACGTCGTCGTTAAAGTTTGATAATTGCTAATAGTATGGTAAAATATTTTTTATTGTATGAAAATTATATGAGGCATATGAAAAAAACATTTTATAAAATCGTTATATCACCCTTGTAATTCGTTCACGGGGATATAATATGAATGACGTTTTGGCTTGACGCGGGTACGGTGAGCGAATTTTATTGGAAATTGCTAAAAATATTTATCATAAAGCATTTTACCTTCTTTGATATGAATTTTTGATTGAAAAGGCTAAAGTACCGTGCTCAAATGTGGGAAGATTAATGTCGTGATCGTTGCGACACAAAAAAATATTTTTAATTGACAAAAAGTTTAATAATTTTTTCTTCTAAATGTCAAAGTATTACTGGCTGATTTGAATATTTCTTTATTCTATATATATATATAAACATGTCTTAATTCTTTCTTGTTTAAAAACGTAAATGTTTCTTTTTGTTCTAGTTGGTGGCAATTGGGTAAGTGGATCTTTTCAATAAAATGTAAAATTTTCTCCTCTTAGTACTTAGTATTACTCTTTATTTTAGCCCTTGTTTTTTCTCTACGTGTTAAAAATACGAAAATCTGTACGGACGTTTTAATCGTAAAGAAAATTTATTCTCTTTAGGCCTGCTGCTTTAATTAAGACAACGGCCGCAAAATTACGGCTACTGGAATGAAATTAGGTTATTATTTTTATTCGTAACAAGAATATTAATACTTTTGGCAAATTTTGTGTATACAGGGTGATTTAAGTAGAAAATTTTCAATCTGTTTATATGAATAAAGTCTCAAATATCTTTACACAAAACATAAAATATTTAATTGTTTTTATCGGTGGTTTCCGAGACCAAAATGCCTGTATAAAACATATTGTTATCTCTACATTGTCAATAATGAGAGGGATGATAATATGTTTTATACAGAAATTTTGATTTCAGAAACCTATGATAAATCTGACTGATAAGATGGTAATGGTTTTTGCGAGTACTTTCTAATCGTCCAGTAACTAGTTGACCGATTTTACTGACTAAAAATGTCTTTAAAAATACATATTTTTCCAAAGTATTCTAGATCAGTGGGAATAATAGATCTTACTATCTTCCTAATACAACAAAATTCGAATGTTAAGATGGATGGATGGACGGATGTTTGCATGTAATGTATGTTACTTAAATTGTTTGTTCACTCTACTAATCGTCAGTTGTCAGTTAACCTTTTCGCTGCCGTGAACAATTTAATACATTTGTGTGCGTTTGACGTGACCTGATTTGTAACCTTTGACCTGACGCGTTTAAAACGCTCCGTAATGCGTTTAGGCTTATCGATGGTGATTCAGAACTATGTTATTATTTTTTCATAAAGTTAAAAAATAAAAAAAACTTTTGTATTAGTCGCCAGTGATAATTGTTTTTTTCGTGTCCAAAAAGATTGATAATGTATTTATGAATTTTTATTTAGTTGTACAAAACGTGTGATTCCATGTTATTTGTAAACTCGAATAACTTTTAAGGCTATTATTTTTTTATCGCCAAATTTTCGGTATTACGAAGTTAAGTACAAAAGAAGTAATCCCTCAATAAAATTGGATTGAAAAGAAAATTTAAATATGGTGTTAGAAATGTTATATTTAATATCAACAATGAGGAAAAGTTACGGCTGTATTGAAAACGCCTTGAAAGAAGCTCCCGTTTGAAAATTGATAAGGGGAATATCTGACCGAGACGGCTCGTTCATAATCCGCCCGAGGCTTTCGAGAGCACGAACATTATTTTGATTTAACCATTGAAGTAAGGTGGAAATTATAATAAATACTAGTTGTCGCCCACGACTCTCTCCTTAACCCTCCGAAGAGAAAAGAGCTTTAAAAACCTGCGTTATTTTTATTGCTTACTAGCTATCGCCCGCGAGTCCGTCCGTGGTAAATTAAAAAAAGCAGTCTATGTAGCTCTTTTAAACTATGTTCTATATCTAGACGAAATTTCATTAAGATTTGTTTAGGCATTTTGGAGATATATAGTAACGAACATATATTCAAACTTTTACATTTATAATATTAGTGACATATAATTTCTTTTATCAGAAGAATGAGCTGTCCTTTTGAAACTTAATAGTAAAACAAAGAAACTAGAAAGACTTTTTAAATCCATATTTTACATTCAATTTTTCCATTAATTTAATGAAAACCTTTTAGTCTGAAAATATAGTAATTTAATTATACAAAATAAATTTTACAAAGACCATTCTTTTACGATCCTTATCGTTAAAGAATTGTCTTTTTAAAGAGCACCCAGGGGTTTAATAAATTAGTCCGGACCCTGTTTTGGGTAAACACAAATGTGGAGCACAGTTCTTTACAAAGAAAAAATATTTTTCACAATCCTAAGAAGATTACACAAGAGAATGTTTGTTAGGATTTATTGATGTGTTTATTTCATGCAATTACGATTGAATAGTTCTTTTAAACGCATACGTATTAAACTTTACCAAATATAATCATGTAACTTACATCTTTATTGGAAGATCATCTAAATACATTTTGGCATATAATTATTTCTTTATTCATTGGCTCTTAATTGGTCGCCTGTGACTTCCTTATAATTGCACATTTTACAGATTACATCTTCCTTATATTATATTATAAATGCGAATTTTTAGATGGATGGATGTTTGTTAAAAGATATCTCCCGTACGTCTCAATGGATCTTAATAAAATTTGGAACAGATGTAGAACATAGTCTGGAAAAATACATAAGCTACTTATTATGTTTTTTTTTTAATTCTGCGCAGACGGAGTCGTGAGCGGCAACTTGTAGTTATATAACGAACCGTAATGTACGTTCGGACAACATCTCTGATATTCTATAAACTGTAAAAGACAAATTTTTTAATAGTTTTAATTTTTTTCTAAATGTTGGCAATAACTCAAGCGGTCACCTGGTATTACTAAAAGAGGTGAGGTTAGGCCGCCTAATTCGGCATTATATGTTTTTGCTAACTACACTATACCACTTTATTTAGCAGTGAAAAGATTTGACTCTATAAAAAAAGACCAAAAAAGTATGGAATGACTGTGCGAAAGAGGATATGTGTAAGAAGGGGGTAGACTCGGATATGACGGCTGATAGAGATGTATGGAGGAGTAGTACATACTGTGCCGACCCTCGATAGGGATAAGGGCAGGTTGATGATGATGAAGATTTGACTCTATAAGATACTCTCAAATATGCGATTTATACATCTGCCACAGTGTACAATTTACTGTAAGACTATAAGAAAAAAAAAAGAATCAGACAGTGCTACAAAGAGGTGTTAAATGAAAGTATTTTCTTCAGTTATCTTACAAAAGATTACAGCGCGTTCGCTGTTCTAAGAATGATGGATATAACGATTTAACAATAGAAGAAAAATAACGATTCTTTCTTCCTTCCTTTAATAATTGTGAAGTCATAGCATCATTTCTTTTGTATTTAAGATTTCGAATCATGACTTGTTATATTCTTAGGCTAATGTAGACTGTTAAACGCATTCTTCTGTTAACATTGCTATCTCATTAATGAAATTCACGTGTCACAATGTTATAATACCATACTCCTCCGGCACAGATTGACCGATTTTTATAAAATTTTATATGTCTACTCAGTAGGTTTGAGATTCAGTTACTATCTATTATTAAATCCTTCGCGGACGGAGTCGCGGGCGACAGTTAGTTATATAATAAACGGTTACAAATATTTTTTTTTCATATCACTTGAAATCGCTGAAATAGCGAGGTGACCGTTGCCCGTAGACATACGCAATTGCATATGCGTTGCCTACCTTGAATCGACGGAGGAGAGGATGCACAGAAAGAAAATATTTTCCCTTCCCATGCATCCCCTCTTCCGAAAAGTTCACTTCTTCTTCACATCCTTTCCTGAAAAAGGAAGGGAACAAGGACAAAATTAGGCCTCCGGGACTCACACTCATCAGACGAAACGCGGAATTTTATCCATTTCAATCCTGTCTTCTTTGTGGTCGTGGTATTTCACCGGACGAGACTTTATGACAGTATTATAAGATTTACTATAATATTGAACGTTAAGGTTTCCTTTGATGACAAAGTAAACATTAAATTAATCATAGTAGTGACGTTTTGGTAAAGTAATTACTTTATCGACTTAGCAAGCCAATCCAAAGTTCTCATTAATTACAGCCAAGTGTTGAGAAGTTTGGGAAACTTTAGATTAATAGTTTCAATATTTTTGCCCGATTGTAAGAGCGTAATGATTTTCTCGGCAGTGTACTATCATTGCATTATTATTATAGCAGGTAGCGTAGCCATTTTGAAACGATTAATATAAATCAGAGGTTCCCAAACTTTTCTTAGATGCCACTTTTATATTGCCGGGTCACTGTGGATTTGTCATTGATGTAGAACATGATCTGGAAGATCACAGGTTACTAATTATATACAGCCGACAACTAAGGAATGGTAAATGAATATTTGACTTTTAATTTAAAATCATTCGCGGACCATATGTCGTTTTCTGCAGCCAGTCGGACGCCATTGATATATTTAAGAAGACTAAAACAAAACATAATTAAAATGAAAAGATAAAACAAAATAATCAGTGGTGATAAATGTCATCCGTTTTACATTCATTTAATCCAGTTTTCAGATTTCTTTGCCGTAGCATCTTAAACATAAAAAATACAATAAAGTTCTCTGTATAAATAATTCATTTTATTTTGGCTTACTTTTGAGTTGAATTTCCTCTTTCTTTGCATACTAACTTTTCCATTATTCCTTCGGGATTTTAACGTACTGGTTTAGCGGAGCGTTTGCGTTATTTACTTATTTTTATTGAATATGTTATTGATAGAGTGTTGCGATATTTACGTTAGTTGTATCATCCTATTTTTAATAATCTTTGTACAATATTCATGTAGTCTTTGGGTTGGGTTTTAATGTGATTTTGTTTACTCAATTGTACTTTTATTTTACGACTAATTACCAAATTTAATGGACGTAATTACACAAGTTTACCGTAGCTTATCTCGAACGTAGTATATTAAACTTTTTTAATATATTTAGTCATTATTAGTCAGAATCCTTTGGCGCGAATGGCGCACTTTCGTTAGATTGAGCTTTGATAGATCGTCAGATTGATTAGTGAGGGGACATAAACGTTGATATTTTAGTAAGGATAGCGTTGCGCCGATACACTAGCACAGTGTCGGATTTTCTTCCTAACAATATGGTGATTATAAATTGTTTTTTGGACCAGAAAACTGGAATAAATTCACCTTTAGAGTATCGATTTTTATTTATCTTACCATTGATAAGATATTTGGGGGAGAAGGGATGGCATAATAGTAGACTTCCATGGAATAAAGATTTATACAAAAACTGTCTCTACTGTTCACTTGAACAAATGCGAAACTACGTATATGTTAGATGGTTGATTTAGTAGTGAAAACTAACGTTTATACCACAAGAATAATAAAGTTTCTAAACTCCTAACATGTGCGATTTTCGACAAACCTTTAATTTACGGGGTATCGGATCGAAAAAATTACTTATGTTGTCCAATAAAATGAAAAATGTAACGCACTGTTGACGTGACCTGATTTCAACCCTCTCGTTTGACCTGACGGGGCTCGTCTAAAATGCTCTGTAATGCGTTTAAGGTTCTCGATCAAACGTTACAAACATGTAAATGTGTGCAGTTTTTCCCTATTCACATGCACTTAGCGACTATAGTTATATAAACATTAGTAATAAGGTAAAGAGCGTACTGTTGAACTCAAAGTTGTTATGTAATCACTAAGCGAGCCCTTTAGCATAGATTTACTTTCCTAAACCTACTTTAAGGACCAGTCTTGCTGAATGAACAGTACTCTAAGTAAAGACACTAAGGGGTAAGAAAAAATTGAATAATATATTTTCATAAGCCGATAAGACTTTGGTACTAAGTGTACGGAATTCTTACTAATATTATAAATGCGAATATTTGGATGGATGTATGTTTGTTAGAAGGTATCTCCAGAACAGCTCCATAGATCTCGCTGAAATTTGGCATCGATTTAGAACATAGTCTGTACTTACTAAGTTTTTTTTAAATCCACACGGACGGAGTTGCGGGCGACAGCTGCTATATACAAACTAGTGAATTTCCATTTCATATGAAATCATTTATTAATTAAGTTAAGCAGGGTTAAGAAGCGATAAGTAGAAAACCCCATGAGACGAGAAACTCAAGTTAGAAGTTGCAAACTGCTAGTGGTTAAGGGTATCATAGACGTAAATTTTAATTATTAAGTGAGGGATAGCTTAGTTTAGGAAGTTTAATGACATAATAAGAGGTAGAGTTAAAGTTATGCAGTAAGTATAAAGAATATTTACTTTATAAATTATCCATTAAGATTGAAGTAAAGGATTAAATTTTTAGGATGAAAATCTAAACTTTCGATTCGATTACGTTAAAAACATATACATTTCACGCCTGTTACATATAGGGGTAGGCAGACTTCTTCTTCTTCTTCTTCTTCTTCTTCTTCTTCTTCTTCTTCTTCTTCTTCTTCTTCTTCTTCTTCTTCTTCTTCTTCTTCTTCTTCTTCTTCTTCTTCTTCTTCTTCTTCTTCTTCTTCTT
>NW_013530893.1:2585695-2687235 GCF_000836235.2 Papilio xuthus | reverse complement strand
TGACCCCCCGAACCCCCGAACCCCATGACCCATCGAACCCCATGACCCCCCGGACCCCTGGCGCCCACGCTCAGACGTAGAAGAGTGGGGCGCCCACACTAGCCCTCGGATAATGGATGCGGGAACGGGTCGGGGACTTGGGGTGCGGGAATATCTTTATTTCTTTATTTTAAAAATCAATTACATAGTCAATTACATAAAATTATATCACATTGTTTTCTTACATCTAGGTTAAAAAACATTAAAACAATTAAAAAATGTAAAATTAAAAGGTTAAAAAGTGAAATCTGTATACAAGTTAAAAACATTTTGAAATAAATCCAATAAAATAATAAACACTATAGGAACAGAGGGGTTCAGTGGGTATGCCTCCGCTATGTAGCTCCGCTATGTCTTCATCGTCCACTTTTCAATCTTCAAATAACGCGCGACGGTTGAATGTCCGTTCCAGTCGGCAGCCACAGGAGTTCTGCTGCCGTGCCTCGGCTGGTAAGGTGTTGACCCATCGAACGCCGACAGACGGCGGAGGCGTCACTTTCCGTAGTAAAATCAACTGCCGCAGAAACAGTCGGAGAAACACTTTTCTCGACGACAAAGTGCAGGCAACTCGATCTGTCTTCACTTCACGACTATATTCGTAACAACTGTCAAAACGCCTTATATAAAGATGTTGCCTGGACCCCTCTCAAGCCAGGTGCTCTGCTCTGATTGGTCGTTACTTAAATTACGATAATAATGTTATTTAGTCTAGGAAAAACGTAACTTAAAAAGTAAGATCAAATTAAAAGTTATTAGAAGCTTTTACAATATCAATAAACATTAAACATTGCACACTATGCGTTAAACAGTAATTCAGTTGACAATGGCTACTTAATAACTTCCTACTTTGAAATAATCAAAATGGCTTCCTCCGACATGGTAGGGTGATGCTAATATAAGATCCCGCACCGTCATTTTCGGGCCACACTCGCCACCGAACACTGAAGCCAGCGGAAGCTCTGCCCGTTTGACTAGCCAAAATAATTAATCATTTTAACTCTGATAGTTGATTATGTTAATGTTGCATTTTTAAATCATTTCAGTGTTAATTACATTTATTCAATTCTGTTAGTTTTCTTATTAATTCAAAAAGTACTGTAGTAGTGTATAAGAGATTGTTTTTTTAATTTTCCCTGCTTCTGATCCCTAAGGTCAGAAGCGGGATAGTGAAACTCCCACGTCCTCGTTTGTACATCCTGATACGATGTGTTTCCATTGTTATTTCTTTAATTGGCTAGTCATACGATCAGAAATATATTTTTGGAAATTACTAAACTACCCTTGTTTAAAAGGACAAATTAGCACTTTGTTTTCGGTGTTTGGTATAATATACGTAAGTAAGACGCGATGTGACGGCGTGATCAAGTTTTATAATGTCAACTTTGGTGAGTACGTTCCAATTATTTTATTCTCCGTTTTAAAATAACAAATAGAAGTTGAATTTGTTAGTTTGTTGTGAAATTTTTTAAATGGCTTAACTTTAATATTTTGCCGTGCTTACCCTGCTGATCAATTATTTACCGTAACTTGAATGCGTTGCTTCGAATTACATCTAATTTTAAATACTTAGCTTAATAAGAGGCGGCAGAATAGAAGTCGGTCCCGAAATCGCAGATCGCATTCTAGCCAACATGATTCGCGCTACAGACGGCGTAGCCCTTCTAGCAATATTTTAACCGAAACAATGCAACAAATTTTGAATAGATTGGTGTCATTAGAGGAACAACAGGGCGGTTGGCTTCAACGACTCCGTCCTCACCGGAGCGTCCCGCGAGCGCTACGTCAGTCCAGGCCAGCGCCGCCGATCGCATCATCGATGCGATACGATCCATAAATATACCGGTGAGATCTAACCAGTCTTATTATTTTTCTAATTTTGATCCGAGTGTTAATTGCATAGAGACATGGTGTGAAGAAGTAGACCGTGCTAGGTCATCTAATAATTGGAGTGATCACGAATGTCTTTTGTTTTTTGTCACAAAGTATTTTGCTCCACCTAGAGATTCGGTTCTCATTGGTCCAACCACGTCCGAATGGACAATCATTAATTTGGTGTTACATGAGCCTCTCGTCTTCAAGAACGGAAGTGTAGTCATTTTTCCCTTCGTACATATTTCACAGTCATATAATACATACAGATTGTAATATGAAGGTACAAGTGATTAAATTGTAAAATTTTGTTTGGTTTTAAATGTTTCGAGTGTAACACCGGGAAAAACATGTAAAAAACAACATTGTCCTTTTCTTTTCCTTAAATAAAACTGAGATAACAATAGTACATAGTCTTAAGTGAATTGCTAGCATTTCATAATCTTTGAGCTTTCTTCTGGGCTAAAGATTCAGAAATATAATATTTAGGGTTCCGAAACTCATAGGAAAAAACGGAACTCTTGTAAGATCACTTTGTTGTCTATCAGTCTTTTTAATTTTATTTACACGTAAGAAATGAAGGCAAGGCTAAATTACAACCACAAATTAAGCAATTTTGTGTTTGTTTTGTGTAATTATAAATTTTGGTTAATTGTCGTTGTAAGATATAATGAATGTGTTGTCCGAAAGAAAACAAGCTCCCATAAATAAAGTTGGTAATAAAGCTAGTAATATAAATTGAGAAATAACTCACCGAATGGCCGGTGTTGCGGCCACCATTTGTTAGTGACAGCGTCTATCCCTCTGCTGACCCGTGCCTAATAATTTCATCGAGGTCTGACGCGGGAACGGGGTCAAAACATCACGAACATTCGCAGCCCTATGAATAATGTCTCTCATTTATCAATACTAATGTACTACGTTGTTTTAGACAAACAAATTACTAAAACGTAGTATCAATTTCTAAATAACACGAATGAATTCATTATTATTATTTATGTTTTGTTTTTCGCAGTTTTATGTATGACCGTTGAGTTGTGACCGCCCACAGCCTAAATGACAGACCGAGGGGTTTTGAGCTTCAAAACCCATTTTGAAACATATTGTTATCTCTTTTTTGCCAAAGATAATGACAGGGATGACAGTAATAATATATCTCAAGGTTAAAGAAGTTAGAGTTAGTAGGAATAAAAATAATTTACGCACATTTATTTCAGTCGCCCTATTTCAAATTTATTAAGTAAGATTTACAGTAGGGATAAAATATATTGGATTTACTTTTTCTCCAGGAAAGAATTAAGCCTAAAAGGAAATTAAGTCGTTAAACTCCTTGCTTACTTCTGCATCTGATGTTTCTTGTTTTTATATAACAAATGTCTTTTTTTACATATAATTTTGGGGTTTGTTTTAATTATAATTTTATTCTTTAATGTATTGGACGAATATTGGGTTTAATATTATTGCATTTTAACCTACAAATAAATTATACTGATTATTTTTTAGACAGTATTGGTTAGAATCCTTTGTCGGGAATGGCGCGCTTTTGTTACCAAGTCAAGTGTCAGATTGATTAGTGAGGGGACACAAACGTTGATATTTTTTTTAAGGAATAATGTTGAGCGGATACACCGGCACAGTACCGGATTTTCTTCCTAAGAGTATAAAAAATAAACATAACAATAAGAATTCATAACATAATTTGTCTTCAGCATTATCGTAAAAGTTACAAACATATTTTGTAAGTTATTGTCAAATAAATAGTAATTTCGTTAGAATAATTAGGGTTACTAATATCCAGAAATAACAATTCAAATGCGTAGTATATAAACTCTTGAAATTTAAAATAATAGCAACCCTGTTGTTATCGCGAACACTCATTACGAAAGGCTACCTGAGCTAATTAACCACAGGGTTGTTATGCTAAATGTTAACAGACAGAAGTGCCGTACTTTATACATTTCTACTTTTTAATTACCTACAACGAAAAGGAAAATATTACGTTTGAAATTTAAATTGGATACGTAAAACATTTTAGTACAATTTACTGAATATGTTATAAAGGTGTAAAGCTAGTAATATATATATTTTTTATATCATAAGGTGGCAAACGAACGAGAGACCACCTGAAATCGCTGAAATAGCGAAGTGATCGTTGCCCATCTCTTGTTTATTCTTAAACAGTTTTAAATGTCTTACGCAAGTTCAAAGTAGGTATAACATAAAATTGCACATTATTCCGTCTGTATATTTATTTTTATTTCAACGTTTACAGAAAGGCCTTTACCGAGTGAGGAAATTCACAAAATACCGGAACTGTTGGCGCCACTGTTTGTTATTTCCCGTCGAGAACAACATTCACATACAAGTTTGCGGTTTCACAACACCTAAATGTATGAACCTTTCGCATGTTATTTTTAGTATTAGTATTATCTATACATATAAACATCAATTGCTGTTCGTTAGTCTCGCTAAAACTCGAGACCGGCTGAACGGATTTGTCTTATCTTGGTTTTGAAATGTTCGTGGAGGTCTAGGGAAGGTTTAAAAGGTAGGAGAAATTCGAATAATTGCCGGAAACTAAAGAAGTTTCTGTCACCAAAATCTCGGTATAAAATATATCGTCATCTTTGTCTTTCATCTTTCACAAAAGAGTTAATATGTTTTAAATGGGTATCTTGGTCTCGGAAACCAAAGGTAAGTCGATTTTTTCAATATATAAGGTATATAGCTATAACACAACTTAGAGTAATTAATAATTGTAAATAGTTTTTTAGTACAATAGTATTCTTAAAAATATTATATGTATCAGATCATACAGTTGCATGCAAACTTTTGACAATAACAAATGACAACTGATTCCCGCTATTATAATTCTGTCCAGGTTTAACATTTGTGTCTCCAACTATACATAAATTTAAATTTCGTATAAAAAGCCATCCGTGCATTCAGAAGCTCAACCCACTCGTATTGAGTTTCATCTTTGACTATAGGAAAACGGACTAGGACACAGATCATTTGTTGTATTAAATATATTCTGGCACTTTGTGGGTCTTGTGGGTGAGGTAAAGATGATGCATGAAAAGTGAAACTTGTTTGTGAAATTAATATTTCACCGTTTGTCTATTTTTAAGTAACCCTAACATTGTCCTTATTATGTATTGTTCGTTTCAAATATAATTGTTTGTTTAATTTTTTTTTAAATTTTAAACGTAAACTGATTCAAAACATTTTACACCATGAGCATGCTCAAGTAATCAAGATTAGAACTTTTTTTCGATTTTATTTAATAGGTAAACAGTTGACAGGTCCTGTTTCTTAATAGTCAAAGCTCACCCGACTCGTATTGAGTTTGATATTATCCCTCTCTTTGTTGGATAAATTCGTATATGAATATAATTCCCGTATTCATGAGTTAACTGTGAGCAATAAATACTTTTGAAAGTCGCATTCATCTTTCCCGATAACTCTCAATATAAAAATATGTTGGTAGATTGCGTGATTTTTATAACGGAATACATTTTATACATAACCTTGTACGTTGTAGATTGGCGACAGATGTTGGTAATAAATAATGTTTTGGGTTACTTTTAGGTACACTTTGCTAAAGCTGTATTTCTAGAGATATGACATATTGTTTTTTTTTTTATTTTGATACTAAACAAACACAGTATTTTTATCATCGTATAATTCAGATTATACACTATCTGTCGCCCGCGACTCCTTTCACTTGAAATTAAACAACACAATAAGTACCTTATATGCTCTTCTATATGTTTAAAATTATATGCCAAATATTGTTATTTATTATCTTACTAATATTATAAATGTGAATGTTTAGATGGGTAGATGGATGGATGGATGTTAGTTTGTAGGTATCTTCGGAACGACTCAACGGATTTTGATGAAATTTTGCAGATACGTAGAACATAGTCTGGAAGAACACATAGGCGACTTATTAAGTCTTTTTTTTAACTCCACGCGGACAGATTTGCAGGCGACATTATATCATTGAGATCCGTTGAGCTGTTTTGCCGTTTATGGGAAAAAGAAAACTGCTATTTTTAGAGTTTTCCCGGCAATTATTCGAAATTTTCTTCCCTTTTAAACTTTCCCTAGACCTCCACGAACATTTCAAGACCGAGATAAGAAAAATCCTTTGAGCCGTTCTCGAGTTTTAGCGTGGCTAACGAACAGCAGTTGATTTTTATATATATAGATGACTCTTAATACCGAAAGCGGTATTTTTCTGCGTTATACCTGCCATGCTTATGTAAATTTGCCCTCTGAGTGTAATTAATCAACGCCCTCAAAGATTTAAAGGTCGATCATACAACTGGGGTATAGTTATCTTCATCCATAACAAATGGTTTTGTTTTATAATTCAACACAACGGTAAATTCAATTTTGGTATGATGTATAACATAAAATTAACATAATGTTAAATATATACCGTATCACTTAAAAAATACAGTTGGACATTCTTTTGTTAATTCTTCATCCTTTAATGTTTTACCGTATTTGTTTGAAATAATCTAAACTAATATTATTATTACAAATGTTTACATGGATGTTTGTTAGAAGGTATCTTTAAGGTTATTTGGCGTAAATGTAAAACACATAGCCATGAAGAAGCCGCAGGATAATATTTTTTTTTATTAATCGCGGACGGAGTCGCGGCCGATAGCTAGTATTGAATAAAATTATTGTTTTTTCTTTTATCTTCTACTGTGACGTCATCGGAACAAAATGTGTACACCGGTATGTACGTACCGTACGAGAAGTAGGTTGTATTTTGATTACTCGATTAGACCAAAATAAACAGAGCAAGTAAAATAAAACCGTTTAATAAATTCACGATGCTATTGAAACGAAAATTGTATTCAATACGAGAACAGTCTGCAATAGAAAATGAGATATTCATTGAGCTGTAAAAATACATTTGGCTGCCTCTCAATCACCATATATTCATTAATTAAAAACCTTTTATAAGATAACTCGATGGAGGATATACGTTTGAAGGATATTTAAAAAGAAATGAAAATCGAATATTGTGTCACGTAAATGTACGACCAAGCAGAAGGCTAGTTGTTCCGTACTACGGCACGACCGGGGGGGAAGCAGCGCGGGGGTCTCTTTCAGACCTCACCCGCCTCCCCGCGCGCCCTCGCACCGCGACCTTCAGTTGCGCTTCAGCACTTCGCGCGCCGACACATCAATCATTTTTGTCTATTTTGTTCATCAACTTTCATTCTTATGACATTCATATGGTCCTTCAACCGGCAAAAAAGGAATCATCATCATCACCATCAAAATAAGGAAGACGACATTATTTGTGAGTCCGTTCCATATTCCTTTCTTTTTATTTCCTTTTTTTTGACCCTTTTGTACGAGACAATTTTTTTTTTTCATTTTACATTTCACATTCCATGGTATTACTTTTTGTGCACTCGGTAGTTATTTGTCGCATAGTCGGCGCGCGCGCAGCCATTGCATGCGACCTTTAGACCCTTGCAAATTTCAATATACCGAGCACAAGTCATTTTTTCGAAAACATTCGATTCTTTTTAATTACAATGATTTATACTCAAAGCAAATACCTAATCAAACTTATGAAATCATTCAAACATACATTCTTACATTTTCATCATACATTCTTTAACACATTGATAGACTGCCTCTTAGATCGGTCAGCTGATCTCTTCTCACATTTCGACACCACTACACATATTAGTCGGTGCAGATGTGGCCTGGGAAGTCATGTTTTCCAGGTTGGGTGAGCAACATCAAGTTGCAATATATTTCTCGATTGGCTTGTATCTGGCACTTATTTTCATCATTTTACATACGCATCAATATACATTCATACATATATACATACATACATACATCATTTTTTATCATCATTTTATCAACATCATTGCATAATTTAAATAATTTTGTTTTTTTTTTCGTTAAAGATGTTGGCGGAGGGGGGAGGAACCTCTCTGCACGCGAGGTGCATGCTTGTTGCCTGCTTATCACCTTTCTTCTACTTTTCGCACGTCCGAGTGCTATCAACATCGGTGACGTCAGACAACATGACCATCTTATGTAAGAGATTCTAACCATAGATCCATTCGTATCGTACAAAGGGTTTCCTTATCTCCTATCATCTAACTCCATTGTCCATATACTCCTCTTACCTTCCCTCCCTTAATACCCATCACTTCCTCGATGGACGATCACTTACTTGAAGAAGGATTTTGGACTTAATTTTCCATAACCTTCAACGTCTGCAGAGATACACAAGGGAATCCAGCCACCAGTCTGCACACAGGACAAGATGACGTACCTTCGACTGGCATCAAGTCGCAAAAGGACGGACTTCATGAAGCGCCCATCTAGATCTACAATCTTCAGATCCAGATCTTCAGCCTGGCCCTGGCAGTATGTTCCGTACTACGGCACCACCGGCGGGGAAGCAGCGCGGGGGTCCCTTCCAGACCTCACCCGCCGCCCCGCGCGCCCTCACACCGCGACCTTCAGTTGCGCTTCAGCACTCCGCGCGCCGACACATCAATCATATTTGTCTATTTTGTATATCTTTCAATCTTATTACAATCATCAGCAACCAACCAGCCTTTCATTACAATATACAGTCCACTCGCTCAACACTAGTAGAATCCAGTTTTTTTATAGAAGAAGGGGCAAACGACCAACCAATCGTCTAAAACCCTAGAATTTCACTGCAGTGAAACTTGTGCAAATATACTGTCGGACCAAGAAGCCAAACATCAAGGGATTAAGATATTTTTTTATTTATTCTGGTTCGAATGTTTTCTATTTGATATAACAGAGATAACAATTCGTATTACGTATCGTTACAATTAATCAATTTCATCAATAAATATGTCAAACTATAGTTTATCATTGGTTAGTTTCAATCAAGTTATTCTAATAACAAACTTATTGTGAAGTCTTCGAAACGGAATAGTTTTGAATTAATTAAAGCCGATACAATAATTGATTGGGATGAATTTCAAATTGTTTCTATTATGTTACTATGAAATTGTTTTGAAGTTATTACTAGTTAAACTAAGGTTCTTTGTACTCTAGCAACATATGTGTTCGAAACCTCTCGATTTTAGGTGTAAAGAGCTTTACGCATTAATAACATTTATTGAGATTCGATGCACAGCGCGTCAGAAAAGTCGCTACGATTTTTAAGATGACAGAGGAAATTTATAGTACAGTCTACCAGTACTGACCGAATAGACAACTCGCGTCAACAATTCAACGTTGTGTGTACGGAGCGCAACGCGATTCTCCCAACGCAATCATGCAGTGTCTAAGATTTACGTCGTTTTGTGTACGAATTGCCTTATTGCATTGGGTTTAAAGAGAAAAACTATTTTTACCCACATATTATTATACTACTAGCTGCCAACTGTCCTTCCTTCTCAGCCGGCTGTTTTTAGGCTTTTCCCGGCAATTATTCAAATTTTTCTCACTTTTCAAACCTTCCCTAGACCTCCACGAACATTTGAAGACCAAGATAAATCCGTTCAGCCGTTCTCGAGTTTAAGCGAAACTAACGGAAACATAATAGTAATAGGACCGTTTATTATGTTAAGAATTTACTGAAGTCCTTAAGATATTGAGAACGAATATACATATTCGGCTCAAACGCCTGACAAAATTAAATATTTCGAAATTTTTTGTATGAAAGTAATGCTATTATATTTATTTAGGCTCATTACAAAAGGAACAACATAAAGGATACCGGATCCTCCCACGCCATCATTATTTATTTATTCATCAACATAAAATACGTCCCGGGAAATTTGACCGCATAAAATCCAAAACGAAAAGGCGTTTTGGTAATTTTATAAAGAATTTTCCTATGGTAATTAAGCTACTATTTTTATTCTAAAAATTCATTATTGTAATATTTTCAATCCAGTCAAACTGTTTTTTGTATTTTAAGCTTTACAAGTTTAATCATAGAGTTTAAATTCGATTGTCTTTTTTTAATGTAGTCGAATCAATCATGGTTTCAGTGCGAGGATGATCGTGTGGCATCTCCTTTAGAATGCGAAAAATCATTTCGTGTGGGACATGTGGAGCTTTATGAATAATCTTATTACAAGTTAAAAGGGAAATTTGTTATTCCATGTTTGTTCGCACTGGCTGTACACGCTCGAAGGAATACGTGACATAAAAATGGATACAAATTTCTTGAATGTATTTTAAAGATGTACAAAAGTAATGCAGATAAAAAACATACATAAAATTATAAAACTGCATTGAATAATAAAAATAGTCAACTTAAAAAAATTATTAAACCCTACTACTTTACTAATATTATAAATGCGAATGTTTAGATGGATGTTTGTCTGAAGGTATCTCCGGAACGGCTCAACGGATCTCATTGAAATTTGGCATAGATGTAGAACATACTCTGAAATAACACATAGGCTACTTATTAACTTTTTTTTTTATTCGGTACGACTGGAGACAGCAACAGCTAGTATTTTATATTTATTCTTTGTCTATTAAATTGTACTTTATTTGTTTTAAGAAAGGTTAGGTAATTGTATTAAAAAAGGTTTTTCCGTTTTTAAAATAACCAAAGCACAGTTTATAAAATTGAACAATTGAAAACATCTGCTACAGTTTTCTAGAAGGTCATAAAGGCGGTAATAAAACCAATTGACGCGAATGTTCGTAAACCCCGGAACTCATTTCATCAGATTTTATTGCAGCAAGGCTCGACTTTATTCCCCCTCTTCACACGTAGATAGAAAAATGTAATGAGTATTGGTGGAATTAAGAAATTCCCATATTACCCGACTGATTTAAAAAGTTAAGTTCTTCGAAAGTGTGTGAGTTTGTTTGTATGTAAGTTTAATTGTTACCTTAAACTGCTGGTAGCCTAAACTTATCAACATATTTGGAGGAGCGAGGGAGTGATTATGAATCGGTTCGTTTTAATCCCTTGAGTGTCATTGGTTAACAGTTACTACTTTTTTTTTAAATTAACAATTGTTATTATGTTAAACGTTTCAATTTTTTGTTGACATTACGTTGACCTTGACAATTAAAATTAGATGCAATCATTTTTTTTATAAAATCATTCTATTATTGTACACTATTGCTTAACATATTAAATATCACCGACTAGCCTGGTGAGTTTAATACTAAAATCGTAGTAGCACGGAAAGTGTTAATATATCATTGCTTCTGTTGTTAATCTTAAACGTTTGTGTTAAGTGGTATCATTAACAGTAATGGTCCGTACAAACTTGTGTATACATTTTACAGATAAACATTAAATGTTCTTTAAGCGATACATTTTTATTACCAACAAAGATAAAACTTTTACGTTCACTTGATATTAGTCTAGAACAATTAGTAACGTTATTTTTAATGATGAGATCGTGTTTTAAAACAGTCTTAAACAGGGTAAGGAAACAGTTTGTTTTCGGATTAATTAAGTGTATTTACTAAGATAAGAAATTATAGAATCAAATTTGACTGATTGAACTGATTGATCAAATCAGTTCTGAATCGACTCAAAAGATTAAATCACTTAGATTTAAATATTGAGCTGCGGTTCAACAACTAAATAGGCAGATCGCGGCTCAATGCAGTTCTTCGACCCAGCCGGTGAGTTGCAGAGCGACCAATAAATAAAACAGACCGCGCGCTTTACACCTCACACTGCTCGATGACTCGCAACTCGCAACTCGCAACTCACAACTCAAACGCAATTTAATCAATGCAGGTATAAATTGAGTTGAGCAGCGTGATTCGATAGTGTTGATTCACTGATCCGCTTCTAATGTACTAACTGTGAGTTGATTTAATACATGTCATCAATTTTAGTACAGTTAAATTTGACTTCAGCTGAAATATGTGTTCATAAATATATTGTTATCTCCTTTCTTTTTAAAGAGGATGAGAGGGATAGTAACAAGTTTTTATTTCAGCAGTAATTTATGCTAATGTTATCTTACTTTGCAACACTTTGAAAACGTGTAGAACATCTCTTTGACTACGCTAACATAGTCACAGAGAATCTAAATTCTAGCACGATATAACAATAAAGATTTAGTGTAGGAAAGATGCAAAAGATGTAAAGATAAGACTAAACGTGTCTACTTTAACAACAGTTGTTTTAGCGCCCTGTAAACGACATTGTATAGACAAACGAAAACGGTTTCTCAAAGAAACTACGTGTAACAAAGCAATGCTTTTGGAAATGCTACAATTTTGTACCGTAGTTTTGAAGACAAGCATAAAATGCGATTAAATTTATGTTCCTGATTATCGTAATGCAAGCTTTATTTATATCATAGAGAAAAGATATTTTAGTTTGTTTTGAAACTAAGAAACTATTAAACTGATTAGAGTAATTCTTTCGTAGTGGAGAAGCTACACTAACTCCGAGTGATATAAGCTATATTTATCACTATATTTTTTTATTTCCGCACGGACGCAGACGCTGGCAACTTTTATATGTATTTTATAATATAGTTTACGAGACAGAATACTTTATCTGTATGTTAAACTTGTAATTTGGTACCAAACCTATACAAACCTGGTACTAAATTCTCTATTGAGAACCTTTACTCGTAGTATTTTAAAGTATGTTGTATTTGTTCTGAAAACCAGCATTTGAAGCTGAGTGGTGAACGTTTTAGTGCTTTTTATTTTCTTTAATATAAATTTTTAAATCAAATAAACTTATAACTTGTTAATAAATAGTCGGATAAAGATATTTACGTATCAATATCATACTAAATTATTTATTAAAGCTTTACCTAAGCTAGATGTAGAACAAACTATAAGATTATTTAGGTCTGTTAAGTAGAAATTATCGGTTTCCTTTGTAACTTGTATCATGCTTAAGTAACAAATTAACTTAAGAAAAGCAACAACTATTAATAAGTTAGTTGTCTTTTTCTTTAGCTAAAGTAATCCGGAATGAGTAGCAAAAGCACTCAATAAAGTTTCCCTAATAAACAAGTGTGCAATTTCGCCTTAATGGAGATTCGAAGTGGTTTCTGTTTATTTAATTTTTTTTTGTTTTTGTACTATTAGCTTATAATAAATTTGTAATGAACACTATTAGTGTCTTAAATGTTAGGTACATTTCTTTGGGACGCACTTTTTTAAAATAATAAACATAAATGAAGATTAATTTCGTAACGAAAGATGAACGTGGATCCATTCCTCTCTTTGAAAGAAATGTTAGTCAAAGTTCAACAATTTATAAGTAAGAATGAATATATGAGACATAGAAAATGACATAAATTAAATAAAATAAATCCGAGATAAATTATGAAGTGTCAAATAGCTTTTAAATTGGCTCACCTATAGTTGTTACTATATGATAAAACTTTATAATAGTCTTCCTGTTGGTAACCGGTAGACATGTATATTTGTGTCGATGTTTCCCCTATATCCATTATTTCTCGAGGTGTTCATTCAGGCCTGACATTAAGAATGACATATATTCTATTCCAATGTTCATTAGTATCATTCATGCTTTTGTTGCGTTCAGTTCACTTCGGAAAATTGGTTTTCCCTCCTCTCAAGAAAACAAGATCGATGATAAATCAAAGTAAATAAATGTCACTTAATAGAAGATCTTTGACTAAAGAGAAATGGACTAGGCAAAGAGCCACCGTTGTATCAAATAAACATGTTCACTTTTTGCAAGAGATGAGGTAAATTTGACAATGACACTCACGTTTTTATAAACATATCTAAAATTTACACGCACAACGAGCATACAGACAAGTTTGTAACAATTTTTTTAATTATAGAGAAAAAAATGTGCGATGCTTACAGATCCTGGCTTTTACAATTCAAACTCAAAGATAAAAAGTCGGATATTTTTCCTGACAATACACTTTTTCTATTGAACCTTTTTTATTTGACGCCCTACGATGCTTTGATAAAAGCAAAAGTAGGAATACGTCCCATGTGGTTTTGTCTAAAGGGGAGATTCTAATCAAAGATATTTTGTTCGTCTCGATTATGTATAATTTGTTTGTTCCCAGCTGTGAATGTAGTCAAAGAACAAAGGTTTTTGAGATATCAAAACTTATCATGAAAGTAACAATGGTGTACTTCTCAGATGAATTTTTAGTCTAGTCAAAGATGGCAAACGAAGGAACGATTTTCGAAGTTCTTATTACACTTTTACTGATGAAGATAATGAAATAAAAAGAAACATATTTTGACATGTATCCTAGAAATATAACATTTATTTCAGCTTTGTAGAGTTAAATAACTTTACAAAACATTTAAAGCAGGGACTAAAAGCTTTTTTTTTAAATAATAAAAGCGTTCCCAGCACGCCTTCGAGAGATTATAAACCACGGAGCGGTCAAATATTCCCTCATTAATATTTATACTGCGGCTCGAAGCATACTTTTATAATCGACCGAACATTTACCCTTTATACGTACTTTGGACCTAGAATATTTGCTAGAAGCGGCTCGTACCGTCATCGTCAATTATGTCAAAACTAGCTATCTAAGACTCCATCCGCGCGGAATTAAAAAAAAAATCCAGTTAATATTCTATATCTGTGCCAAATTTCATTAAGATTCGTGGAGTCGTTCCGGAGATACCTTCAATCAAACATCCACACATGTAAACATTCGCATTTATAATATTAGTAAGATTAGTATAACATTTTTTGAGTACTTTAAACCCGATGCGTTTAATATTTTAATCTATATATATAAAAAAAAACAATTGCTGTTCGTTAGTCTCGCTAAAACTGGATAGCGGTTGAATGGATTTTTTTTATCTTGGTCTTGAAATGTTCGTAGAGGTCTAGGGAAGGTTTAAAAGGTGAGAAAAATTCGAATAATTGTCGAGAAAACCCTAACAACAGCCGTTTTCTTTTTCCCTTATAAACGTTATCTAAATCAGATGTAGTGCCAATTTGAACTTTATTGACTATTTAATTCCGCGCGGACAGAGCGTGGGCAACAGCTATTTCTCTTTAAAAGAACAGGTGACTAAACTAAAAGGTTACGTTAACATATTCTAATCAATTAAGTTTGTAATGACGTCACGTCTGAAGGTTTACGATATAACAAATTTATTTACGAGTTTTTCGCTAACATTTATATAATCTGTGAGTTAATATTTAATATTAAAAGGGGTAGAGTTATGAGAGCACAGGTGTGGGTGTGAAGGAATCCATTACCGCGTCCCGTGGGCTACATCAAATTTGCTTAAGTAATATGTCAAACAAACGTCGCGCCTTTTAAATTAATTACTTATACCGATTTAAAAATTATTAACGCACGATGTGCGACAAGTTGTAAGAGATTTTTAAACAATGGATAATTTGTACACTTTTATTTCATACCTAGATGTTGTGCAAGACACATTCCGGACGAAATTAAATTAGTATGCTTATGTGTTTATCCAAACTATGTTTATATCCATGCCAAATTTCCATTCCATTGAGCTGTTCTTGAGATACCTTCTAACAAACATCCAACCACACATCCAAACTTTAGCATTCATAATATCGGAAAGGAGTTCTCTATCGAGAAGAGTATTTTTAAATCCATTTATGTTGCTGTAGGATACAATTTGCAACAATTTACTGGTTTAGGAACCCATTTAAGATGTATTTATTGTTTATTTAAGTTAATTTCTTTTAGAAATGAAAATATTATCTTATAAAAATGTTCGTCAAAAAGGTTGTATGTAAGGTAGTGCTAACAAGCTTCGGTAGCAAACGACCCGGTGAGCGCTCTTAATGTCACTTCGGTGGTCACTAATGGACCGCCCTTGTGTACTATCTTTTAATGAATGTGTATCTACCTTTATCTACGTTGAAACTACGTTCAATCTTTTCACAGAATAACTAGAAGTATATCTTCAATAGTATTCGGTAATGGAAAGTTAAATACATTAAAAACAAATAATCTTACTAATATCTTACTTCTTACTATCTTACTAATATAGATGTTTGGATGGATATTTGTTTGAAGGTATCTCTGGAACAGCTTAACGGATCTTGATGAAATTTGACACAGATGTAGAACATAGTCTAGAAGACCACATAGATATACATAAAGCTTTTAATTGTGCGCGAACGAATTCGCTGGCGACAGCTAGTTTAGTTTATAATAGACATAAAGACTTCTACCCGACTGAAAAAAAAGTTCGCGTGTATGTAATTTCGTATTTAACTATGTTGGTTTGCATATGAAAATTATTTTTGTTGGCCTAGGGCCTAAACGACTAAACCGATTTTGAGAAGTAAGGTGTCATTTAACCACTATGATCCGTCCTTTGCTAATTACATGCAGTATAGTTCCGAAAAAGGTTCCGCGCAATCACGGGACGCCTGCCCACGCTACGTCAAACTATCCGTGGTCACCTTTTCAGTACTTTGCGGTCCCATCGGCCGTCCATTCTGCGGGCAATATGGCTACCCAATTGTCACTTAAAGTTTACAATTCTACAGGTAATGTTGGTTACCTTAGCTTATCGAAAAGACTGAGCAGAAGAAAATAATAAGTAACGTTCATATTCTTTGTAGTAGGATACAAAGGGAAACGTATATTGCAAAATAATTTACACAAAATGTTTGTCCATTCATTGTTAGAGGTGACGTTGATTTATGAGACGAGGCGGGCAACAATATCGACAGCATCGGAATTAACAGTCCATAGCTTTCTTTGTGATTAATGGATCCGGTGAATATTTATTGCCAAAGTATCTGCCGTCAGTTAATTGATTTCATTTAGTATTAAATAGACTTCAAAGTCAGCGTATCACCTTCTCAAAGGTCGGCAACGCATCTGCGGGTTCTCTGGTATTGCAGATGTTCAGAGGCGTCGACGATCACCTCGGTGTTCCCGTTGTTATTCCACTTACCTTACTAATATTATAAATGCCATGGATGGATGTTTGTTTGAAGGTATCTCCAGAATGGCTGTATGGATAGCGATGAAATTTGTCAAAGATGTGGAATATAGTTTAAAAGAAATCATAGGCCAATAATTATGTTTTTTTAAATTCCCTTTAAAGTCTTTTATAAAAAAAGTTTCTCATGTAATGTACGTAAGCTTTCGTATGTATTTTGTTAAATTAATAAATAAAAAAGTTTTACGTACACCACATTGTCAAGAAGAGCAATCGTAAAAGATGAATGCGTCTTTCAAAAGTATATATTACTTTCAGTTGACTCAGGGTACGGAATTTTTTTTATTTGTACATGAAAATATATTAAATCTAACAAAAGAGAATATTGCTTAAGAATCTCAATAAAGTCGAGTTTCGAATATGACCATTTTATTAAAAAGTAGGTTTTCCTTGGTTCATATTTCAAATTATGTCGTAATGATTATCTGACCAATGTCATAAATGCGTTTGTTAAGATGGATGGATGTTTGTTCGATGGTATCTCCAGACCGGCTAAACGGATCTCAATAAAATTTGGCATACATATAGAACATAGTCTGGAATAACACGTAAGCTACAAATCATGTTTGTTTTTTAATCCGCACGAACGGAGTCGCAGGCAAAGGATAGTGGAGAATAAAATAAAATAATTAAAATAAGTGTGAATGAATAAATAAATAATATTAACATGAGTTCATATACTTTTTATTTACTTTAAAATAAGTTTATATCGGACTAATATTGTAAATGAGGATGTTTGTTAGAATGTACATCGGGAACGGCTGTATGGATCTCGCGAAAATTTGGCATAGATGTAGAACATAACCTGGAAGAATACATAGGCTATTTATTATTTATTTTTTTAATTCAATAAAAGACAGCTTTTTTTTTATAATTTAAATCTTACTGTCATGACTGTCAAATAATTATCTTTATATTTCGCGACGGTCAATTTATTAATAAGTTGCGGTCAAATATTGTGAGTTTTGTAAAGTTATACAAAAGGACAACAAAGAGAAGAGTATTCATGGGCCGCTCAGACAATTTAGTAAAGTTTCCAACTTCATCTGAGGACTTATTCGCGCGGCTTATTGTACTGAAAAGTTAAACAACTTATTTTTTACATTGAAAAGGATTCGCTTGCCAACTTATAAAACATTTTATACTATAATATTGGTACTAATTGAAACAGAAATATTCTTCCGTATAGAAAGTTCTGGACGGTCTGAATATTGTCCAACTTTTAGTTGGGGGTTTATGTTTTATCTGTATTAAAAGGTAAAGTCACTAACATCTTTTAATAGATAGGCTATAAGATGTGATATTCTGTGCCTATTTGATTTCCGCCATTTTGGCGCTGACGGTTACTGCTTATAGGTGGTGAGAATCCAAACTAATGAATGGAAATATAAATGTCAGTAATATTAAAAGACACGTTTAAGTCGGAATCAAAAGCTGTCATTTCCAAGCATTACCTATCCATTTGTAGAGATAAGTGTTTAAATTTAATTGTATATTTCGATTTTAATTTGTAGAGAAAAATGATATTTATGTCGTTCGCATTCGTACGCGAGACTAGGATTCCCATATGTGACAAATAATGCAGCTTAGATTGTTGTGGTAAATGGGAAATTACGTAGTGTGTAACTGCCCTAATGTCGGAAGCGTTTTTCCCATGCCATTGTATCTTGATTAAGAAATACCTCGACTATTCTCACTCGTCGCTTCCTACCCGCAAGCCGCAATGAATTAGATTCTATTTTATTTTTTCCTTTTTGAATTCATAGAAACAGCCAGTAATTTACTAAGTAATTATGTGTTTATTTTTCATAGTAACGTTCGCGCTTTCGTAACAATTGTAAAATATATTGTTGTCTCTTATTTTACAAACAGAATGAAAGAGATGAACAATACGCTGTAAACAGCTGTTTTAGCGCGGTAAGCATTACTCAATTTAATTTAAATGTGGTACTATAGGTGTAAAATCTACAATTCTATTTCATAATTAATGTCTTACGTTTTGATTGTTATTGTAAACATGTACATTTAAAAGGGTAAAATTCATAAATTTGACAAGGAAAAGGCTTGTCTACGTTCGCCGGTGAAATTTCTAAGTAAATTAAATGTAGATTCATAAAGATAGGAATGAAAATTCAATTAATTTGAGAATTGAGTGGCATGTTAAAGCAGAATGTAAAATAAGTAATAAATAATTCATTTAATATTTTTAAATTGTTAGATTTAAGTGGAAAGTAGTGTGGAAAGTGTTTTTAGTTTTTTGTAATGTAGTCGCAGGTATGACGTCACAACATGGCGCGAATTCTTGCACAATCTTTTTTTCAAACCATTGTACTATCTCTACCCTGTTTTTATTTTATATTATTGTATCGACGAAAAGATTTTCTTCACCAAACTTCTGATAAAGCACAAACCGAGTCTTGACTTAATATTTTTATGTTTTCTTATTCCAACGTTATTCTAAATTTTATGTTATTTGATCAGCGATTGCTGACAAAGTTTTCTTAACTTTACTAAGAAATGAAATTCAATACGGTATACTTTGACTTTATCATTAAATTCAATTTATTTGGAAATTTAAGTTAACCATTTCAATTTGGTATTGAAAGACCGCATTTGGTCTCACTTACCGCGGAGAATACCGGGGTAAAGGAATTTTGTTTTCTTAAAATCAATTTGGTCTAAACAATATCGTACCGTCTCTATTTTATCAGAGCATAACGAAAGGGATGGCAACATTTATCAACAAAAGTTTCTCGGAAGTGGAAATCTATGGTAAAATAATAAAGTTTTATCAGGATACATTCGTTTGTATCTTAAAACAATACGACAGAAGTAAAAAAAAACATCATTAGTAGCCTATGTTCCCTTTCACAATATGTTTTATATCTGTGCCAAATTTCATTGACATTCGTTCAGCCGTTGTGGAGATACCTCGTAACAAACATCCATCCATTTACCTAAACATTCGCATAATATGAGTAAGATAGCGAGGTAAATAACAATCAGCTCTAGTCTTCTTATTTGTAATAAAAGGTGAAAATATTTTCTTTCAAATATTTCTGCTAGTAAAGCAAGAGTGCCTGAGAATTACGACGCAGTCGGAAAGTTAATAAATTACGTATACGATCTCAACAATCGATAAAATAATACGATTCTAATTTCCGTTTTTACGAACCGAAGAAACTTTCAACCATTCAGATAAATTTCTTTACTTTGTCTCGATTTCAGTGACAACTAACATCAAAGTTTTAATCTAATAACTGAAGTGTTCTGATCTTTTGAATCTTTGTAGTAACTATTAACTATATTTAAGTTGAGTTTGTTGTAAAAAAAGGTTCTTCCAAGAACAGAGTAATCAATTATTTTAATAAATTCCTTCCTAAAACATTTATTTTCGACAGGAAAGACCCATTTTCTGGGAATGTTTGATTAACTTTTCTTCTTTTTCTAACGAATAATTGTAACTTCTGTTTGTGACATTTCATAACAATTTCGACGATGGAATAATTCAATAAGTAAGGTAAATTGTATTTGATTAAAATTAATTTCTTCATTTCGTTTATTTTAAAATATTCCAATTATGTATAATTTATTTCAAGGCTTAATTTTTCCTTCGAATAGTAGAAAATATTACTGTAATATGAATTTTAACTTTAATGAATAGACCTACAATATTTTTTATCTTATTTCTAATATTAAAAATGTTTGGATGGATGGATGGATGTTTGAAGGTATATCTAGAACCTCTAAACGGATCTTAATGGAATTTGGCATATATATAGAACATAGTTTGGAAGAACCCATTGTCTACCAATTATATATTTTTTTATTCCGTGCAGAACCCTCTGTACTAATTACAAATATTAAAGTTTCTACAATAAGGTTAAAGGAAAGTTGCCTTGGAATAATGGATTCCGGATATTGTTGAAAATTAAACGGATTACCATTAATATTACCTACTTCAAAGAATTAAGGACCATTGTTTTATATGATGGTTTTGTATGAAATGGTTTAATATCACAGATCAGGCTGTACCTTAGTACTTGCAAGCTATAAAAACTAACTTGTGATTAAAAATATTAGTTAGTTTGAATCCTTAATATAACAATGGTGTGTAAAAACATATTATATTATAATTGAAAGTAATTTGTTCTCTGTATGAAACTGATTTGACGCCCGATCTGAATCGATCAGTATCCAGAAATAAAATTTGCGTAGGGTTTAATGTCGTCATAGCGTTAATCTTTATCTTACTAATAAAGGCCAGTTCTTGCTCGTTTGCCACCTTTTTATATAAAAAAAGGCCAGCAACGTATTTGCAGTTCTCTCTGGTGTTGCAGATGTCCATTGGTGTCAAAACAACATATTATATAGGAATTATATATTTAAACATACATAGTTTTAATATTAATCTTATTATATGTGTACATAACGAAATACTGACCGAGAAATATGTTGCACCGCTTTTTAACTCGTATATCGCACTGGTTTTTACAGTATGATAACGAATATTTTATAATGATTTCATTGAGTTAATATTACAAAAGCTTTTTGTTGTGACGTCATAGGTAATCCGTTGCTCATGGCATGTTATTATATTGTGTTGGCTGCAGGAAATTTAATTTCAACATTATAAATTAATGTTTGGCACATAATGAAAACTTTTTATAAATAAAAAAATAAGACGATTAATATAGTCAACACAAAATATACATATTTTAGTTATCGTCTGCGATTTAGACCGCGCGGAATAAAAAAACCTTTAGTAGCCTATGTGTTCTTCAAGACTATGTTTTACATCCATGCCAAATTTCATCGAGATCCATGGAGCCATTCTGGAGATACCTTCAAACAAATATCCATCCATCCTAACATTCGTATTCATAATATTAGTATGATGCATTTTAGATACTGACATTTATATCGTATTTGTTGGAAATTAAAAAACTAGATGCCAAAACGGCTCTCTTAAGAAGTCCTCTACTCTCTCCATTTTCTTTTCAACTTATTGAATGATGTCTATGGGCAGCGATCATCATTTTAGCTCGAAATCTGGTGGTCGCTTGTTCGTCAAAGGAAAATAATAGTGTCTATCGATAAAACATAGATGGCGCTTGTGTCACTGTTACTTTGTATCATGTAAAAATGAGTGTATGTTATTACTTGCTGGAGAGAGCTAGTATTTTGTAGTACAATAAAGCTTGATATGTCGTACATTGAATATTATCTTTTTGCAGAGCGACATAGTCATGACGTTGCGAGATCCTAAAACGCTTATCAAGTCATTATTTTTGTATAGTGCGACGAAGTTATGTGGTCCGGTATTATAAGAATAAAGAATTAACAATGTTATAAGGAGAACATTTTTAGTAGTTTGTTTGTTTGCATTGAATAATCTTGGGGTTTTACTCTTGAGAAGTGGGGTTTACTCTTCAGGGTGGCATAGGCTAATTGAAAACTAGACGATTTTTAATTCCGCGCGGACGAAGTCACGGCCAATTACAAGTATCTCATAATGTTATATGCTAATATCAGAGTTTAAAAGAGTTCAACATCCTTGTTGGTTTTACGAATATTTTGTGATAGGACTACCTGCATTAACACTCTCTCACCGGGGCAAATAAGTTTGTCGTACTATATACTTCACCCCGACATCACCCTTGTCAAAGCGAATGCCACTCATACGTCACTTATATGATATCTTCAAATAAAACATATCTAACTAGATAACAAAAGTACAGTTAGTTCTACAGAAATGTGCGGTATAATTTTTGCAAAGCAAATTAATAGCGATTTATGAAAATACACAAATGGCTTCTATATTTAACTGTTAAGCGAAACTTCATCATCATCAGCTCACTATACGTCCCCACCGAGGGACTCGGATCCTACCCTAAGTTAGGTGTGACTACGCCATATTCAACCACGCTTGCCCATTGCGGGTTGACTTCACACATATCTTTGAATTTCTTAGATATATGCAAGTTGCATCACGATATTTTCCTTCAATGTAAGAACATGTAAATATGTAAATTGGAAATGGACAAACACATTAGTACACGATATTCGAACCCAGGACATGTATATTCAAGTAAAGTGCTTAACGACTACGAAACTTGATTGTAATAAATTATTTTAATTCCAATTATTCTGATATTTATGTAGTTGAAACAAAGAAAGTAGGAAATAAATTAATAAAAAATATATCAAAAAAGGCAGTTGAATTTCACAATTAAAATGTTTAAGTCTTCAAAGGATAAAGCACCTAGTAAGAGAGATGTATAAAATAAAGCTATTTATATACTAATATTGTTTTAATGTACATTATCAAAATATCAAAACGTTTCTGGTTAAAGCATCTGGACGTTGCGGTCGTCGTTTGTTAATGTGCATCCTAACTGAACGAATATAAGCGAATTGCGGTGGACGATGTGCCTTGCACAATTTTATACAATACTAAATACTGTAGTAATTCTTTTTTATTTTATTGTTCATATTTATACTAGTAATTTGATCACTTTATTATATAAAATAATATTATATTGATTTTGTATAGTTGAATACTTGTAAATATTAAAACCTTTTTTGTTGAAACAAGAGGAAAGTTTCCACAAAAAAGTTTCACCAACAAAAAAGGTTAATGTCGAAGATGACATTTTTTTTAGCATTTTTCTTGATTTTAAACTCATTTTCATTTTTTTATAAGCAGGTTAAGGTTACCAAAAGATATGTCCAGTTTTCTTTATTATTTATTTATTAATTAACAATAAAAATATTAGCTAAAATACAAAACATATTTTCAACACAATGCCAAGATTTACCAGTAAATTATGTTATCTACTTATTGCCTGTTCTGTTGACCCTACATAAAGTAGGCTAAGGATAGGCAGATGAATGTCTAGAGATATTTCGGTAATGTTTGAATATATCCAAATCTTTTAATAGTTTTTATTGAACTCTATTGTTTTTAATATATGTATGATAGTTGACGCAGTGTTTTCTGTAGCTTGAATTCTAACTATATTTCATTGTTGAATGCCTTGTCTATGTAAATTCTCGTAAACTCATTTATCATTGCCAGCGAAGGCTTTTAAAGGTCAACGCCCGTTCAAGGTTATAGCTTCTTTATAATGACAAATGAGTTTTTTTCTCACCATTAACGTGATATTAGTTTTTACAGTTAAGAGAAATTAAATTAAATTTTAATTTACGTAGAAGAATTTATGTCTGCGTCGTTGGTGAAAGTTTTAATTGTTGTTTCATATTAAGGTAACAAAATGACTTATTTACTTTAAGACTTAATGACAAAGTTCCACCACAAATATTATTTAAAAATTAACCTTCCATTAAAATAATCGAACAAAACATATAGTCATCTCTCTTATTATCATCGTGATAATTGTGATAACAATATTTTTGTGCATACGTCTCGATTGTGATCACACAGCAATGAAATATCAGTGCTAAAGAGCAGATTATATAGTTATTCGTCATTGTCATATGCACTATATGACCTGGAAGCTTCGAGACTAAGCGGATATAATGTTACCAACCGCCAAATGGATATTAAATCGCGATCGTTCCGAGAAATTTACGAACAACGTTGTATGTAAAATTATGTAATCATATTTAATTTAAAGCATAACCTGTAGTGCATGTTATAAAAAACTAGGTATCAGTATTATAAAAATTAGATAGTAGAAAAGTTGCTTTACGTTAAAAGATTGTAAGCAAAGTGGAATAAAAATGGAAATATAAGCTATGACATTCTAAAGGGGATATAGCACGACGTTTTTTTTTTCTCGTAGAACACTTTCAAAATATGCAACAATTTTAGAGGTGAAAGGAGTATCTTAGGTGTTGTATATGTAGATGTGTATGTAAAGAAGTAGGAAGAGAAGTGTGCTTTGATTGTGCAAAGAACCACATACGGCATATGGGTTTATGCTCTTCTAGTAAACATTTATTGAATTAACAACAACATAAGTCACTGGTAGACAAACCACAGACCTCCATTTGGCAATGTCCTGACAACCTCTCTTGCCTTAATACTTATAATAAAACATAACACAAAATAATGGGAAGAATGATAACATGTTTTTATACAAGTATTTCGACAGTGAAAACATGCAGTAATACAGTGAAATGAATTTACAATATACATGTAGCGATGCATCATCGTAACGTAATCCTCTAGACAGATCAATTTATACGACTATGTACTCGATAACATTGGTCGAATGGAACATGTTTCAATTAAATTTACACGGTAACACAATTAATGAATATAATTATATCAAATCTAATTAAATTATAACTCTATACAAACTATAGTATTTAAACAAAACTAGCTGTCGCCCGCGACTCCGTCCGCGTGGACATATAAAAAACTTAATAGTGAAGCCTATGTTTATATTATTAGTAAGTTAAATAAAAAGCACCTCTTTATGGCATAAATTCGAAAAAAAATGAATGAATAGTTTCCAATGTCCGTCTTATGGTTCTAAGCTACCTCCTCACCAATTTTCAACCATATCGGTAAAGCCGTTCTTGAGTTATAAATAGTGTAACTAACACGACTTTCTTTTATATATATAAGATTATATTACTTACTAGCTGTTGCTCGCGCCTTTGTTGACGTGGAATTAAAAAAAATAGCAAAGTTACTCTCGCGTACATCAGTTACCTTTCAGTAAAAGTCCCGTCGCGGTTCAGACGTATAGGAGATAAATATAGGAAGTAATTATGTACGCTTAAAACTTTGGTCACCGTTAATTTTGACTGTGTTTATAATTTTACTTTGATGCAAAGTTATCGTTTTAACTTGTCGTATTGAAAGGTCACGAAGGGCACCTTGTAAGTTGGTATTCCATATTTATGAAAAATATGTAGACACAATTATGAGGTGTCTATTTGTCATCTTGATATTTTTTATTTGATTGTTGACATATTGATGGATAAGGACGGCATTTGATTACATTATTTCGTGGTCAAGCATTTTAATATTTATTATTTGCTTTAATAAAATGATTGCTATTGAAATTACTGAAGTTTTATAACAAAAAAATTTTGATGTAGACGGTTTTATTTAACTTGCTCTGTTTACGTTAAATCTATTATTTAGTCAACCTACTTCCTGTTGATAGATTGATTTAAAAGAAGACACTTATAGTTATGACGAAAGTACAATATGAACCCTCGTTTACAAAATATTGTTATCTGTGTTTTGTCAAAGATAATGACAGGGATGACGATATGTTTTATGCAAAGATTGGTCTCAGAAGCCAACGGGAAATAAATGAAATGAAACATTAAATGTAACATGAATAAAGGATTCCGATAGGTAAAACCACGGGGTATATAGAATACATATTTATTTATGTTAGTTGATTATGTAATACGGATTCTAATACATGCTACAAAATACAAGCTTGAAATAAAGCATTATCTTAAATCGCTCCAATAAGCGTGCCTGCCGCGGTTTACATTTAACGACTTAAGTAATGCATGTTACATCTTCAACTATCTACGCCGTCGGATTTACTTAGCAATTGTATAAGGAGTTTGGATTTTAACTATATAACAGGGTTAGAAGTTTCACATGATGTGATGGTTCATTAAGAGATTTTATAAGGAAATTTTGGATACATATGTGATGTTTAATTGAACACTAGCTGTCGCCCACGGCTCCGTCCGCGCCTATTTAAAAAAGCTTAATTAGTAGCCTATTTGTTCTTCCATACTATGTTCTACATCCCTCCCAAAGTTCGTCGAGATCCGTTGAGCCGTTCTGTAGATTCCTTCAAACAAACATCCATCTAAATACTCCCATTTAAAATATTAGTAAGAAGTAAGATTATAATATTAGTAAGATAAGAAGATACATCTGATAGAACTCTTATCGCGAAAAATATATTTATTTTTACATAAGTTATATGTTAAGCTTAAAATGATACTTGTGTTAAAACATTCCGTAATCATTTTTTTAATATAATGGATTAGAATATTAGTAAGATACAAGCTCTAACAACATATATAACATATATATAACATATCTTGTGTAATTAAATACTCTATGAAGAGATAATTTAATTCGCTATACAAATATAAATATGAATGATATAGTGAGTATACCATAAAGTAGTTGGCAATAGATATACTGTTTAAATGTATTTTAATCTTACTTGCAGTTTATTATATAAACAATTTAATCTAAAGTGTAAGAAACCGCTACATAGATTTATTACTTGGCTAACAACATGTTATACTAGTGGCAATTTATTGTAGTTAAATTGTTTGAACTTCAGCTTTGTCTTATGTTAACCGACTTTGAATTATTTGCTTTGTTGTTGTTCTTGTTGCATTGTATTCTAACAAATATGGAAAGTAATAATTAAATTTAAGGCTAATTTATGATGTTTTATCGCCAAATAGTTAGAAGATTTATAGCCTTGGTAAAATTTGTACGTTGATATTTGACTATTAAAGTGGTATATTTCATACGAGCCACATAGTATATAAATAAAATTTTGTTACGATAGAAGGTGAAAATGACTTAAAAATTTATTTTCCCAGGGTGTCGTTTAAAAAGATTAAAAAACTAAAATTTTTAATTTTTTAAAATTTTTAGTAAATATTTCCGTAGCTTTGTACTTGTAGCAGTTGCGTAGCTATAAGCCTGTAGCCACGCGTAGACGCGTAGCATTTACGCCACACATCGCGTAGCCACCACGTAGCAGTAGATCAGTTCTAAAATGGCAAGTTTATGATTTGTAATTTTTATTATATTTATAACTTATCCTTTTAAATTAATATTTCTGAATTATGTATAAGAATAAGAGTTAAGAATTAAACAGTATTTGCGTGACACATTGCTACTGATTGCAAAAATAACGCTACGTTACAGAATCAGTGTTCATAAAGAGGTGTATGAAAATTTTGATTAATAATAAGCCTTTGTTGGTGAACAAAGATAAAGCCTATGATTATAAATTAGACAATTTTGAAACAATGAATAGATACTTACAAACTTCGATCAACATAGAACAAGTAAACTCGTCTGCTTGGTTAAGCAAAGATTATAAATTTCACACCCTTCCTGGGGTTTATCTACTACCGCATGCATAATATATAAGTGTGGACTTCCACTGATATGACACTTGTATTGACAAATTGTATTTCGCCAGTGAAATCATACAGTAACAATAAAGTTTAATCGTTTTGTTATAGTTATGTATTTTAAACTTAATATTGTTGTAAAAACGTTTTACGCAACACAATAATTTCTTAAAAAAAATAACAATGAATATATGCCCAAAGAATAAATTGGGGCAAATGCTTTTTAAACTCTTGTTTGTCTTTTATAACTTTTATTGAAGAACTTTGAAAGAATTTAACATAATCAAAGGAGAGAAAAACTGTAATTGAGTTTCAGATTCTTTTTGAAATATGTAAACCATACGAATATTTTATTGAATATTTTCAGGGTTCTATAAGTTGGAAAGATTGTTGAGAGTTTCTTTAAATGCTTGCATAATTTGGACATTCAAAAGAAAAGTTTTAAAAATAATTTTCACAGTTTATACAAAGTTAAAAATAACTGAAAAATATAATTAAAAATTGACCTTTTTATCTGTTGAATATCTGCTTATTGAACCTGGGTATATAGTACATAACGCGATATTAAATCATCATCATCATCATCAGCTCACGATACGTCCCTACCGAGAGGCTCGGAGCCTACCCTAAATTAAGGGTGATCAGGCCATAGTCAACCACGCTGACCAAGTGCCGGTTGGTATATATTAAATAACTTTGTCGTATGTTTTTTAAATAATGTAAATTTTTATAATGCACCAACATTATTCAAGTCGAGAGCTCTCAGACAGCAATCTGCTGATCTGGTGATTACGCTAATAGCCTAGTAGTGTCTCTATATATTAAAATACTGTTTCTAACCTTGACTCGTTTTATTTTTATATAACACTAGTTGTCAACCGTGACTCCATCGGTGCGGATTTAAAAAAAAACAATAATTGAGATAAAAACTACTTTATCTCCCAAGTTGGACCTAGCTACAAATGCTTATAAAATTTGATAAGAATTGGTTTAGTAGTTTTTGAGTTTATCGAGAACGTACATCGCGACACGAAATTTCTATACATAAGGTTATATATACTAACTACTTAGTTTATTACATAATATATTTCAATTAGCCACCAACTTCTAACGCCATTTAACAGAGCCTAATAGGTTAAGGCCTACAAAACTAGGCTTTTCTGTTTTTAAATATTGTGTTCGACTCAAGGTGAAAGGTTTGAAGGTACCTTTAAAATTGGTCAATAAACGTTGGAAAAAAAATCAAAAATTTTAACACAAAATTTCATTTTAACTTTTACGTCATGATTTCTTTACGTGAAATTTATAGCTTAATAAAGTATACGGCCGGTGTTACTGTTTGAAAAATGTTTACGTATATTTTTAACCTTAAGGCTGTATAGGTACAATTCTAGGTAACCTTTACCATTTGATAAATAAACCGTGTCTAAGTACAATGCCACTGTTCGTTCTTATTATAACACTAGATGTCGTCCGCGACTTCGTCCGCGCTGTTAAAATAAATTAATAGTCTATGTGTTCTTCCAGGCTATGTTGTTACAGATGTATCTATACCAAATTTCAGCGACATCCATACATCCGTTCTGCTGATACCTTTTAACAAATATGCATCGAAACATTTTCCTTCACAATATTAGTAACAAGTAAGAAGTAAAATATAATATTAGTAAAATTTCTTTATTTTCTAACTGAAGGCTACTGGATACTCTCTTTTTTTAACTTAGCATTGTCACATAACAAATGCTTTTTACGAGTAAGCATTGTTTCTAAGCCATTACATAGAATGATGTCGGGTACAACAATTTAATGTGTAATAAAACCTCTTTATATGTCAGTAGTATGCCAGCTATGTCGATAAATATCCAGGTGTGCGGATAGCTCCATTGCTTTTCTCACCAAAACTTATTTAGCATGTATTAGAAGATTTTACGTTCTTAAATGTAAGTAGACTTACTTAAAGTTATTTTCTTACTAAGTGAGAACCTCAATGTAGATCTCTCATACTAAATATAATATAATTCGCATTTATAATATTAGTAAGATAAGATTTGGTTGCTATTTGTAATCATTAAATGTTTGTTACCGCTATATTTAACAACCGTACAGAAATATGTAAAATACCGATAAAAAAATTCAATCCCCATTGCTCCATAAAGCGATTTTCATACTTTGTTGTTTTACTGCGTATAATAAATAACATATGCAGCAATAAAACACCACTGTTATCTACAACGGGCACGCAAATATAGACTTACTGTTGAAAACTTGTCGTGTAGAAACTATATTGATTTTTAAAAACAAAAGAGTTGATATTTTTCATTTTTCTTGTATCATAAAGTGTCCAATGAGTATGCGTACTGAATTCGCCGAAATAGCGAACCCAACGCTGCCGATAGTCGTACGCAATATGTGTTGCTAACCTTTAATCGACAGAGAAGAGACAGCAAAAGGATATTTCCCCCTTCCTATGCGTCCTGTCTATCTAATCCACTTCCCCTTCCCATCCTTTCCATATTAAAAAGGGTGGGAAGGGATATGGGACTGAAATTACGTCTTCGGAACGCACACTCATCAGACATAAACGCATAATGGCTTCCACTTCATGTATATTTTCTACGTGGTCGTGATATTTCTCAGGGCGAGTCAATTCGTGGAACAAATGTTGTTGCTGGCGTGTACCACTGTTGAATAATCGTATTTTATAGTAAAATCTTTTTTTGTATAGATATCAGATATTAAATGAGTCGTGATTTTCTTAGTATTGTAAAATGATTGCGACAAACTACAATTTACGCTATTTTGGAATTTACGTATCTTGTAAATTCCAAAATATTTCTGACAAAACGCTTGTTTTCACAAAACTATAAAAATTATTTATTTGCATTTTACAAATTATCACGTCACTTTAACTTACAATCATCGCCAAATTATTATTTAAATAAAGTCAAATAACATTATGAAAAAAATGTATGGAAATTGACGTAAGTCTTTAAGCTTTCAATTGAAACGAAGGATAAAGTATATTGCTTTTAAACCATGTCAGCGTTGTTGGATTATTGTTGAAAAATTAATGCATACAGTGGACGTTGTGAATTTTACTGTTCCGTTTCCATATTTTATTAACAGGACTTTTTGTGAAGTGAGGTCGTTACGTAACTCTTGTGTATTGTAGCGTACATTTTTAATTGGTTATCTTTCTTTGAATTGCCCGTAGCTAGGGATTTATGATAAGAGGGTTTCTCATATCTGATTATGTACAGAAAGCTATAAATAGTTTACTTCGTGTAAAGAATTTTAGATATAGCAATTACCTCAAATTATAGTGCTGTTGGTTTCTGAGGCCTAAATGTATAAAACACATTGTCATCCCTGTCAATATCTTTGACAAAACAGAGTTAAGAATACGTTTTAAACAATGATTTGGGTTTCAGAAACCTATGATTAGATTTCTGTTGTTACTTTAAAGGTGGCAAAATAGCAAGCGGCCAGCCGATATTTTTTAAAACATTAAAGTGCCCGCAGTCCGTAGATATATCTTAAAAAAATTAAAAATAACAGATGCGTTGCTCTTCCTTTAAAGGTCTAACTATCCCTTCGAACAGAAAGAAGATATCTCTTTTCTATATGTTCTCTCCCCTGCCAAATCAACTTTACCTTCTCATCAAAATACGATTGGAATAGTAAAATAAAGTTTTTATGCATAAAAGTAACTACGAAATTAAGACACAAAATGCTCGTAAATCAGTTTTTATGTTATTTTAGATAAACCGATAAGCCCTATAGGTTGTTAGATATTTGAAGCTTCCGTATAAATTTCATGTAATCTGAACATCTATACTTCCCGTTGTTTCCTAAACGAGCGAACATAATTAGTAGTTTATATAACATAGAAAACTTTATGAAGGTAATTTCCCTCTGTATTACAAAATAACAATTTTTGATATAATAAAACTGTATTTATTTATTAAAATAATATAAATAAATATAATAGTTAATAATTTTAGAAAGAAGTCTTTAAATATAGCTTATGTTACATATTTCTCGTAATAAATGAAAATAGGGTAGATAAAATAATTATGGACCGCACATTTAATTCACGGTAAGCTTAGCTTCAAGTAATGCTAAGAATTAAATTAATTAAATATGCTTTGAGCCATTGTTAAATATGCCTTTTCAAACCTTAATAACACCGACCGCAATAAAAGGTAAAAGCACATTACAAATTCAGCGGCACAATTTGCACCTCGGAAATGAGAATGGTTTTACCACCTTGTAAATTAACAAGGGATAGAAAAGTAAGCGGCTGTATTAAAAGAAACCGACAAGCATTTATGCGTAGATATATAAATGTAGAAGAAACGACAGACGATTGTCAGGACTGCGTCAAATCAAGTCCATGGTCTATGCCTAACCCTCTGAGTTGCGAGTGTAAATTATGGGAAAGATATTGTAATATTTTTAGCGTAGTTTGTGCATGGTTTGGTAGCGTAGTTTGTTCATGGTTTCAAAACACATAAAGGTGATAAAATCACTTAAAAGTGATCCTTTTGAATATACAATTCTTAAAAAACTCGTCTCAGAATAAACTGGGATGACAAAATGTTTTGTAAGTGCATACTCACGGTTACGAATATAAATTAAAAGCTTTAGAAAGTTTATGAAAATAAAAATTATAAAAGAAAATAAAATCATGAAAGCGAAAAGGGCGTGCTTCATAAATATTAATAAATGCGAGTCCAATAAAAGTATTTCTTTGGTGATCTAACAAAGGCTTAGGGAGCGTTCGCTATTTTAGGTATAATGGATACGTACAATAGGGGAAGAGTAACGACACGCTTGTGGAAGTAATGATGACATTACAGTATTGCTCCTTTGTCTTTTAAGACGATCGCAAAAGCTTTTGCTGTATGTAATATTTGAAGCAAATATAAAAATCAGTTTTGTACTTAACAAAAAAATAATAAAAAAGTATAACTGGATTCTTTCTATACACGTGACGGGTGACTCTTATCGATTCTTCCAAAGACAATAACTTAACTTTATATACTTCCTTTTTTAATTTGAATTGAAAGCTGGTAATAGGATACAAGGTAGGATTAATAACAATTTATGGTTTTGACGTGTTTAGTTATAGTAAATTATAGTATTACAAATGTTTTCACATAAAAATGGACTAAAAATTATGAAAATGAATTGAATTTATATCTAAAGTTTGACGAACAGTTCTATCTATCTATCTATCTACTCAGCCATGAGACGCCCACTGCTGGGCATAGGCCTCCCCCAAAGATCGCCACGATGACCGATCTTGTGCCACCCGCATCCAGGACGCTCCCGCAACCTTGACCAGGTCATCGGTCCATCTTGCGGGAGGAATCGAATCTTTAACGAACAGTTATTCTTTACTTAATATTAGTATTGATCTCGATAAAAAGATAGGAATTGGTGGTACCATTTTGACATTAACATGTAGATTAAACAAGACGTAATACTGTCGAACCTTTTAAATCCATAACCCTCGTCAATTACTCAGACATTGTAATACCAACTCTTCGACCGCTGTGTCAAATGAAGTAATTATTTGATTGCGCTCTTAATATAAAAGAGAAATTTAGAGAATTGTTATTGTGGATTGATGAATATGAAGGATTGTAACTTATAACCACAAGGATATTTAATTAAACTCACCTTTCTTAAATCTATAAACACTTTTCACGATTATATTCATTATCAGCTCACTATATGTTTCCACTGAGGGGCTTGGAGCCTAATCCTGAATCTGCATTGCACGGTGTCGTCTCTGAGGAGCGCCTACGGGCGCAGCGCCCCATTGGGGGCGCATTGAGAAGCTCTATTCTCGGGCTGGTCAGTCGGGCGTCGCGGTGGTAAGTTAACATGATCCCGTGGCGTCCCACATTATGGCTGAGGGGTTTAGTGGGTATGCTCCCATTCGAGGAGAGAATCCCACATAACTACCGTGCCTTCCCCGAGGCACGGAGTATGCCTAAAGCATTCCCCTCTGAAATAAAAAAAGGGGCTTGGAGCCTACCCTGAGTTAGGGGTGACTAGGCCATAGTCAACCATGCTCTCCCAGTGCGTATTGGTTGACTTTACACATATCTTTAAAAATATTCTCAAATACGTGCAGGTTCAATTAAGATGTTTTCCTTCACCCTAAGAACGTCGGATGACTTATGGTATTTGGCGGGATTCGATCCAACGACCTGCAGATTGCAAGTCAAATGCTTTAACCCCTGAGCTACCGACGCTCTGTTACGAAAGTATAATTTTATACCTTACATCGATTACATAAAAGATCTTTTGAATACCACTTAATTCCATAAAATATAGGCTGATGACACTGAATGGAGAAATATTAAAGCGATCTATTCTGTATGGGCCGTGAGTCATCCATCACGGTAAAGATGGATAATGCTTTTCATTCAGATGGTTGAGATAAAATGGTATAAGTTTGTATACTTAATAATCGGTCCTTAAAATCAATCTGAAGCATATTTTAATTAATTTCCACGAGACTGGTCTAAAAATGGATCATTTACCCTTTAGTTAATACATAGAATTTTAATTGCTAAAATTTTAATTAAAAATAGCTTTGATAAGCAATAATTATTCAAGATTGTTTATTGTGTTGCATCGATAGTATTATTTATGTGATATTCTGATTATCCGAAACATATTATTAGCATCTCATTTGAACCGTAACAGAGTCGCGGTTTGAGCTTAACTAGATTTAATCCGCATTAATCAATATGTAGATTGTATTATTTGAATGTTAATCAAAAATAATACATCGTATGTTTACATTTCAATATAAAAGTCGATTCGATAAATGCTTATATAAATATTAAGATATAATCAGGATGTATAAATAATTTAATAACATATTTTTATGATTTATTTTTAAAAACATTATGGCTTACTTCTTTAGTATTGATTGAGATGAAACATTCTATCAAAGACGTAACATACTGGCCACTAAGGATCTTTGCCTTTTTAATTAAGAAAAAAAATAGATATAAAGAATAGAGAATTGCGCGGGAAGTGAACAAAAATGTAGTCGTAAATATGTCCAATGCAATAATGTAAATCTAATGGATGGATGTTTGTTTGAAGGTATGTCCAGAACGGCCGAACGGTTCTCGATGAAATTTGGCATAGATCTAGAAGAACACATACTAATCATGTTTATTTTAATCCGCGCAGACGGATTCACGGGTGACAGCTTGTATGTATATAGTTTTAGTGTAAAAATTTTAAGAAATAATAAACGCATTTGGCAGCTGTTTTCCATTTATACAAATAATTCGAAATAAATTATTTCCTAAGGACTTGCGGATGCTTACTTATAAAAAAATAGTATGTAAAATTTACATATCTCATAATATCAGTAGAAATATTAATAAATTTATCCCTATTTAGATTTAATTCCTACTGATTGAATTTCTAGAGTAATAAGAGAGTGATAAATCCAAATTGCGTTCCGCGTTTGGTTACGATTCGCACGACTCAATCAAATGGGTATTACTTTACAGAGGAGTATAGCAAATCTATAAGACTTTATCAAAGTGAAATTCATTAGTACACCCGCTTCCTCTTTCTTTGTTCTGGAGACAATATTTAACATCGAATAGAAGACGATCTCATCAAACCATTATGTGCTTTTGCTTTGTGCTTGTTTAATTTTAGCTTGAAAGATTTAACGATAACTATCGAAGAATTTTATTTTTCATATTGAATAAAAAAAAATCAATATGTTGGAAGTATAATCAAGTTAATCTGATGTACGGTGAAGGAAAACATCGTGGTGCAAGGCTGCATATATCTGCGAAAAAATTCAAAGATATGTGTGCCGACCCGCACTGGGGATCATGGTTGGCTATGGCCTAGTTACCAGTAACTTAAGGTAGGCTCTGAGCCACTCAGTGGAGACGTATAGTAAGCTGATGATCAATCTTTGATGTATAATACTTTTATTGTACAAAGGGTTTTATAAATACGTAGTTCTTTGGAATAATGTTACCTGATCATTAAATTGCGCGGTAGATCAACTTAAGATGGTTTAATTATTCTTAATTACAGGATGTCTATTATTTCAAAGATGTTTCACGACACGTAATTTGATTATTCAGTCTTTTTTGAAGCTGTTTATTTCACATTATTCTGTAATCAAGTATAGATAACAGTATTTAGTTAAGAAACACTAATACGAGTACTAAGACTTAGTATCATAATTTTCAATCTGTTTGAATAATAGATACAAATTAAATTGTTGCTTAACGTATAGGTAGTTCAAAAGCGTCGTTAAATAATCTGTCATGTGATATTTATATGTATTACTAGCTGGCGCCCGCACGGAATTAAAGAAAAACTTAATTAGTAGCCTATATGTTCTTCCACACTGGAGTCATTCTGGAGATACATTCAAACATCCAACCATCCATCCATGTAAACATTCGCATTAATAATAATAGTAGGATGTAAATTCTAAAAATTGAAAATAGAAATAAAAGTGAAAATAATTAGGTCTACGTTGGAATGAAACACGTACACTTTCCAGTAGACGTCAAAATAAAAGCTACGAAAGCTTTTACGAGGACTTAAGACAGTTAAAGTTTAAGAGGAGCCAAGTGCTTTTGTTATTGTGTATACACTAATTAGAACGAATTGGGAACGACATTCAATTAAACCTTTCGTTTACAAGAGTTCGTAAATAAAATTTGGATACTTTCCACAGTGTAGCAGATTTTTTATAATTTTTTCAAACATTTAAATTGTTCATAAAAATCAACAATTCAGGTCTTTATTACCTTCATTTTCTTAGTGACTTTGATTTTTGTTATTAGCAGTCTAAGAAAATTAACATTCAAATAGAAAAAACGAACAACAAATTTGTATGTAATTTACTTTCTTTATTTCCATTTAATTAAGATTTAGTATAGAGATTAAGCAAATTGGTATTCGTTTATTTTGCAACGGAATTGTAAATGTAACAAATTATTTGAATGTAATTAAGTATCATTATTTTTATACTTGAACCTTTGTACCCTTTTATGAGGAAACTTGCAGTCACCGGTGACTCCGGCCGCGCGGTATTAAAAAAACTAAAAGTAGCCTACGTGTTCTTCCAGACTATGTTCTACATCCATGCCAAATTTCAGCGAGATCCATACAGCTGTTTTCGAGATACTTCCAAACAAACATCGATCCATCCATCCAAACATTCGCATTTATAATATTCGTAAGAAGTAAAAATGCGCGAATAGATGATCATTTTTGCCAAAGTTAAAGGAAACTTGGAAGCATAAAGAGACATAAACCTATTTTTTAAATAAAATCTTTGGTGAGGTTAGGCCTTTAACAAAAGAACCATAGTAAAGTTCGAGCTTATTTTATGTCGGAATTTTGAACAATGGGCGACCACTAATGTTGACAAAATATTTTTGTTTTAGGCAGCTTTTATTTAATTTTATTCAACTTTGTATTTCCGCTTAAATTTCAATGAAACCACAATTAAACTCTGCCTCGCCACTGGTTCCAGTTTTTTACTCAAACATTTACAGTTTTAAGAACCCTTTCATTCGCTTTGTAATATTATAATTCGGTTGTAATTCCTTTAACTTTGTTATTCCTTTTTATATAAAATATAATATTAAATGAATTCATGAAAAAATCTTAATAATTTTACCGAATAGATAGTTGGATGTTTATTAGAAGGTATTTTCAGAACGGCTCAACGGATCTCGCTGAAATTTGGCATAGATGTAGAACATAGTATGAAAGAACACATAGGCTACTAATTAAGTTTTATTTTTATACCGTGCGGATGGAGTGGTGAGCGATAGCCAGTATTTATATAAAGGATTTGATATTATTACATTTCGAATTACTTAAAATACGAAGTTACATTTTTTGAACACTTATTAAAGAAAACAATATTTGACACCAGTAAAAATAGTATGAAAGTATTTAAAAGGTTAGTAAATAAAACATTTTTTTCTCTTTTTATTTATCAAAGTAAAGGTATTGAAGTAGCTTTGTGGAGCTTTTAACACTTTACACTTTTCACGGGACCTTTGTGCATCGGACACATCTCAACAACACGGCTTAAAACGCAGCGAGCGGTTCGCGTAAATAGTGAACGCTTAGATTTTACGCACTAACATATTATGTTACAAGTTTTGTTTAACAAACCATTTTATAGTAATTACTTCATTTAAATTATTAAAAACATAAGCATAACCTGCACACTTAGTCACTAAGGGAACACTTAGGGTGAGAGATACCTTAAGTGTTCACTTTATAGTGTATATCTATGACGAGTGAATTGAATTGCATATCCAATCTCTTTGGTAAACAAGAAGTTTGCATTCTGTCGAATCGGTGGCATACTGGCCACTTAGCCTTTGACTTTTTAATGTAAAAAAAGAAACATGAAAAAAGAATACTAGCGCGGGAAGTGAAATACTTAACAACGAGACGTTAGTTATGAGAGTTAGATGGATATAATTGTTGTAAATGTGATAATTATTTTAGTGTTTTTAGCAACGCAGTCAACATTTTTGCTGCATTTTGGCTGCTGGGTTAGTCTTTATAATTAGTACAATCTATTCAAAGCTATTTTAAGTAATCATCAAGAAGACACTTAACACGATAGTTAGAATACTTAAGTACTAATCATCTCTTTTGTTCGCAATAACAATAAAAAAAAGAGTTTCTCACTGAGTACAGATAAATAAAATCTTCATTCTATGCCATATGATGTTACTATCCAACGAAAAAAAAAATCCTAAACATGTTTTGTACATCGTACGTTTATCAAAACAACACAAAAGCCCCTACGCTTCTGCCGACCGCAAAACCGCATTCCATTTTGTGGGTCCCATCTGAACAACGAAATCCTTTTAGAACCAAATGACCTCGCTAATTAGTTTATACACGAACTAGCTGTTGCTTGCGACTCCGTCCGCAGAATTAAAAAAAGATATAACTTGTTTTCAAAGTGGTCTTCCCGACTATGTTACTTCTTATTAATATTATAAAAGCGAATGTTTAGATGTTTGTTTGAAGGTATCTCCAGAACGACTGAACGGATGTCGATGACGTTTGGCATACATATAGAACAGTCTGGTAGAACAAATAGGCTACTGATTAAGTTTTTTGATTAAATCCGCGCGGACGGAGTCGCAGGCGACCGTTAGTGTTTTATATATGCCAAATTTAATCGAGATCCGTTCAGTCGTTCTGAGATACCTTCAAACAGACATCCACCTAATCACTCACATTTATAATAGTAGTAAGATATCGTATCCGAAACGATTCACTTCTAATTTGAAATTAGAAACTTAAATGATGAATGACCGGCTTTAATCATCACATATATCCTACCCTTTACTAATACTACCATTTCATGATCAAAAATTCTTGCTTGTATTTTGTCTCTTTTATTTTATAATAGGAAAATGCAAGTTTTATTTTCATCCAGTTTTTTGTTTTCAAGTAAACAGTATTCTTTTATTTCATTCAAGAAAAAAACCACAAACATAAGATCTTTACTTTTCTTTTAGTTTGATCGATTTTTGTTAATTTTCATTGTTCTCTTATAGCACTAAATAAGCCCTCTATTTGGTGGAATGGGCATTTTATTAACATTTCAGTAAACTAGGCGTATTGACATGGGCCGGACAGACAATTGACGGTTGGCGAATCCTATCAGCAACATTTCGATTCCAGTGGATATGTAGTTCTATTATACTACAAAAATAAATCATCAAAATTAAATAGTTTTGTTATTAAAATACAAATGAATATATTTCTACATATTTTTTTTATAAGAGAAGGGGGCAAACGAGCGGCAGGATCACCGAGGTGATCAACGACACTTATGGACATCTGCAATACCAGAGGAACTGCAGATGCGTTATATCTTACTAATTTTATAAAAGCGAAAGTTTAGATGGATGTTTGTTATTACGTATATTCAGAACAGCTGAACGGATCTAACTGTATTGACATAGATGTAGAAAATATTTGAGAGCGAAGTCGCGGGCAAAAGCCACTAGTTTGTAATAAAGTTCTCTTCTCCTAAACTGTATAATGAAACTGTAAAAGGTATTCAATTTTATTTTTGAATTCAAATGAAAATTTTACCGCATTTCCTTTGTTAAGTTAATACGAACAATAAGTTCTAAACTTGCTCGCTTGTGTGTGTTTTTGAATCAATATGCGTTATAAAGACGTTTTTGTTTTACGTTATTGTCACACACAAGAGTTTATCTTTAAATGTCAGCTCAAAGTGGCAGAATACAACGGCCTTTGCCTAGCCCGTTTATCTGTAGTCAAATAAAATGAACCTGTCAAAAACTGTATCATTTCTTCCTGAATTTAAGCGTTCGGTTTTCGTTGCAATGACAGCTGTCAAAATTGCCTTGTAATATTAAAGGTTCCATCAAATATGAAGGAATATTTCCATCAATATTAATTTATAATTCAAGAGCCTTTAAGTCCATTAACTTACGTAGAAAAGTACTTAAATAATTAAAATAGATACTGAAATAACTGGTTAAGGGTCCTTATTTCTTATTAAGACTTGGATACAATCATTAAAAATCTTTAATATCCTTGACAATATAATAACGACGTAAGAAAGACGTAAAAACCTTTTTTATTACGTTAACTGTATCGCGACCTTTTGTTGGCTAATTAAAATAAAAAGCCGAAAGCGAATACATTTTCTACACGATTAGCATGTCAGATCTGATTTTGTTATTTCCGACATGTGAATTTGTTTTACGTCTATTTTTAATACTTGCTAGCTGTCGCCCGCGACTCCGTCGGCGTAGATATATAAAAAATAATAATTAGTGTGTAGCCTATGTGTTCTTTCAGACTATGTTGTATCGTCTCCTGGCTCTAAGCTACCTCACCAATTTTCAGCCATATCAGTAAAGCCGTTCTTGAGTTATAAAAAGTGTAACTAGCACGACTCAATTTTATATATATATATATATAATAGATATACCAACAGCAACATAATTCAAACCCGTAACATAGAGGGGTAGCCAGACACCACGGACCTCCGTTTTGGCGTGCTCTCTAGTATAATGATTAATATCCAAATGAAACTACAAATATTATTTTTCATTTGTTTTTATTTCATTGAACCCAGACCGTACTTTCCTGTACAAGAATACAAATATTATAAGTACAGCTGTTAGGCTCATATTCCTCTAAGCGATAAGACGCGCTATTATAACCGCGCTGCTTGTGAAAATTAAGTAATATATGGCGAGATAAATATGTCTACAGCGTAATAACTAAAATGTATATTGGAAAATGTTACTTTTATGTATACTAAATACGTTTAACAATAAGTAAGTATAATATAGGTGAAGGCTTTCACCTGAACTACATTAGGGGCTACGGAATAAACACGTCCTTGGCTGTCGTCCAAGATGGAAGCGATAACGTTAGCTTTACAAGATAAAGCTTGTAAGGTAAATAGCAGCACGTTAATGTATGTAAATCGAAAATGCTTATCGAATATTGTAAGGATAATTTTCTAAGCTATTTTATGATACAAGTTACGTAGTATTTTCTAGCCTGTGGCATGTCATGTGGAATTTTCTAGCCTATGGTAGAAGTTATATTATTTGGCATATGACGCGAGCGATAAAGAGAATTATTATTAATTTTCCAAATTCAAATTCGTTCAAACATATTGACATTTTGTTTTGAAAAGGGTAAGGTAAAAAATACCCTTATGTCATTTCTTATCGTGACTTAACCTTTTATACCTCAAAGATTTTTGTTATTTTTATTTTTTAATTTATATTATGTTTTGGCATATGTTATACTTTATTCCAAACTAAAATGTGTGTCAATGGGTCATTGATCACCTCGGGAACACGACGCTCGTTTGCGGTTTTTCGTTTGCGTTACTCTTATAAAAAATATATTTTTTTATAATTTAAGTTAATATTTGTATAAGAAGGCGTTCATTACACCATTTTACAACATGATATAAAAGGTACATAATTTTGTAATTTATAATTCTGAAGTTAAAGTACACTTATGATAAAAGTCCTAACGCTGGGTATTCAGAAAGAAAAGATATGTCGTCACTCTCAATTTATACTTAAAAGAAAGAGACAAAAATATATTTTCGCTGGTGGAAGTACAGTACGGGGAGATTAGAAAATACGCATTCGATTCCATAGCGAATTTCAAAAATGTATGAAACTGAAGTGCGACAATCACGTGACTTATCGAAAGTAATAACTTTCGATTACAATAGTCAGTTCCATACATTTTTGAAGTTCGTTATAGAATCGCTTCCCTTGACTTTATATACCGACTATTCGATAAGCTCCTTTACAATGGTAACAAATTCAGCGTTCGTATTATCGTTGTAAATCATTAATCACTGCTTTGTACAATGCTCGAATGTTCATTTCGTTATTGGTCGGTTTTATTACGAACTAACACGAATCCCTTGGATCGCACAACTGTTAGGTCACGAACTCTAGGCATAACGAAGATATATAAAAATAGGTATGGAAATAAATTTGTATATTGATTATGTATTTTTATATGTGCATAGGTTTACGCTAATAGAGCGTCAGTGGCTCAGGAGTCAATCACTTGACTTGCAATGTGCAGATCCTGGGTTCGAATCCCGCCATGTACTAATGTGTTTTTCGATTTCCGATTTACATATGTACATTTATCCGACGTTCTTATGATGAAGAAAAACATCGTGATGCAACCTGCACATATCTTAGAAGGAATCAATGTGGTTGACTATGGCCTAGTCACCCGTGACTTAGGGTAGGTTCCGAGCCTATCTGTGGGGACGTATAGTGAGCTGATGATGATGATGAGGATTAAAAAATCATCTTATAAACAGCCTGTGTTGCGCAGAGATAGTGTAGCTTCCCAACAGTAAAATAATTTTTCAAATCAGTTCAAAACCTTAGCGACAAGCCTGACTGCCCGATAGTGCGGTGCGACACTGGGTACGTGCACACATCGTATATTTACCGACGTAATATTTTTTCTAATAACCAATTGTAATATTTTTTCCAATATGTGTTACCTACTGTTACATGAAATAAATAAAAAAAATTACTTTCGGTTCCTCATCAATGCAATCAAATCTTTCCTGTTTATAGTATTAATATTTAAATAAATTTTACTACTCAATATCTCCATGCTTTTAAATCCTACGTATAAAAAGTAGAAAATAAGCCAGAATAAATTACTTTTATATAACTTAATTGCTAAAGTTACGGCCAGATATAAGTGACCTTTATAAAGTAATACAAAAGAACAATAAAGGTTCGGTCATTTATCGTATGATCAAGTAATTTAGTAAAGTTTGAAAAGTTTTCCAACACTTACATTATGTCGATTGCTCCATTTTATTCTCGAGGATTATAAAAATATATTTTCGTATAAAACGTTTGTATATTTTTTATTATTTGAGATGTATTTTAATTACTCTTATGATGTAGAAAATCCTAAGCATCATCATCATCATGGTAATCCTATTATTGCTGGAGCCAGAAATGATGCGCCCCAAATCGACATTTTCTCCAATAAAATACTTTCTTTTAAAAAATATATCCGTGATGTTGCGAATTAATTTAAGTCATGTCCTCGTTTTTCATTCCTTCGTTATATTTTTTGTTGTTTTCACTATAAAAAAATTCAGTAATTTTTGTTTATGTATAAGGTTTTTGTGTTGTCGTTTGTCTGTTTCTTCATTAGTCTTGCATGATGTGTACACCTTTAATTGTGATAAGTTATTATGTGTTTTCTGTTTCTGTTATAAGTTTTTTTTCGCATGTCTTATAACTTACCCGTTGGTGTATCATAAATAAATAAATTACGTATCGTATTAACTTTTAAATTGATGATATAAAATATATTGTAGCGTTGGAATTTTAAATGAATTTCATCCTTTGAGAATCCGTCCCCAACGGCTTTACTTATAATTAAGAAAGGGATCAATCCCTTTCATAAAGTTTGGAAAAAGTCATTGATACAAGTCGTCCGAAATTCCAAGATAAAAAGTAGGCCCACTCAATGTTTTGTGTTCTTTTACAAATATAATATTTGAAAGGATTTTTATCTGTACTAAAATGACAGCAGTACAATTTTGGCTGTGGTCTGTGGATTTTTTTTCCCCGCAGATTCGAAAGAATTTTCTTTTTCAAATATTTGTGGTTCATAATTTAAAGTAAACTTGCTTGTTACTGGTTTTCATTATCAAAACGTGCAAAAACACATGAACGTTCTGTTAAATTCATCAAGGATAATTTGAACGTATATATTATTTGTATAAGAAAATTTAAAGTTAGGTTCTACTGCCATTAACACAGTTAGAAGTCAATTACTCGTAAGTACCGTTTAAGTAGTGTACTTTAGTTTAATTTAAATAAAACATCAATCAGGGTAAGGATATGTTTACTATAAATTATTTACGCTTCGTCCCAATTGACCGTTAAATCAAATGTCAATAAAATTATACAATTAATTTTAACGCAAATGAGTACGTTTTGTAAACAATGAAATGAAATTCGTTTCCAACGGCATTATTTATAATCGAGAAAGGGATCAAAGTTTCATCCTACTTAAATATTAAGCTCAGAGTCGCTAACAGCCTTCGGGAGACGAAAACCACGAAAAGGGATACGAGAACAATTAGACTTAAATAACTAACATGTTCAGTCTTAAAGTACAGCTGAATACAAAAGCAGATTTTTTAAATGTTAAATATGGAAAGAAGTGAGTGGCCATTAGAAGTCGCTAAAACAGCGAAGTGACCATAGACTTTTGTAATAAGTCAGAAGATTCAGATGACTTGCCTATCTTGCATGGACCTAGGAGGGACACATGTACATATAAAGGATGTGTGCCTTTTAAATATGTCGCCTCATCTAGTCAAATCCAATTCCTTCCTTCCATATAGTAAAAGATGATATGGGAAAGAGTACAAGAAGCGTCAATCAATATTTAAATGCATATTATATTGTATTAGACTCCGTATTTTAATTTGGTAAAATGGAACGGAATAAAGAGTTTACATTAATAAAGTTAACCTTCAAAGATATCAATTACTATCACCTATTAACTATCAGTTCACTATTTTACATATATATATATATATATATGTAAAGTTTTAGTTGCTAACTAGACATATAAACATATAGTAATGATATATGTATATCCATGTTCTCCTTAACAACATAACCAAGATTATCTTAATTACATCTTAACGCTATATCGACACAACGTTGTTATTCTGTCTGGAGAATGTTGTAATTAAATTCACGTTAAATTAACAATCTTCGAGTATCATTGTATTAATTAATGTACTGTAATGATGTTTATACGTTGTAATCAATTAATTGGCAACTTTGATATATATTTATAAACCTACTAGATGTCGCTTGCGATTCCGTCCGCAAGGAACTAAAAAAAACCGTGATAAGCCTTTGTATACTTTTAAACTATAGTCTACATCTATGCCAAATTTCACTAAGATCCATGCAGTCATTTTAGAGAGACCTTCTAATAAACATTCATCCATCCATCCAAACATTCGCATTTATAATATGTTTCTAAGATTTACGTTGCTTTGTACGCGTAGAGCTTTATGTACTAAAAGGCGTTTTCACAGAGGTAGGTCAAATGTATCATTAAACATACTGTTATCAAATACAAGCATCTTATATCCAAACAAGATACGTTATAACGACGAATTTTGTAATAAAAAATCAGTACTTAACATGTTTTTGTGGGCTAGGTTTTAGAAAAATAGCAAATGGATTTATCCACAATGGTAAATAAACCAAGAAACCTGAAGCCATGAAAATTGTGAGAACCCGAATCGTGCCAGTATTTTGACCTCTTCAAATGTCTTGTGTATAGAATTATTTTTTAGTAAAAAATGAGATATCATCCTGTCACACATTTAGGTTTAGGTGATATAAGAACTGTATAAAGGTTGCAACATGTATGATGATTATTTTAGGTATTTAGCAAGGTTGTCCGGTTCTAAAGTGTCCCCGTGGTTTAGATACGGGTCATAGTAGGTTGCGGTTTGTGGTCTTTACGAGGTCGGTGCCTCTAAATATTAAGTAAAATCTACTCTCTGACAAGGTAAAATTGTTACTTCATACAATGTTTTTATGGAAAAATCAAAGCTCCTTTACTACATAACGTTATTGTAAAAACTATGACCTCGTATCACCCTATTTCTCTATTTTAATACGTTTTTTTAAAGGAGGTACGTGGTAAGAACTTACAATGTATTTGTACAACACGAATAGAAGATCAAAATCTCTCTCTCGCTCAAGAAGCTTTAAAAAATGAAATGAAGATAACATTACGAATGCTAAAATATATGTATGTATTAATTCGTTATCTTAAAATACGTTGGAATAGTTAAAATAAATTAAACAAAAAGTAACAGAAAAAATAAGTAGTAATTACGTGGCATAGATACATTCAAACCATAACGATTTTAGGCTTTTATTAAACCAACGAATATAAGACTTTTCTTTAGCAAACCATTTATTGACGTTGAATGATGAAGCAAGAAACTATAAACCTTTATTCCCAAAAAAATCAAACAATCCTGGGATAATAATGTTATTTCGTTACAGTGTTAGTTCAAGAAATGTCAGTTTGATTTGCGGTCAAAAGGTTGATTACGGCCGTACCCTCATCGCTCTTCCCATCAGTAACAGTTATCTTTAATTGAATCAAATCCATACTTAATCTATTACAAGAATAATGAATTATATAAATAATGCAACTGCACATACATACCAATGTCATAAAAATATTTATAAATTAATTTTATATTACTTTTCATTGCTACTGAATTTTGATAATTATTTTGATCAAAACCGTTTCGAAATTTTTGGTATATTTTATTATTTGTAAACTATATAAAATATTTGATTAATTTGGCTTTAATATTAGCAAATTATAAAACATTGAAAGGTCAAAGGAACATTTCTCAATCCAAATGGCATTCTATAAATTGCAAGATAAAAACAATATCTAAACTATTTTAAAAGCTGTTTCTACGAGATTACCTCTAGTAAGTCTTCTCTTCGCTCCGCAAGTCGACTGCTAATGAAGCAATCCGCAGTCAGGATATTGAGCTGCGACCCTCTTGAATGCTGTTCCTCAATATAACGACCCATATTGAACGTAAATACATAAAGAAGTTAAAGGGATTGAAACAAATTTATAAATCCTACTTTAACTTGATTTTGACAAAATTGTGCAAATTAAAAACGAACCATTTTTTAACAGTAAAATTTTAAAATGACTTTTTTTGTGTAAAATACTTAAACCAGAGACATTTCTATTATGATTTTTTTTTAAACTTGATAAAGAAACTCTACTAACTATTATAGGTGTTCTTAAATCAGTACTTTATATTAATTTAACTAGAAGTAAGGTACGTCTGTTAAGTTTTATCCTAGTATTATAAATAGAAAACTTTAGTATTTTACAAGATAAAACTTGTTTCGTCTTCGTCTTGCCGAAGTTTATTAAATGTGTTTTGAAGTTCCTCTGATATATTTCACAAAACAAAAGAAAGTTATAATTGGCATTTTGTTTAACTCCTTAAGTTTTCTTGTGATATTTGTGAAAGTTTAAAGTTGATACTGGAAATTGAATACAGTTAAATTTAAACCACATATTTACTATTATATAATTTATACAAAATCAAGGACAAATTTACGGCGAATGGTTTGCAAAGACAGCCCCAAATGTAAATGGGAATTTATAATTTTCTAAACAATATTAAACCACAAAATTCTCTATCTGGATGATTCGAATTTTAAAATTACCTACCTTCTTAATAGCCAGTGAGCAACGCATTTGACGCAAACTGTCCACCTCTTTAATACCTAATCCTACAGTGATCTGCGAAATAATTTAATAAATATGATTTTAAACAAAATTTGAAAATCTTCCAAATATTATATATGCGAATGTTTAGACGGATGCATGTATGGATGGTTGGATGTTTGTTTGAAGGTATCTCCAAAACGGCTCAACGGATCTCGCTGATTTGGCATACAATAATGTTTTTTACTAATTCCGCGCGGACGGACAGCTATAATTATATTAATATGATTGAAGTTATTTATATTATACGTATAACATTTTCATTCGGTACACGTATTGTTTCATATCTCGTTTATAATGCAACTTCAATACAGATTTACAAACGTACCGTGAAAACGAGTCTTCTATTGTGTTATTGTGCTCACAAAGCAAAACAATGGGTATAGTTCAAGGCGATACGCAAAGTAAATGTTAGCAAGGAGCACGTAGACTTGTTTTAGATAAGATATACACTGAAATTATTCGGAAATTATTTTTAAATCTACATCTTTTGTTCATCTTTAGACACGTGGATTATTAAACAGTTGACTGTTGACTTCAAGTGTCTTGTAGTTTAAAATACTGTTGTCATCTCTCTCATTCTCGATGAAACAATAGAGACAACGATATACTATGCTCAAATGTAACGATAGTAGAATTTCGGTGTTATACGTAGATTTATTTTTGAACATGATTCGTGTTTATTTTTTTTAAGACATGAATTTTGTACTTTGTAAATATGCTATTATATTAAAAAACTTTTTTTTATCTTGTATTTTTTATGATTATTTATGTTGTGTTAAAATATTAATTAAACTGCATATTTTTGGTATAGTAATGTATTTTATTTCACTGTTTTTTGATACTACTATAAGAAAAATACATTTACAATAATTTATAAAGAATTTTATTAAATCTAAAAGTGAATTTATGATTTTTAGTACATAAAAGTAACGTACAATTGAAATAAATAATAAAATAGGCAAAAGTAATGATAATAGGTTGGGGAAAAAGTTTTTTCGCTTGTAGTATGAATGAACTTTTAATAAAGTCTTTTTGGCTTTACTATTTTTATCTGGCTGGTTTTAGTATCGTTAAAAATTTCATTCCAAAAGGAGATAATACCAAATTCAAATTAGGAAAATTTTACATTGCCATTATTTAGTAAAAATGCAACGCAAGCTGGAAATAAAATTGCGATGTGTCTTTTCAAGTCTGTAAGTAAAAAAATGTTTTCAATTTTCGTAAAAAATGCGAGAATCTTTTACCCCAAAATAATAATCAGACTACAACAATTCAAATATTTATAATACTATTTGATACGAGTAATAAGTTTATCTACCCTGAGTTTTCACCACAGAATCATTAATTATTTGTTCCAAAAGAAAGCGTTAATATTTCAAGGATAAAACATTTCACGCTAAAACTTGTTATTTCCAAACTATTTTCCGGAAAACACTTTATCTTTTTAACAATTTCCAAAGAAAAAAATTATGAGAATACTTCATAGAACAGTGGCCGCCGAAATATTACGTTTTAACGTTTACCTGATTAAGATTAATTCTAATTCTTTGAAATGGGATAAACATATTTTCTCATCTCTTTTTCCTTTTCTTATATGTTTGTTTACTACAAAGTTATAAATGGCACAAAACTACACAAATATTCATTTATATTTACACATTTTTTTAATAAATTATAGATAAAAATTATATTATTAATTTAGTATTATTTATGTACATTTTAAATAAATACGTAAACAAAATTTTAATCACTGTATGGTCTTGTAATAAAAATATAATTAAATAATAGTACTACACAAGTCTTTGGCAAATTATAATACTTATTTTTGATAAATTCTTTAAACATGATTTTTATTTTAATGATAATTTCATTAAATAATTAACAATAAATAAATCTTACTTTTACAGTTACAACATTTCTTATTTTCAATCTTACAAAAGTCAAGTTCATAAAATTTCTATTAAACAGATGAGAATTTTTTATACCATTACATCGGTAAAGACAAATTCAGACAAAAAAGTGTTACAAAGTTTAGGAGATCGCTTCTTTAAATTCTGTTTAAATGCATGTATAGAAACATATTTCTTTCTATTATCTTTAAGAGATCGTATGTTTTGTATAGGTTTTCGTGCAATGGAATCTCTCAGTAATTTGTTGTGGTAAACTGAGTTTATATGCTTTATAGTGTACTTGGGTAAGCTTGTTTTTTAAGTTGTTTCTCAGAGTTACTAAATTGTAAAATAAAGTTATATAGTAGTGAAGTAATCCTTAGAAATCATTGCTCGGCATTTTTATTTAAATAGTGTTTTATTTATGTAAATATACAAATGTAAAGCATAGAATGTATTATTTCAATTTTAAAGAAAGAATATCTAATATTATATATTGTTCACATGATAGTTATTTTTTTTTATTTAGAGAAGAAACTTACTAACATAATAACGGAATAAATAAAATTTGTATACACACAACATAATGCAAGAAATTCTATAACACACTATTCTATACATGAGTAGTCTAAGAATAACGTTTTAATGATATCGCTATACAATTCGTTATTCCGATTGTTTTTTGTTCAAGACAAAGTTACTGCACCGATGAAATATTTTATACAAAGGTCAATGATAAAAAAATTTCTATGTTTAATTAAATTAATTACAAATAAGATTACAAAAAAAGGTTAAATTTCACCCACTAACTAATTTTACAATCCTAAAGATAATCTCTGTAAAAAATTCTGTAGAATTAAATTATATTTACATGTAATCTTAAAATATTAGTCTAATACAATCTACACTATATTACTTTATAGCAAATTAAGAAACTACACCAAAGAAAAATCAATCAAGACATCAAATTTAACAATGAAGTTTTTTTTTCTCCAAGCGTAGTTTCCCCACACGGTACCTGTTATATTTACTTCTTATGTACTTAATCGTATTATTGTTTCTCTTATATATTAAATTATAATAACCTAAATCTAATTTATAAAGTTGGATATTAAATATGCCTTATAGTAGTCATTAAAATCTATATTTACATTACAAATAAAAAATATGCGTATGTGAAATAATATTGTTTGAACCACAATTTTTTAGATAAATTTCTTTGCATTTACGATGTATTTTAGTTATTTTCTCATACATACTTTTAGACATTTATTATTTAAAATCCTTTGGCGCGAATGACGTGCTTTCGTTACAAAGTCCCGTGTCAGAATGAATGTGAGGGGGACATAAACGACGTAAATGTTAGTAATGTTAGTGTTGAGTCAATACACTGGCTCATTTTCGGATTTTCTTCCTATTAATACATATCAGTCTCGATATTTTAAATTCCAAACGTAACTTCAATTTATATTAAAACACGCAAATAATTTGATATTATAAACCAAACCAGCAATTAATATTTATTTATAATAGACCGTAAGATGTAAAATAAATTCATACAACTTAATAATTACAATAATTAATTAAAACAAATCCTAACAAAGCTAAATATAAACAATAAACTCAACTACAAACTACTATCACAAACATTGAAATACTATATGTTCCGATTTAATGTTAGTACAATTTTAGACTACGTTGTATTAGTTTTATGAAAGTTACCAAACAAAGTTACATTTATCATTAAATTAATTAATAAATAATGAGTTATTCATTACATAATTAATTTAATGATAAATGTTATAAATAGGGTACTCGATAATATCATTTCAATATTTAAAATAAAATAATTTTATTCATTAATATGATCGTTATAAAACAATTATTTATTTTCTCAGTAGGATGTTTAAAATTGAAATTAAAGGCAGTTGCTTGATTTAATCAAAGTTACTATACATTTTTATGAATAAATTAAACAGTGTTCTAACAAAGTGATTTTCTACTAAAAACAATTAGAATATTTACAATAAGCTTATTACGTACTTAAAGAAGTATTACAAATTTTAGGCTTACAATATTATTAAATCCGTTGTACCAGTACCGATTGAATGAATAACATAAATCTACAAGAATTTAATCTAAGTTAATCTAAGTTAATTTATTTTATATTCTTAGTTATAAGGAAAACAAAATGTTTATACTATACACCAGATCTTCGCGTGCTATATATTTTATCTTATGTACTTCATATTGTTCTTTTGTTTTTAATACTAATTAGATCACAGTATCAAGGTCTTTAACTTCGACCTGAGTTGACAATCATAGAAAACTTTCTGAAGCCCTTATTTCTTCTCTGTCTACAGCCGAAACTATTTCAACACCTTCATCGTAGTTCTGTATTTTGGATGGATTTACACAATAATGTTGATCTGGGTCTCCGTATTGACTGTGATAAAATTCTTCTCTCATCATATGATTCAAATTAGAACATCTAAAGAATAATATCTCTTGGAACGGTTTCCTAAAATCTCGGTTCAATGTTGCATAAATTATTGGATTGAGAAGGCTGTTGACATATCCTAACCAAAGGAATAACGCACTGACGGCATCTGGTATTGTATCTTCATTAACGAATGGTCTTATAAGGGCTAATACAAAGAATGGTAACCAACAAATTATGAAGGCAGACATAATAATCCCCAATGTGGTCGAAGCTTTACGTTCTTTAGCAAGTTGAAATCTTAACTTTTTCTGATGTGGTGAATGTGATTGATGTAGCAAATCTTTAGCTAAATGACTTTTATTAGCAAAATTTGATAAAGAAGAACGAATTCTACTCGTAGTTAACTTGTGTGTACTTTCAGATGATGTACGTCTTCTACCGTCTTTGCTTTGTCTCTTTGTATCACGTAGGTTTTCAACATTTGCAGGTGGTCTGTTTATAGTATGGATTGGTTTATTCGGTGTTCTTGTGTGTAACATAGGGCATTGTGATTCGTTTGATTTCCTTTGTCCAGTGAAACATCTGCCAATCGAACTTTCTGTTTTCTCGGAGCTGCACTGTAAAGGGAGAAAGGATAAAATTATTTAGAAACAAGAAAGAATTTGGTGGTTAGTTGTTTTTTCATGAATAGTGTACCACGCAAGTGCAAATTATAAATTAGTAAATTTAAGGTAGAGCATAGCTGGCTAAGGGGTTAATCATTTGACTTGCAAACTACAGGCCCTGGGTTCGAATCCCGTCAATGTGTTTTTAATTTTATCATGTGCACATTAACTCGACGTTCTTATGGTGAAAGAAAACTTCGTTGTTCGATATGTGCAGGTTGGATAAACTGCACACATCTGACAAGGGGTTCAAACATATGCGTGAAGTCAACCAACCCGAACTTGACCAGCGTGGTTGACTATTGCCTAGTCAACCCTAAATTAGGGTAAGCTCCGGGTTGATGATGATTGATTGAAATTTAATGTGATAGAAAATAACATTGTGAATTGATAAAACCTTACCATAGTATTAGTGCTAGCAGTAGATCCTCTCGTCGGCTGTGGTGCTTGAGTATCCAATAGCTTCGCTTCTGTCGCGCCACCATTCTTTACATTTATCTCCAAATAACAGTGCGTCTCTAAATGTGATTGTGCTCGTTTTTCATCCTTTACTATCTTTCTAGCTGCACTAAATATCTTATAGTATACCACAACCATTACAGTTAGTGGTAAATAAAATGAACCGAAAGTAGCATAAATTTGATACCCTTGATTCTGAGATACAGAACAACTCGTCTCCGTCTTCTCATTACCTAATATTAATACTGGAGGAAGGGATATGAAAGCTGCACTCATCCAAACTATAAATACACAGAATAACATTCTTCTAGGAGTTCTTTTAACACCATATTCTAATGGCTTTGTTATAGCGTAATATCTGTCAACAGATATCATGCAGAGATTAAGAATACTGGCAGCACATGATAATACATCACTTGAGACCCAGAAATCACAAACTACAGGTCCAAAAGGCCAAGTACCAAGTAAATCATATATCATAGCTACTGGCATTACCATTGTAGCCACACACAGATCGCTCACCGCAAGAGAAACTATCAAATAATTACTTGGTCTTCTTAGTTTTCTCACCAAGCACACGGCGACACAAACTAAAATATTCCCCACGATAGTACCGAATATAACTATCATGAAAATTATTGCTAGAAGAATAGTCACCGATGTTGAATATTTTGAATGTTTTATATGTGAATTTCTAACTATTGTTGTTGTATTTTCTACTAATGTCCAGTTGATTGTCGAGTTCAAGTTGGTAATATTGAGTTCAGAGAGATAAATGTCATCTAAATCGTATGACGCGAACGCTAAATCTAATTGCAACGCCAAATATATGAATATGAGAAGACACGAAGGTAAAGTAACAAAGCTAGGCTGTGAACGATTGAATTTATAACCTTTTGCCGCCATACGACTCCCTGAATGGGGTACCGGTTACTGTCTTCGTGGTCCTATGTTTACCATGCATTGATTTCAATATATCCAGTCTGTAAAAGGTTAAACCTTCAATAATCAAGCTAAATCAAGTTTGGAATATTCTTTTGTCAGGTAGCATTCTCGACTTACAAAGCCGCCACCGACGATAGCTGCAAATAATGATTAATTGCCAAATTTGGTTTTTGTTAAGAACTCGACTAGCAGCCATTAGATAGTTGCGATGTGAATGCTTTTTTTTGGATTTTATTTATTTGATTTAATTAAAATTGTTCCTGCAAATTTAACGCTGGTAGCAAATCTGGCACATTTTGACAGTTTCTTCAATTAGTACCTGAAAACAAAAGAACTTTTTTTACAATCAAATATATTTTAATTACCATGCACGTACAAGACAAGTTTTCACAGTTATTTGCTGCCGCTTACGTGTGTTGAAATTCATCATCATCATCTCACTATACGTCCTCACCGAGGGGCTCGGAGCCTACCCTAAGTTAAGCGTGATTAGGCCATAGTCAACTACGCTGGCCAAGTGCGGGTTGGTTGACTTCACACAATCTTTGAATTCCTTCTCAGATATGTACATCACGATGTTTTCCTTCACCGTAAGAACGTTGGATAAATGTACATATGTAATCGGAAATCGAAAAACACATTGGTGCATGGCGGGATTCGAACCCAGGGCCTGCAGATTGCAAGTCAAGTGCTTGACCCCTGAGCCACCGAAGCTCCGTGTTAAAATTATCCTGGCTTAATTGAAAGTTATACAACTTAGTTGGATTTAACACTAACTATAATAATAAAAGGAAGCTTCTAGGGTGGTTATAAAAGACGCTGTAAATAACATTCTCTTACGAGTTGTATATTGTAAAATTTTAAATTAAGACAAAAATGTTTTTAAAAATTTTAACGAAATGTTTGTTAGAATTACTTATTACAAAACACTAAAACACTACTAAGGTAAACAAAGACAAGTTAAAGCGCTTCAAACTTTTAATTGCAAAAATAACAAAGAAAATCTATGCTTCGGTACTAAGTTCATTTTATACGTAATATTTTTTATTTGTTGCTCACGTGGATTATAAAAAGTATTACTTTCCAATGTTTAATCTTAATCTTATATATAAAATTCTCGTGTCACAATTTTCGTTCCCATACTTCTCCGAAACGGCTTGACCGATTCTCATGAAATTTTGTCAGCATGTTGAGTAGGTCTGATAATCGGCCAATATCTATTTTCCATCCCCCTAAATTTTAAGGGTAGTCCAGTCCACCCTAATTTTTATTTTTTAGCAAACACGCAGACGCAGTCGCGGGTGACAGCTAGTAATATTATAAATGCAAATGTTTGAATGGATGGATGTTTGTTTTCTGGTATCTCTGGTATCTATGGAAATTTGTCATAGATGTAGAACATAGTCTGGAAGAACACATAGACTACTAATTAAGATTTTTTTTGAATTCCGCGCTGACGGAGTCGCGGGTGACAGCTAGTACTTTATATTTTCTTTCGAATATTGTGACCTCATATACTGTAACTGAGAGTTTAGGAGAAACTAAATATTGTAATGAAAATATGAAACATTTTTATTCTTTGGTTTTAGGTTATAGATAATTTTATATTTTATTTATTAAACCTTCACACTGTTCCTTAGAAAGTCTGTAGTGCAGTATTTTATTGGACAGTTACTTCTAAATTCTATTGTATTTTCTCTAGTTTAGAGTAGACCGGTGTTGTTTGGATACGTTATTGCCTTTGGGCATCGCGCTTGTTAAGAATTTTCCCTGGACTCACGGCCACTGTTGTAAGATCTTTTATTTTGCACGAAGTTGTGTGGATATTTCCTTGTTTGAATTTTATAGATGCAGATGTTTGCGTTGAATCCAAAGAAATGATTGATTGTTGCAGTAATAGTGATTCTAGCAATTTCATTATCAGAACTACTTCGCTTTACGATGACTTATTTTAGGTTTTTTTAGCTTAGCTTTTTTCCTTTATTTGTGTTTAAAATTTTCGAAATAATATAATTTCATAGGTCTATAAATCTGAAATTAAAACGCCTCACACTTTTGCTTTGATGGTAAATCAAATATTGTTTAAAAGAAATCAGTTAAGTATTTCTTGTAATAAGGACGTGCAACTCCAAATAATTGTCAAGAAGCCTTTCCCTTCATTTTTATTAGATTTGCAATCCTTATGGCCCTCTCCTTTACGACGTAATAAAGTAGATAGCCTACTTAGTCTGTTTATATGTATTTAAGACGTGTTTTCTTTTAGTGTCTTTCACATGCTCATTAAAGATTTCCATCTTTTTTAAATCTTGACATAAATTAATTCAAATAAAGTGATATTAAAATCATCCAATTCTTTCAAAATGTAATTTGCATGACTCCATATTTTTCGAATGTTACTAGTTCGAAAAGAGAAACATTGTTTGAGAATTACCCAAACATGCTTACTTTTTATCCATACAATCCACGTAATCTAAGATCTAGAAAAATCATTTTGACCTAGCACAATTATCAATACATATAAAAGTCAATTGCTGTTCGTTAGTGTCGCTGAAAGGATTTATCTTATCTTGGTTTTGAAATATTCGTAGAGTTTTAGAGAAGGTTTAAAAGGTAAGAAAGCATCGAATAAATGCCGGGAAAACCTTAGAAACTGCGCTTTTCTTTTTCTCATATAATCGTTTTCTAAATAAAATGTAGAGTCATTTTGAATTTTATTGACTAATTATGTTTCTTTTTTTTTAATTTCGCGCGGAAAGAGTCGCGGCAACAGCTAGTACTTCATAAATAGAACGTTAGATAAACGAAGAGCCTTTAACGAACTTTTGATTAAATCAGACTTTAAGGTATAAAATCTCCAAACAAAGGCCTTTGTGATGTTTAAACTCGTGACCAACGCAAGCCTGCATATTACTAAGGTTAATTATTCAAAGGTTGTTGTTTATTCTGAAGCCTATCACTTCTTTATAAAAGAAGTTTAGAATACGTGGGTGTTTAGGTTAATTTAAGGTTATGAGATCCTTTTCTGATATTTAAAAATGGGATGACATTTTTTGGTTAGATATCTTTTAATCACGTAACAAGAGATGTAGGATTGTGGGTGTTTAATTAATTTAATAAAATATCTAACTAAATATATTAGATTATGATCCTGCCCAGGGTTTTTTAACATAATCGTTTTGTAATTTTTTGGTACGATTTTACTAATGGTACAACTTTTTTTTTATTTTTTATAGAGAATGTTATTTGTTTAAGTATTTCTGCAATGGACACAATTATGTCGTGGGTATGGTAAGATATCATGTCAGTACTGTAAAATAATTTAATGCCCGTTGTAAAATTTAGTCAGTACAACAACAATGTTACAGGTTAACTGAAGCTACTATACTTTTTTTTATATCATTACGTGGCAAACGAGTGAGTGGCCACCTGGAATCGCTGAAATAGTGAAGTGACCGATGCCCATAGACATACGCAATTGCATATGAGTTGCTTACCTTAATCGACGGAGTAGAGGATGCACAAAAAGAAAACATTTCCATGCATCCTCTTATCCGGAAAGGCCACTTCCACTTCCCATCCCTTCCTTATATGAAAATGGGTAAAAGGGAAAGAGGACAAAATTAGGCCTCCGGGACGCACACTTATCAGACGAAACGCGGAATTGCTTCCACTTGACACCTGTCTTCTGTGTGGTGGTGGTATTTCAACGGGCGAGCCGGGACAATTCGTGCGAAGATGTTAAAGCGGGCTCTACCACTGTTAACTATTTGTTTTATTTTTTTGCGGAAATATCGTAGTTCAAAATCTAAACAACAATTAAAGGTTACCTATAAAATTAATCCATTGTAGAAACAGATTACCATAACGTATGATAGTACTACGTATTTACTGTTTGTCAAACAATGCAATCTTTACGATCGTCGACTGTGTCGTTTGTGTTTTGTTCCTGATACCAATACTGTAAAATTAAATTCTCTTTGTTGGATTTTATTATTATATTTGCATTATTCTTTGAAGGAAAACATCGTGGTGCAATCTGCACATATCTGGGAAGAAATTCAAAGATATGTGTGAAGTTAACAATACCGCATTTGACCAGCGTGGTTGACTATGGCCTAGTCACTCTTAACTTAGGGTAGGCTCCGAGCCCCTCAGTGGGGCCGTATAGTGAGCTGATGATGATGATACTTTGTATTAATATTATTGTATATCTGGTAATTTGACTTGAAAATGAACATTATTTTTATAGTTAAAAAGGTTAATCTATTTTTAAACCTATAAGTAGTAGTTTTTGACATTATTAGTTAGAATCCTTTGGCGCGAATTTGAATGAATGAATGAATTTTTGAATGAATGAATATTTATTTTATATGAATATTTGGACGTCCTTACGTTACGAAGTCCAGTGTCATGAATAGTGAGGGGACACAAGCGTCGACATTTTAGTAAGGCTAGTAATGGGTCAACACACTGCCACATTTCGGATTTTCTTCCGAACAGTAGTGATAAGTAAATACCGTTTCGCACTTTTAGTTCTTACTGTACAGTAGAATTGTCCAGTTGAAACTAAATTGTCTAGGAAAAACTGAGAACTGTACAGTTCAGTTAAAACTAAACGTGTGTAAGGGAATTGTGCTCTGTTGGTAGGAAATCAGGACATAATAAGCGTGGATTTTTACGGCTTACTAAACAAAGACATATCCATCCTCTTTTAATTATCTTTTAAATTAGACACTTGTGCGCATGTTTCCGCAGTGGAAGGCAACTGTTAAGGTTCATTGACACCAAAATTTGAATGAGACCTGAATACTTAAAAATTAGTCCACCTTATACTTTATTAAGCTACGGTTTAAGTCGGCAAAGTTCTCACAAATTAAATGTAACCGCCGCCTTTGAATTCCCGCGAACTAATTACTTAAACGGAATCTTATTCGGAGCTTTTTAAATTCTTTATCAAAGACATCAAAAGGATTAGCGCCTCGAGTGTTGAAGAGTTATTTACAAAATTGTTTCCTGTTAAATATTAATCTTAGAAATCAAATAAAAAGTTTATAACCTAATCGAAATTGTCTTTGCACAGAACTAAATGTTTTATGTATAAAATTCTCATGTCACAATGTTAGTTACCTTACTCCTTCGAAACAGCTTGACCGGTTTTTATGAAATTTTATATGCATATTCAGTGGGTGGGTGATTAGGCTATATAATTTTTAACCACGCGTCGACGGACGGGTGACATCTAGTATTAACAAAAAAAAGTAATAGAACTTTCTGAACTATAAAGGTACGCGTCCATTGACCTGCGCCGGACGCACCGTACGCACGGATTAAACGGATTTGCTTTGTCTTGATGCGATGCGGACGGCGCGGATAATGGACGATTCTACATAGCCATGCGTTAGTCAGGCGCGGGCCAACAGGGTGAACCTTAACTCCCGTCTCACGATATTCCCGTCTCCGAATACTGAAAACTTATTTGGAAATTCTGTGTGTGCTGCCGATCAAAAAAGTCAAATATAACTCGACTATTATACTAACAACTTAAAATTAATGACAAGCAAAATTTTACCAAAAAGTTTATTCTACGAAGTGCCCATATAACTGTTAAGTTTTATAATACCATTTTGTGAACGTTCACCCTAAGTGTACCCAAAAGGTATATAACTAGACTTTACCATGTCGCGATTTTGATAGATTACACAGGATGACTGGAGTGTTTTTTGTTAAGTCTAGAATTAGAACGTATAGGTCAAATGTCAAGACTATTGTATCGTACAAATGACACATCTATTGTGGTGTTAAGTAGACGGAAATCTACATTCAAATATACCTTACTTCTCAGAGTACGGCTTTAATTAGACGTAAAACGTTAGGCAAGTTAAAGATAGTTAAGTCCGTTTGAAAAAGGATGACAGGAGGAAATAGAGCCGCTAACCTAGTTAGATGGGGAGCGCTCACTACCTGCCACCGGAAACCTCTCGCCTATACTATAATATGTCGCGAACGCACGTTCCCATTTTATATTATACTTACAAACATAATATATGTATTGTGTTTTTTTATATCATAAGGTGGCAGACGAGCGAGCGGCCACCTGAAATCGCTGAAATAGCGAAGTGACCGTTGCCTATAGACATACGTATTTACGTACCTATTTAGCATGAAAATTATCTTTTTAATATTATAAATGTGAGTATTTGGATGGATGGCTCAACGGAAATTTGGCACAGATGTAGAACATAGTGTGGAAGAACACATAGGCTACTGATTATGTTTTTTTAATACCGCACGGCTGTAATCGCGGGCGACTGCTAGTATATTGTTTTGAGGTTTGTAGTTTATTTAAGACAATGTGTACACCGCTAGTGATAGCCCTAGGAGATGGACGGATTGTGTAAAAGACATGATCAAAAAGGTGATGACGACTGAGATCTTTCCAAACATCAGAGGAGCTGCAGAAGCGTTTTGCTGATAGTTTTATTGAATAATATAAACTCTTATAGTCGACATCTTCTTGCTCCGTCTTTACAGTGGGTGAGCATAATATATGTTTACTAATATTAAAAATGTGAATGTATTGATGGACGGATGGTTTTTTTTTTAAGGAGATAAGGCAAACAAGCAACGAATCGCCTACAATTTGGTCCGATGTTTGTTATTCAATATTTCTAGAATGGTTGAACTCTCACTAAATTTGACATATATGTATTATAGACCATTGTCTGGAGGAACACTGAGGTTGTTAATTTAGTTTTTTTTTTAACTTCACGTAAACGGAATTTCGGTTGACAGCTATTTTTAAAAAATGAATCGCAAAATACAGATAGGATGTTTTTATATTTCGAAATGTGTGTTTTCTCTTACACTCGTTTATAAAAACTCCAATATCAGCGAGCATACTTCAACCAACGCTTATTTATCTACTTTTATTGGCAAGTATCTTCAATAACGTCTTCATATTATAGTGTCGTATTACTTGCCTTAGCAAATAAACATCGCACCACTTTCCAATTACGTCCCGTATGTTTGTTGAGCCAATTGAAATATTTTTTTTATTAATTTTTCCCGACTGACGACTAACCATATTCTGATACTATAATCTCTATTTTAAAAATATTGTTATCACTCTTTTGTTAAAAATAACCAACGGTTAAACCGTCAAACCCTGTCATGACACTTGTTACAAAATATTATTGTCCTTATTTTCAAAGGAAGTGTAATAATAAGCATAAGCAAGGATGAGAACAGGAAGTGTATTCGACTGAGGATAGGACGCATATGAAGGGGAAAATTCTCATTCTGTGCGTCCCGTCCTCCGTCGCAAAGCATCTACAATTGTGGATGTCCATGGGTAGCGGTAGCTTTGCTATTTCGGTGAATTCAGGTGGACATTAGTCGTCTGCCATCTTATAAAATAAAAAAAAACAAAATTATTATAATTTACGACTCATAGAATTGCTCGGAATCGAGGCAATAACTTGAAATAATAACTTTAACAGCGTGGGAGGTGGCAAAAATCTATAATGGCAAGGGTGAACTAAACTTATTACCGTAAGTGCCGATTGAAATAATGTATTACCAAAAGGGTATAAGTTGGAAGGAAATTACCGAGAACTTTCCTTTAAAGCTGATGAACACATAAAAAGTAAAAGCAGTTAGAGTTTGTAGTAGTTTATTATTAAATAATTTTAAACTCTGATTATAATATTGTCGCTCGCGACCCTGTCCGTGCGGATTAAAAAAAAACTTAATATAATAATTTGCCTATGTGTTCCTCCAGACTATTTTCTATATGTATGCCAAATTTCATCGAAATCCGTTAAACCGTTTTGGAGATATCTTCTAACAAACATCTATCTAAACATACGCATTTATAATATTCGTAAGAAGGAAGATTTAGAAATAAGTAATATTTTACGACATTTCTTTTTCAGTTTTATTTAATAGTTACAATTTTACTAGGTCTGAAATACTAAATATTGTTAAAAAGAAATAAAATGGAAAACGGATTTTTTTTGTGAATTTTTAGTATTCAGTGAAAATAACAGCCGTTAACAGGACTGAAAGTAAAAAAAGTCATTTCGGTATAGCGATTCATATATTTCTAGGTTATAAAAAATGTATGTAGTACGAACGGGAAGATATAATTAATTATATGAGATATAATTTTAAGATATAACTAATAAAGAAAATTATGAACAGATTCAATATTGCATATTTTGACAAAATTCACTGTATAGGCGAAATTTTGTATGACAAAAAAGATCGACATTAATATTTTTCAAACAAAAAATACTTAACAAATTTTACATTACATGTTAAATTTTTGAGGAAATTATTAAAATACTTTGATAGCGTGACGTTTTCAGCGATGCGTAGAAAATCTCGGCAACGAATTCGCGGTAAAATAATTTAGAGAATTTGGCTGAATTGTAAAATTTCAATGTCAAAGCTCTTTATAACAAAATCGTAAGTTACTTATACGTGAAAAATTCGGGGAAAGTTAAACGTCATACTTCTACAAAACTGAGTCCTCTTGTTCTAATAATTGAGCAGAGGAATTTCGCTGGTAATTTTGTCAACAAAAATAATGAAAGAATTGAATATTGTCACACCATTTGCCTTAGACTTAAAACAACGCTTGGCAATTGTTCAAAAATAAATGGAGGCCTTCGTAAGCAAACATTGCGGAATGAGAGGACAGATTGAGAATCAATCCTTTGCCCGATACTTGTTTGTGGACCGGACCATAGATAATACCGGCCACAATTTAATCGTAAGAAATCCTATTACACTACAGATAAAATACCGGTGACACTTAATCGTTATTATATTTTTTTTTAGGAAAATATTAGCAGTTTTTTTTGGAAATTTACTAATGTTTCTTTTACTATTTCAACTAAGCTCTAGGCTTGTGCTAGGATATGGATTACGACAATAGTCGAACCGCGGGATTCGAACCCCCGACCTCGTGATCGGAAATCCGTAGCCTTAACCATTAGGCTATTGATGCTTTGAATTATTTGAATAACAGTGTAAAAAGTTTGAATATAAATATGATTATTAGCATTTTTTATTCGAGACGATAAAAGATCTCGGAAATTTTTCAATACTTTACGAAAAAAAGTGTTAAAATACTTGTAAAATATTTTTTTATTAGTGACTAGATCAGTGACTAATAAAAAAATATTTTTCCAGAGAGCTTTGTTTCAGTGGTAGCGTACTCTAAAGTTTAAGTTTAGTGTAAACAGACTCTTAATTTACAACTTTGGTCATCAAATGTAATGAGTTTGGGCGTTAACTGAAGTGTTGTTATAGATAACGCGCGCTTACTTTAATAAATCTACCGATAATTTATAATAAAAGTGCCGCAAATTAATAATTACTTAGTACTGTAAAATAAATTAATTTCCTTAATGAAAAAATCACTACCCCAATCGGAATTAATCACGAATACATATAAAGACTTAAACTTAGTATGAGTCATAATTGATTAGAAATAATTTTGGTCCATTTAACGCATTATGCGGAAAAAACGAAGATAATTCACCGTAAAATATACAAGGAAATTACGGATAAAAACTTAGTATAAATACATACATTGGAAAACAAATATTGTAATATAAGTGTATGCAAGAGCATTGTGCTTTGTTTTTAGCTACAAGTGGGGTAGATACAACAGTAATTGTCATCTCTAATGGCGCTTCAATTCACACTTTTAAAAAAATATCATGTTAGGTCTGGCACAGATGTTCAGCTTCAACTGAACAGTTCGAATATTCAGTCAAAGCTGAACGTCTGTACAGGCTTTACATACAGCATAGTTTTTATTTTAGCAATTTAAAGGAAAATATAAATTTAACCGTACTGACTGACGTGAGACATGTGTTTTTGAGTATTGTCGTCCCTTACATTCCCTTTAACAAAATAGAGAAAACGATGTATAATACTGGTATTATAGCCGTGGAATTCGCGGGTAATAACCGATTTGTATAAATAATAAAACACAACCTATTTGCTAAAGTTTTATGATCTACAAAAGAACAATAACAAACGGGTAGCCTGTTTCTTTTTTTTATGTCTTAAATCGTAAAATAACAAAACACGAACCTGTGTACACCTTGAACAGCTTGTACATCGAATAAAGCAATGGAAAATTAAATTTTAATGTTACAGCCTAAACTCTACGTTGTAATGTCAAAAATTCACTTACTGAATTTCAGGTAGCTTATGGTATTCAAACAAAATTAAAAATGTGTAAAATTATGACACAAAAATAATTTCACATCAATATCAAAATTAATAGTAACGATGCTTTTATGGAAAAATTCTTATTATAATTTCGTATCCATTTCTTTTACTTCGTTTCTTCTTTGTAGATTAAGATAATACTCCCCATTACGCATAAAGTCATTTGAAATCATATCAGCTGTTAACTTGAGTATTTTTATCAATAAATAGTCTAGTTATTGCCCACGATTCCATCCAGACGTAGCTAAAAGAAAAAACTTAATTAGTAGCCTATATACTTCCAGACTTTGTTCTACATCTATGCCAAATTTCAGAGAGATCCATGCAGCTGTTCTGGAGATGCTATCTAACAAAAATCCGCATTTATATTAGTTAGATGGGTTAGACTATCATTGATAAACGTTACGTCATTTAGTTATGAATGATTTAACTTCTAAACGCCCTTTCCGTTACATTGTGTTATATTAAAGGTCGCAAGGCTAATGCGGCGTAAGATTGATGTTCACATGAGCGAACACTTCGCGACATATCACGTGGTCCAATGGTAATAGAAATGCAGATACGATAACGCATATTTATTACACATTTTTAAATGTCGTAAATTCTGTTTGTTTAATTTGGTTTGAGCTTACTTTATTTAGGTACAATCATATCAATGGGCGGTGTCTTATTTAAAATTTGACAATTGTTTATGTGTCTTACCTTGGGTTCTGGGACCATAATACCCGTTTAAATAATATTTCTATCTCTGTTTTGTCAAATATGAAAGACAAGGATCACGATACGTTTTATACAGTTAGGAAGAAAATTTAACACTGTGCCGGTGTATCGGCGCAACACTAGTCTTATTAAAATGTCAACGTTTATGTCTCCTCACTAATCAATCTGACATTTGACTTGGAAACGAAAGCACGCTATTCGCGCCAAGCGATGCTAACTAATTTTAGACAGTATTAGAATCATTTGGCGCAAATGACGTGCTTTCGTTATAAAGTCCAGTGTCAGAATGAATAGTGAGGGCCATAAACGTCGACACTTTAGCAAGGCTAGTGTTGCGTCAGTACACCGGGACAGTTTCGGATTTTCTTCCTAACACTAATAATGTCTAAAAATACAGAGATTATAGTTTTATAAACCCATGGTTATACGCCTTGATAAAGATTAAGGATTTTTATTTGTAACAGGAATACCGCAAACGAATCTGACTGTACATGTTATTGTTTCGTATTGTATTATACGTTCATAAGAGATTCCACGAGTATTAACGTAATACAACAAAACAAATATTTACTTCGTTATGTAAATTTTCTTAACAATCTTCCTTTTATTAGTTTATGTGATTATTCTAGCGTGTGTGAACAATTATACGTGCCTTGTTGACGTCTCGTTACTCAGTTTTATTTGTTCAACATAATATATCCGCCATTTAAATATATTTCAATTACTGCTACAGATTTGACGACACAATTTTATACCACAGTGTATAAATTCAAAGCTTACATAAATTCGAAAGATATGATTTTTTATGTTTATAATTAAACTTTAAAACAAGCGCCAATAGCCTAATGGTTAAGGGTACAGATTTCCGATCACGTGGTCGGGGATTCGATTCCCGCCATCCGACTATTGTCGTAAACCTAGCACAAACTTAGAGCTTAGTTGTACTAGGAAGAATATCCGGAAATGAGGCAGTGTATTGACTCAATACTAGTCTTACTAAAATGTCGACGTTTGGGTCCCCTCACTAATCATTCTGTTACTAGACGTCATTTGCGCCAAAGGATTGTCTAAAAGATGTCTAAAAGTTGGAATGGTACAAGAAACATTAGTAAATTAACAAAAACCCGCTAAAACTTTCAAGAAAAATCTGTGTTGTAAGTTTAAAAAAACAAATTGAAAATGTTGGATTGAATAGGACATGATGATTTTACGATCCCGTGACGTCCCACATTATGGCTAAGAGGGAACAGAGGGGTTTAGTGGGTATGCTCCCATTCGGGGAGAGAATCCCATATAACTACCGTGCCTACCCCGAGGCACGGAGCATGCCTAAAGCATTCCCCTCTGAAACAAAATAAAGGACATGATGATTTTAATAACATTATAACTTCAAATGCGAATTACCAAACTAGATAAGGTTTCTTGGAAGTTATTGCCAATTTTTTAGGTCAAAACTAAAACAATTTTTTATGAGAACTTTTAAGGTAAAAGTCAGAATTTCAAATGCAAAAGTGATGTTTTTGTAGTCAAGTCAAAGAGTCTTTAGTATTTACATTATTCTCAAGTATTTTGTTAGAACAAAAACAGTAAGTTGAATAATGTGTCACGTAAACAAGTCTCAATAAAATATTCTCTCTATTTCTTAGTGATTTCATGAACCAATGACCTGTGAAATTCTTTCCAGTTCGCTTGACGCTGACATTTGACAGCGGTTGTGTTGTCCTCTGTATTTGTTTTAATTATTTAGTGATTGTAAGGTATTAAATATTTGTATTTCTATATACGAAAGGTTTGGTTGACCTACAAAATATAACTTTGATAAGAATCTTTATAAATTTGTTGATTATTTTTTATCGATTAATACAATTGTTACGACCCGTCCTAGCTTCTCAGAAATGAAAGTCTTTTTTTTCATCATCATCAGCTCACTGTACGTCCCAAACGAGGGTCTCGGAGCCTACCCTAAGTTAAGGGTGATTAGGCCATACTCAACCACGCTGGCCAAGTGCGGGTTGGTTGACTTCACACATATCTTTGAATTACTTCTCAGATATGTGCAGGTTACATCACGATGTATTCCTTCATCGTAAGAAGGTTGGATAAATGTACATATGTAAATCGGAAATCGAAAAACACATTGGTACAAGGCAGGATTCGAACCCAGGACCTGCAGATTGCAAGTCAAGTCCTTGACCCCTGAGCTACCGACACGCATTTTTTATAAAAGAAGGAGGTTATCAATTCGTCTGTATATTTTTTATGTGTGTTACCGCGTAACTCCGCCCCTTGTGCTCCGATTTTGAGTTTTTTTTTTTATTGAAAGATTTTGCTTGCAGGTAGGTCCCATTTTTTATTAACTTTTTTATATCAAAGTCTATGTTACTACGGATAATATAGAATTCTAATTTTGAATGATTTTTTGAAATTGGTCCTACAGTTTTACATAGAAAAATAGGAAACTTTTCTAATTATAATTTTGGTTTAGATATAGATTTTATTAATTAATTTAAAAACAGTCTCTTTGTTCTGAATATAGATTAATAGTCTATTGGATTTATTATTCATTTGTGTAATTTATTACGATATCGTTTGCCAATTTTGCGAAAGATTCATTAAAACTTCATCACAGTGCTATAAAATAAGATTTGAAACAATTAAGAGAAAAAAATTGACTATTCGTCAAATATAAATTTAATAAAGACTGAACTGGTTTTAAATCTTTCGCCTATAGTAAGTTATTTTATTTAAATAACGTTAGCTATTTTTCTATTTACCCAAAATAAACACAGATTGGACGCTAGTCTATATTTAAGTGTTGCCCATGACTTCGTCAGCTCAGAATAAAAAGCTACCTTCCAGTAAAACTCATGTCAAAATCGATCCAGCCGTTTTAAAGGAATGCGGACTTGCGGACAGACAGAAATATTTAAAAATAGAATTTTCGTTATATGCAACGCGAAATATATATTTTTTTTCTAAATGACATACTAAAATCTACACTAATATTATAAAGCGGAAGAGTTTGTTTAAACGCGATAATCTCAGGAACTACTGGTTCAATTTTAAAAAATATTTTTTTGTTGGATAGTCCATTTATAGAGGAAGGCTTTAGATTACATTACGCAGCGACTTATAGTTTTTTTAAATTCTTTACGGACAGAGTCGCGGGCGACAGCTAGGTTTTAAATAATTTTATACCTACGTATGTAGGTCTAGTTGAATTCTTCAGTTGCTAAACTCGGACTTTTCGCTGAATTACGTCACCGAGGGCAATTTTCATTTCCTTTCCTCGACTTTCAACAGTTCGTTAGGTTTTCAACTCGACAGTGCATGAACTAGTAATGAGCAGACGTATCATTTACATGCGCAGTTGAAGAAATAAATTCGCTAACCACTTAGGATCGAATGTCGTACGGAAAGCCATAATTTAGTAAGTATATTGCTATGCAAAATGTCATATGACGTTAACTGTAATCTGGGAAAAGTATAATTCTTGCATTTTCCTACGTCTTCCATCGAGATTTTTTTATAGACAGAGATTTTTTTCCATAGATCGAGTAAAAGGGAGAAAAAAATAACCATAATAATATTTATGCAACTATAAATGTATGCAGATCTGGCAGTCGCCCGCGACACCGTCCGCGGGGAATTAAAAAAGATAAATAGTAGCGTGCTAAGTTTCATGGACATCCGTCCAGCCGTTATGTAGATACCTTCAAACAAACATCTATCCATCTAAATATTCACATTTATATTTTTTGTAAGTAGAAGTATGATGTGAAAGGATTACGCCTATTAGAAATCTATAATCTCTGCCTATCCTTATAGGTTAGGAACGGGAGATACTTACAGTGGTATTCCACTGGGTTACTGAAATCTAATTGTCCTTGTAAGTAATTACTCTTACATTGAAGTACTCAATTACCCTTCACTAATTTAATACAACGCCTTCGCAATAAGGTCACACGAAGGTTCGGGTCCAGTAAGCCATATGGGATGATTGTAACAACCAGACACGTAAACTAATAATATCCAAGTCCGAACCCGATTTATGTTAGACGGTATTATGACGTATTTGAATACAATCAGTGGTCGCCTATTGTTCGAAATTTGACCATAATTTATAATCAAATTTTATATTTGACTAGTATTTATTAGGGATTTCGTCTGCGCGGAATTAAAAAAAAACTAAATATCCTATAAGTGCCTATGTGTTCTTCAGGCTATCTTCTATATCTGTGCCAAATTTTATCAAGATCCGTTTAGCCGTTCCGGAGATACGATCAAACAAATATCCATCTATCCATCTAATCTTTCCTATTTATAATATAAGTAACATTTGGCATAGACGTAGAACATTACCTGAAAGAATACGTAAGCTACTAATTGATATTTCTATTACGTGCGGACGGAGTCGCGAGCGTCAGCTAGTGTTAGTATAGATTAAAAATAGCTTTATGTTAAAACTGTAGCGTCATGTTATGGTTACAATAATTGACATAGTCAATGAGAGTGACAATCTAAAGTCACCGCCTACATTAATTTACTTCGATCAGTGGACACATCCGGGTGTTCTCACTTGTATCACGGAAAGTAGTTACGTTATTTTTGACGGTCTCTACAGTAGGTGTGCCTACATTTACAAGTAAACTAAGTAAGCTGTCGCCAGCGACTCCGTTCTCGCGGAATAAAAAAAACTTTAGTAGCCTATATGTTCTTTCAGACTATGTTCTATATCTATGCCAAATTTCAGCGAGATCTATACAATCTATATCTCCAAACAAACATCCGTCTATCCATCCGAACAGTCCCTTTCTAATATTTGTAAAAAGTGTTGTAAAATTAAGTAATATTTTAATAAATATATTTTTAACTTACATATTAAAATACAGAAGAGATATAAAAGGTCTTTTTTCAATATATTTCAAAAAATTAAATAAAACTCGAGTTTTCAAATGGAAATTCAGAAAAAAAAAGCATTTTTTTCACCGCAATGCAATCACCTGAGTTAATGACTTCGGTCGACCGTCCTCACACCGCGCCATCCACTTCAATAACATAAAAAAATGTTTTTTGATTGGCAAATGACTAGATGACGACTTACAATGGTAATGGTTAATAATTCCAATTACTGGTAAAAAAATAACGCAGAAGTAAAAGCTAAATCTAATCAAAACGTGGTGACTTAATAATTTTATTTGTGCTAATAAAATTGGCAAAACCCAATTGAATAGTTTATGTAAATGTCTAAAAAATCGTAGACCATTTAAGGTTTAATGGTTTGAATTAATATAACTTATACTTCTTACTAATATTATAAATGTAAATCTTTAGTATCAACGGATCTCGCTGAAATTTGGCATAGCTGTAAAACATATTCTGGAAGAACATATAGGCCACTTATTACTTTTTTTTTAATTCGACGCGGTCGGAGTCGCAAGGGATAGGTTGTACTTAAATAAAATCATCTGACATATAGAGTTTGAGGTAAAGCTCTAGACAGGACTTAAAGAATTCTAAAGACACCTTAAATATAGTAAAATATTTTATGTTTAGGCTACTAGAGGTCACAATGGAATAGACGTATTTACGAAGAGAAATGTCCACCCCTCGGTCAAGTAAAGTTGTCCTTTTTAAAGCTATTATTAAACTCATAAAAGATGTACAAATGAAACATAAATAAAGTTGGAAAGGTAACGGATTTTCTTATTATGTTAGGAAGTGGAAGGTAGTCGGAAGTCGGCCTCTTGACCTACTTTACTTCACTTGAAGACTACAAGAACAAACCATATTACGTGTTAAGGAATATAAGTGTACACGTACGCAATTTATTTTAAGTTACAAGTATTTATTGGTATCTCTAAAGTTAAATTAGAAAAAATCTTTTAAGATTGTACTCTGAAATGTAGATGCAATTTTGTTGAAAATCAGAGTCCGAAAACCGCAAATGAGAGCAGACTATTGAGCGTTTTTGTGGTTTATCGAGTTCTCATTTGCATCTTTTGAATCAGAGAGTTTCTTGCAATTTAATGAACTTTCGACCGAGTATTTTACATATAAAATATATGGAAATGTAATATTTTTTTAGTCCAAACCGCTATTTTTAAATGAACCTTTAAAAACAAAAATAGCTGAAATGAAGTATACAAACCGTTTCACATGAAGCGTAGAATTCCATTGGAAACATGGCGGCTAAAATGTCTCCAGGGAAATGCTAAACGAGCTGCAGTTAGCAAGAAAATTGCTTCCCATTCGACATTACTATTTGTTCTGGAAATAACCGATGGAAACAAAAACAAGCTACAAATATTATGAACGTTTTACTGCAACATTTGTATTGTCATGTCGTCATACCTTCATTCTCTAAAGGTCATTGACCTTTTTAAATAGACTGGCTATAAAGACGTAGTATTTTGTGCCTATTTGATTTTCGCGGTGGTTTGGATTCGAAATACTAATATAGATAGAATTAACTGTCGAGGAACGAATCGAATAGCAATCGCTAATATATATCTAGAGAACAACACATATTAGATTTTAGACCTGGTAGGCATAAGTCCAAAACAATTATGACAGCTCACTAGCGCCCCCCAGTTATTGTAAAAAAAGTTTCACAACTATTTTGTCGTACCGTAGTGCCTCTATTTTTTATAGCACTATGCCTAAGAAGGTATTATAAATATTGTGACAGGATTAACTATGATATTAGCATCATATTACCTAACCAGGATTCCATTTTTATATATAAAACCAGTGTCACAGTTAAGTTAATTATTATATATTTAAAAATAGTTAAGCTATTTTTAACTTTACCAACCATACGATATTTTCTATTTAATTATAAGGTGATTTAATTATCCTGGAAATATTCGAGGTCATAGCAATTTTAATAGATACTCGTATTTCATTAACTTCTTTGTATTTAAAGTTAAAATAAATTATATTTTGTTATCAAAATTATTCTTCCTTTGTTTTGTATAACCTGAGTTATTTCTAGAGTCTGCATATATCTTCTTACGAACATTGATGGATGGATGTTTGTTTGAAGGTATCTCTAGAAAGGCTAACCGGATCTCGAAGAACACATGACAACTCATTATGTTTATTTTAATTCTGCGAGGACAGAATAAAAGCCCTTCTATGTTTTAATTGTACGTTACAAGGCTGTCTGTAAAATATGTTTTTGTTGGTTTTAACCAAAGAAAATAAAAAAAAAACTTAATAGAACTAAGGCCTCTGCAGTGTACCAACTTTAGAATATTCTATACATCCAAGTCGTCTGGGAATACCGCAATCTGAACTCTACAATCTTACACTGAAAATATTTTCACGAATGATAAATTATTTAACACGTGTCTCATTCGTATTCTGTACAAAGCAAAGATTCAATAGTAGTAGCAAACTAATATTATATAGTCAAAGAATTTAATTCCCTTCCCACTTAGTAATATTGAACAACAAAAGTACACCATAAGAACTAGATGTTAGCACATATGAGGTTTGCTTTGACCAGTTTTCAACCTAAAATTGTAAGCGTCAAATGTAATTTCATCTAAATGGGAAGGAAATAAAAGTCCCCGACTGGTAGACAGATACAAAATACAAAGCCTTTCCATGATTTTATCGCTTTGTTATCCCATGTGATACACGAAAAGGCTTAGATTTAGTCCTTCCCTATTTTATTGGATCAAGACAACATCAATGCATGTCAAGTATGGAAATGGAATTTTAAGATACCTTCTAACCAGTATCCATACATTCAAACATTCGCATTTATAATATTAGTAAGATGTATTTACATATACAGCTTATAAAGACTATATCATCTATACTAATATTATAAAGCGGTAGAGTTTGTTTGTTTAAACGTGCAAATCTCATGAACTACTGGTTTGATTTGAAAAATTATTTTTTTGTTGGATAGTCCATTTATAGATGAAGGTTTTAAGCTATATAACTATATAACAATAGTTTTTTTTTATAATTCTGCGAGGGCAGAGTCGCGATGGACAGCTAGTCATGAAATAAATGGTTTCAAGGGTGTATAAGAAAATCAATGGCACATGGCTGTTCACATAAACTTCTGATTCAAGATTTAAAAGTCAACCATCGAAAAGAAATACTAAAGCTGTATTTAATGAGGGTACGTCTATTATATTAAGGTTATTTTCTTTGAGTTCAATATTATATAATGGCCATTATTTCTTAAAGTTCTTTGTTTATAAAGGAATTTTTTCTTTTGCTTTATTTCATAATATATTAAACAATACAAAACAAACAAGGCATTTTAAGTTATTACATAAAAGGCCATTAGAGTGATTAAAGGGTTAAAAAATACTTTATTGATTTTTTAATAAAAATCTAAAATTGTAACGTCAAGAAAAAAAGAATAAGTGATATGTTTTGCTATCATTTTTTTTATTATATGACTAAAAATACGATAAAACATAGATAAAAATAACCAAAGTATTTTTTAAAGTTCACTTGGTTTGAAGTACTTCTATATTTTTCTATCTTTGTATTTCATTTTATGATAAAATAAGAAAATCGTTTCTGAATAATACGAACAAGCGATATGAAATAGAATACAAAAGTTTTAAAGATAACTTATTATTCTGTACATGACAGAATCATTTCCTTTTCAAACTATCGCATAAAATGTATACAGTTAAATTTAATTTGATTTATAAACAAAGATTACATCTTACTTATATTATAAATGCGAATGTTTAGATGGATGGAGGGATTGATGGATAGATGCATGTTTGTTTAAACTGTTACTGGGCTAGCATGGTTAACTATGGCCTAGTCACCCCTAACTTAGGGTAAACTCTGATGATGGACACGGGGGAGTCCATCACCGGCGACTGAGGGCTGCCTCCCCCCGAGAGGGAGCTGCCTCGGCAGCTGGCGCAGACGGGACCGCGGACGAGAGCGAAAGCGTGCCCGTGGTCCCGTCCCGATGCGTTGGAGGAACAGAGAGGTTTAGTGGGTATGCCTCCGCTATGGAGGAGAATCTCACATAACTACCGCGTCCCCCCCCGGGGCGCGGAGTATACATAAAGCATTCCTCTCTGGAAAAAAAAGGGTAGACTCCGAGCCCCTCAGTGGGGACATATATTGAACTGATGATGACGTTGCCCTGTGTACGAAGTGGCTAGCTTTGTGCCTGAATATACCTATAGAATATAATTGTGTTGTGATAATATTGTAAGAACATTCTAAGATAAAGAGGTATCGATAGATCCTTTTATTAACATCTATTAACAGAACAAACAATCTTATACGAAGGTCAGTAACGTAAAGAGACTCGTGTAGTACAAAGATTACTGTTTGATAGTATGTTAGGAAGCGATGTGTAAATATGCGCGTTTAAATTCAAAATGGAATCGTGAGTGGATTACAAAAGCGGTACTAGAAGCCATTATTATAATACATTCGAGCACAAAGCATAGTAAGATCGTTGACGTAATGAATTTCCACCTGATGTAATGTGGAATAAAGAAAATGCCGCTGCAGTTGTATTGATGCGACGAACGATTTAGATTTAACTATTGTATATGATTTTAAAATAGTAAGATAAGATAAGATAAACCTTTATCCGCTGAATTATTTTTTTTATTACCTATACATAAGTACTTTTTTTTAAAGAGAAAAACAAATTAAAATTATAGCTTTGTTTTCAGCTTCCGGTTGCTTTGTCAGGATGTCCTTCGATATAGGCCTCCCCTAGATTTTTCCACAGTTCCTTGTCCCGGGCTAATCTTCTCCATTCCAATTTAAAATATTATATAAAATGTTGCAATGTTTAAAAATGCCCAAATTCATCAAGATCCAAGCAGTTGTTCTGAGAGAGATACGTTCTAACAAACATCCATCATCCATTCCATCCATCAAAACACTCGTATGTATATAATAATATTAGTAAGATAAAACGATAATACATTCGCGTTTAATATTCGCTTTCTAAGATCAAAATCTCTGTATAAAACATGTCATCTTTGTCAGTATCTTTGACAAAACAGAGTAAACAGTATGTTTTTAACCGGGAATTTGGTATCAGAAATACACGGTAAGAGTTGTAAAAGATTAATGGATATATTGAAAAGAAAAACAAATGAAAAATTATTGCCTCAGCTTAAGGTAGTAGTCATCTCTTCACTTCACTCGCCTATTCTCATCGAGAAAATAAAATCGTAGGTCGTAACACAAGTAATAGTAATAATTTCGTATTTTTTACATAAAACCATCATACACACGACAATCTTCAAAAATCGACGATTTTAGTCTCTAGGCGACACAGTACACAGCGTGCGTCGCCGGCGTTTCTATCTGTCATCGCTAAAGCCAGCTCAAATCATATTTGTCAAGATCGTCGTGAGACAAGTCGCTGCAATTTTCAAGATGGCGGAGCAAACTTTTACAGTTGATATGTAGTTGCTATGCATGTACTAACCGAATAACACGATTCGTTGGCGAATGCACGTAAGTACACATTAGCTTCGATGATTTACGTTGCCTTCTGGACCAAGAGCCTACAATATGAGTATGAGAGATTATGAATCATCTTACTAATATAAATGCGAATGTTTGGATGGATAGATAGATGTATGTTTGTTTGAAGGTGTCTACAGAACAGCTGAACGGATCTCGATGAAATTTGGCATAGATATAGATTTTATTTTTTATTCTTTTAATTCAACGCGGACAGAGTTGCGGTTGATAGCTAGTTTTATACATCCTACGTTATTTAAATGAACATTGAATTCAATTTACGTAATACGAATACTTCTTGGTGACTAGCTACGACTAGTGTGGACCAGTTCCTTGTAAGGTAATTGAGCATTGCATTGGTGATTAGTACGGTCAACACAATGCGTCGTTTACGTGACGTGGAATTAATGGAAACGCACACTCGTTAAATTGTTACCTCCCATTATACCCTAGTGTCTCTTAACAGTTCAATTGACTCTTCCTCTATACTAACACTGATCTATGCCCTCTTTAAAAACGCTTAGTATCTGTCATACTCAGAGTTATTCGATTGTTATTTAAACGGTACCTTAGTCTAGATTTCTTATACTAACTCTGTAGTTATTGTTGTGTGAACCGTAATTAAACAAATGATAGTAGTAATTTGACTTTATTATTCGAAATATAATACGGATAGATTGTTTTTAATATTTCTACTAATATCTACAAAAATATATAAATTGTGTTACTATTATAATATTATAAATGCGAATCGTTGGATGGATGGATGTTTGTTTGAAGGTATCTCCAGAACTGCTGAGTGTATCTTGATGTAATTTGGAATAAATGTAGAACATAGTCTGGAAGAACATATATGCTACTTTTTGTTTTCGCGTGGACGGAGTTGAGGGCGATAGCTAGTTTTTTTTCATAACAGAAGGGGGAAAACGAGCAGCGGGAACACTGAGGTGTTCAACGACGCTTGTTGCTATAATAAATTATATTTTGCGAGGAATTTGTTTTTTTTTTTTTTTTTTTATTTAAAAGAAAACTAAAAAAAAAAGAAAATTAATTCTGAGTTATCGTAATTCTATAAAGACGAACGTGGACGACAGTATTTCAACAAAACTTATAATAAATTTTTCACATTCAATAGAATTGCATTACATTTCAAGATCCGAGTCATGATGGATGAGCTCAGTGCGCAGATACTAAATGAACCGTATTACTGACATCCTTCCTTCCACAGTCGTTGCATTTTTCATTATGCTGGAACGGATTACCTAGAATAAAACTTGTGTTGAAAGTAGTAGTATATATATATTGCTGTTCGTTAGTCTCGCTAAAACTCGAGAACGACGGAACGAATTTATCTTATCTTGATCTTAAAATGTTCGTGGAGGTCTAGGGAAGGTTTAAAAGGTGAGAAAAATTCGAATAGTTGCCGGGAAAACTCTCTAGGAACCTTTTTTTGTACCGCGACTGCTGGAGACAGCTAGTAATAAATAATTGTAAATATATGAATTTAAATAAGTGGATGGAAACCATGGATAATTTAGATCTTAATAGATAGAACAGATTTTTATTCAATTTATGTTACTAACTGTCGCCTGTGACTTCGTCCGCACGGATTCAAAAAATGAGATAATTAGTAGCATATGTTCTTCACGGGCTACATTCTACATCTCTGCCAAATTTCATCGAGTTTAATGTAGTTTTTTTTTGTTATAACAGAAGGGGGCAAATGAGCAGCGGGAACACCGAGATGTTCAACGTGTTATTTTTGGACATACTTTCAAACAAACAAACATCCATCCATTCAAACATTCGCAATTATAATATTAGTAAGATGTTGTAAAGGAGTATGCATATACAATATTACTGTGTCGAATAATTTTAGAACCGTCTTTCTTTAAATAAGATGTGATTGATTAACCGCTTTAATTTTACACCTTAGTCATTTTGCGGTATTTGTAATGAGTCTGTTATTTTTGCAGACCATTTTTTAAAAAAAAGGTCTTGATAGACAGACGGACGGGCAAGTGATCCTATAAGGGTTCCGTTTTTTTCCTTTCGAAGTACGGAACCCTAAAAAGATTCTTTTCCAGAAATTGTAAAAAAATTATAACAATTTCATTTAAATCCTTTAAGATAATGTTATTTTCCAGTGAGTTAGAAGAACAAAATTTTACCACCATACGCCTAATTTACTATTTTACTACATATTACGATTTCATGATAATTTGTACATTTACATACATTTTTAATAATTTTGTAGAAATGCGGATATTTTAAACACTATTCAGACACGCAAGTAACTGCAGCCTTTCATTTAATATGTATATACGTAAAATTAACATGAATTATACCGGATTAATATCAATACGATTAAAAATAATATTTTAAGAATTAAAATAATATTTAAAGAATTAAATTTAATAAAATAATGTAATATTTTCGTATTTATATCAATGAAATTTTAATTTTAAGTTAAAATTTAACTTATAATTAAATATCTTTTAATTTTAATAAAATAATAATATTTATTTTAATGAGTTATTTACTAAATAAATATTTTTAATATTAATATTTGTTGTCATATTTTAAAATGTAATATGTAGAAAATATGAGTACAATTTTTACTTACATTCAAATGAAGGGTCTTATTATATTTTTCTACCACAATTTCCACAGTCTAAAATAATAATTTATAGTAATTAAATTTTTATATACACAACACTCACATTTATATTAATAATTTATTAATTTATTATATTTTTCACAATAATCAAAGTTTATTTTAAATCACAACATAATAATATTCAACACTATTACACTTTAAAATAATTGTAACATTTTTGTTATTCATTGTACTAGCCATGATTCAAACTGTTCCTATTATCGTAGTCATATCACGTCCGTTGTACAACGAGAGAGCCGTCTAACACTATCAACGTTCACCGCTCGACTGAAGACTCGCCGGTCAGGCAGTGCGCACCTGTAGCTTTAAAATTTGAAAATCGAATTATATTTAATTATGAAAGGACATTTCCTGCGGGAAAATGTATTTGACAGGACTCTTGGTTGACAAAGCGGGAACCTTTGTTAAAAATTGTGTTTTCATTAATGTTCAACTTGGGTAGGAATTCTTTGGTTTGAAAATTTTGCATTTTTTTTTTGTAAAAATACAAAGGTTTTGTAAATGTATGTTGCATGTTATTCATTTTAATAAACTTTCTACGGCATACTTCGTACTAATATTATAAACACGAATGTTTCGATGGATGTTTGTTACTGTCTCCAGAGGTTGCTCGGATCTTGCTGAAATTTGGCGTAGATTAAGAATAGTCTAGAAGAATACAAAGGCTACTAAATACGTTTTTTTTAATTCTGCTCGGACAGAGTCGCATACCATAGCTAGTATATGTCTATCATATACTCGTATAGTTAGCAATACTATCAATTAGTTTGGAATTGTAGTTACTATGGATACCATTCTGGGCGCGCGCTTCTAATTCAATCGAGCTACGTGACGTAGCCAGGGATCTCTTATAGTTATCGAAATAGTTTCCCACTAAGTAGTCACTTAGCAACACCACAAATAAAACGACTTTCCTGTTGGTTTACCTATTCTCGGTTGTAGGTTACGGAGAATTATTTCATTAGTAGCACTTTCGATTAATGATCTATAAATAGGGTATAGTTATAGGTTAAGTATATTAAGTAAACAAGATTCTATACAAAAATGCGATTAATTAAGGAAGGTTCAATAAATATATGCGAAGTATTATAAAATTAGCGTAGGACGTCCTCAGACTCGGTGGAGAGATGATCTTCGCAGGGTAGCTGGCAAGAGCTGGATGAGAGTGGCCGAGGATCGTGCTCAGTGGCGTGCCATGGGAGAGGCCTATGTCCAGCAGTGGACTAGTATAGGCTGATGATGATGATTATAAAATTACTATCTGTCGCCAGCGATTCCGTTAGCGCGGATTTTAAAACACTTAACTAGCAGCCTATGTATTATTCCAATGGTCTACATCTATGCAAAATTTCAGTGAGATTCATGTAGCCGTTCTGGAGATATCTTATAACAAAAATCCATCTATCCTCTATCCAGACATTCGCATTTATAATATTCGTAAGAAGTAAGATTGAGAAACAGTTAAAATCCGTCCGGTACAAAATAGTCCCGTGTCGGCACCTATTAAACGTAACACAAACAAAATATTTTTTATTTAAACTATACACAACAGTGAAACAAAATGAATCAACCCGTGTATTCAAGCACCATGAAAGGTCTGAAATCAGTCGGTGCCGACAACAGACTAGTTGTGGTAAGTTGAGCTGTTTTTAATTAGTTTTTAAATATAATATAATGTAATAATCAAAATATATAATAACCACAGCTTTGTTAAAGGATTAAAGATTACATCAACATTTTTGTACGTGCGAGTTCAAAATGCTCCATAAATCGTGTTCAGTTAAAGTGAGCTTCGTTGTGCTATTCTCTTGTATGGCCGCGCGTGCGAATGCGCGCTGCATTTTATAATACTTACCGTGGGTTTCCAATACCAAAATCCCCGTTTAAAACATATTTGTACCTCTATTTCGTCAAAAATATGTTTTACAGAAAACTTGGTCTCAGAATGGTTTCTACCAGCGTTATTTCTAGTAATTAAAAAGATGTTACCATATAAATATTTTTAACAAATGAGTTATTTGAGGTCGATCATTTGCTATATTTTTAACGACAGTCATTTGTTTTCGAATTTCTCCAAAAAGGTTAGGAAAATTATTAATTTAAGGTGAATTTCCATTGTCCATCCTTCTTAATGTCTTAAAAAAATAGAGATACTAAAGATTTCCTTACATAGGTAGACAGTTTAAATTCTTGAATCCATTAGTGGCAATATAAATCATGACACAGTTTACTTGAAAACGACAAAACTAAAACTGTACCAAGTTTTGTATAACAAATAAGTTTTCGTGAATATTTCAAACTAACCAACAACGCTTACATTAATCATATTCAGTGTTTTCAAGGACAAGAAATTATCTTTATTCAGTCATGGAAGCATGACAAATTGTTAAACTTTATACTATTTACAACACTTATCAAAGATAGTTAGAGATATTGTTTGGAACTACTTTTTTGGTATTATTCTTAGTGAATTTATTCCCTTTTTTAGTCTACTTCAAAAAGAGGGAGGTTATTAATTTGTCCTTATTTTTTTGTGTTACCGCCTAACTCCGCCCGGTGAACCGATTTTGATTTTTTTTGATCGAAAGGTTTGGCCTGTAAAATTGTAAAATACTGGCATATTTTAAGAAAGAAAGATAAATTTGTTATTTTCGAGGGTGTTCATGATATTACTTTTTAATGAATTTTCATTATGAATGGTATTTTTTTTGTTTCAGAATGTTTTTTTTTCTTTTTAGGGTTCCGTACCTGGAAAGAACTACACGGAACTCTAATAGGATGTTGTCTGTCCGTCTGTCTGTCTAGACCCTTTTTCCCAAGCTGAAATTATTAATATTAATTATCAAATACTCAGGTCTATCAGGTGTGTCTGTCTCTTGGTGCTGTGAAAAAATCTAACCACAAAGCTATTATATATTCTGTCGAGTACAAAGTAAATAGGAACTGATTTTATTTTTCTTATTTTACTTATTTAATGGGTATTCATTGTTGATGGGAAATGTTCAACGAATGAAAGGAAGAGTATATTAAGGGATATTGGAAATCGATTTCAAAATACGTGCAGTGAAATTTGGCGAATCAACAATATGGATCAACTTCAGATATAAAGAGTGAATTTATTCTCTTTTTGCGTGTCTCTGGTATTTTTTCTCGTCATTTATCGTGTATTACAAAATATATTAAAGATAATTTAGTTTCACATCAGCATTGGTAAATTTTGGGGTAACTATTTGATAGAAGTTTAAACTTAGTAACCACATAAGTAAATAATGTAGGTATCATTATAATTTACAAAAGAAGTGGTTAAGGAATCAAAGAGTTAAAATAAATGGTTCTTAACTTGTTTTAAGTTCTTGATTATTGTATATCGAATTTAATCTCACTAATATTATAAATACGAATGTTTGGATGGCACGCTATAAATATATAAATGGATCGATCGATGTTTGTTAGAAGATATATCCAGAACGGTCTCATGGATCTTGCTGAAATTTAATTTAATAAGCTACTAATCATTTTTTTCCGCGCAGACGGAGGCATAGGCGAGACATAATATAAAAATCAATTGCTGTTCGTTAGTTTCGATAAAACTCGAGAACTGCTGAACGGATTTATCTTATCTTGGTCTTGAAATGTTTGTAGAGGTCTAGGGAAGTTTTAAAAGGTGAGAAAAATTCGTATAATTGCCGGGAACTAATTAACTTTTTCTTTAGTCCACGCGGACGGAGTCGCGGGTGACAGCTAGTTTATATTTTCAGATCAATACATGTAATTGTGATTTCGCAATCCGTCGCTCAACAGAATTTTTTTCAGCGCTTTGTATTGTCATCGATCAGTAACACTTGAAGTCTTCACACAGTCGCCTGATTGATGGATTTTCTGCTTTTAATGTAATGGCCGTAGCTTGTTGGCATAGATGAGGCTTTTCCGTAAACATGAAAGAGGTTTTTTGTATTTACAAGTAACTTTTTCATTAGTTCTTCTTCACTATTATAAATAGGTTGCCTGTGATTTTATAGACTAGTTTTTTTTTGGTTTAAAGCTTATTTAAATTAAGTAAAGTATGTTTTTGAAAAAAATATATATTCAAAGTACCTTATTATTTTTTATATTTGACATGAATTGTACAGTAAATAATCAATGTATTTCATATAATATACTCTTACAAATTAAAATTCATAAAAAACAAGCAGTTAAGAAATAAAATTAGAGATTTATCTTTTTACGTCACAATTTGGTCTTTTATATATTTACGTTACGTTTTAGACTTTTTTAATTTACGTTTCCATTTTTGAAATGATTAAATATTCCTGCTTAAATAAATATATCACGTACATCAAATATATATGTTGAGTAAGAGTTTCTGTAAATTATTACAGCTATTAGGGTAATGTAATAAAGTAGGGCGCACCTGCTCGTATCGCCGCATTAACAATTTTGATACGGCAGGTTGTAAAGCGATGTGTCATTTGTATTTCTTTCTCGCTGAACACATCAACAGCATTCATCATTTCAGTTCAGTGAGCGAAAGAGCTAACAAGATTTTATACTATCGCCCATAAATGGATAAAACCCAAAATCGACTCGACAAGACCGACGAACAAACCCATATTTAACACCTATTTAAATAATTTTTCATCGTTATCAAGATGGCGGGTAAATATTGAATTTTAAAGTCATCATCAACCTGCCCTTATCCCTGCCCTTATCGAGGGTCGGCACAGTATATACTACTCCTCCATACATTTTTATCAGCCGTCATATTCAAATGATGAATTTTAAAGTAACAAATATAAAGTAAAGAATTATTTGTTTGCGTAACTAAACATAACCTTTGCTATGCTACGAGACATGCTACGAGCTATGTATGATACAACATAAGATTTGCTACGTCCGAATGCTAAGTCATAAGATATACTACTTACCAACGTTTTCTAAGTTATAAGATATGCTACGTGCAACGCATGCTACGCTTTATGATATACTTCATGTGAATGTGTGCTACACAAAAAGCTACGTGCGTAGGTATGCTACGATTGAAAATATGCTACGTAAAATACGTAGCACCTACCAATACACTACAGTATATATACGAACTAAACATGTATTACATTTCAGATCAATTTATCGACAGGATATAGGTGTAATTTTAAATACTATATTTGACCCAAATAAACAGAGCAAGTTAACTACAACCCTTTAAAAACGATATATTGATAGGAAGGCTAAAGAGGTATTTTTCCTGAATTCGTAAATATATGTTCGATTTACTACGGCCGCTGGGGAGTAAATCGCATGTCTATCGAATGAAACGAAATTGCTTTCATATCGACGAGCAAATGGGGGTACTTATTTCAAATACCTTGTCGCTAAAGGAAGATCTATTCACGACCTATACAATATACTAGATTATTGATTGTGATTGTTATAAATTTATTAAAATGTGTCATCATTTCATAACTATGAGTAATATAATCAATCGATAATGCCTGAATCCAAAGGCCTGAACACACGTAATAATTTTCCTTATTTAACGTTTTTATACGTTGAGGATTCTTTATTTAAATTGAGGTTTAAATTAGGTATCTTATCTTATATCTTTAAATGAGCAATTCTTGTATATATATCTATATAATTGGAATCTCGGAATCGGCTCCAACGATTTTCATAAAATTTAGTACATAGGGGGTTTCGGAGGCGATAAATCGATCTAGCTAGGAATCATTTTTAGAAAATGTCATTTTATTCGTGTTTTATCGATAATCAACTTAAACATACACTTAACTTTTTCTATCGGTAAGATCGAAAAATATTATTCATATTTCATCATTTTATTAGTAATTCGTAATTAAATATAATTTCCAAAAAAAAAAATACCGAGCAAAGGTTATCCAGGTGCTTTTATATTAATGTCCGTATTACTCTGATTCGTGGTTCAAATGTTGCTTAGTAACATTTTTAATAGAACATATTATTGATTTTGATTGTGGCAATCGATGGAGGCCTACGTTCAGCAGTGGACGATTTAGTGCTGAATGTGATGATGATGATGATTACTAATTTTCTAAATAAGGCTCTTATTTAAGTTTGTGTTTAATTGCGCGCGAACAGAGTGGTGGGCTACTGCTAGTCTTTAAATTACGAATAAATTTATTTCAAAAGCATAAGCATGAGGTTACGGAAGTAATATAAATATAAATAAAGAATAATATAGTTATATCAAGTGTGATATCACCTTTATAATAAACGTCTTAAGTTATTCGTAAAGTACTTTCACGCGATGTTGGCGTGTGCAATAACGATTTTAATGGAAGTAGACATAGAATGAACGTAAAAGAAGATTAAAATCAAACATGCTTTATTCCCAGAAAACTGATCCGCATTTACATTACAAACGAAAGGCATGCATTATATTAGTAGTTGGTATTGTTTATATAATAAATATATACTAACACTAGCTGTCGCCCGTGACTCCGTCTACGTGGAATGAAAAAAAAAAATAGTTCCCGGCAGTTATTCGAATTTTTCAAACCTTTTAAACCTTCCCTAGACCCCGCGAATGTTTCAAAACCAAGATAAGGTAATTCAGCCGTTCTCGAATTTTTGCGAGACTAACGAACAGCAATTGATTTTTAACTATATATAAATATATTATTCAAGAAAAAAATAAAAAAAAGCCTAATGTCCGCCATGTAGCAAATTTTCTTTGTTAACGTAATTATGGTGTTATTTTGATACAAGATATAAATAATAAGTAAAGTACTTAATAATAGTACTTTTTAAAGATGCAGAAAGTAATGAGAAATGTAAGGATAAAAGGTAAATAAAGCTCTGTAGCATTGATACTCTTTGAAGCTTTATAATCCGCGTTCTGATGAGGTCGAGCTTATAAATTAAATGGAGGTTCATCAGAAATATAAGGAGCTTACAGTTATTACGATGCAGAATGTTATTTGTTTTTGGAATCATCAATCTTTTATATTAATTTTAACTTTTTTCTTTTTTTATATTATAAGGTGGTAAAGGGGCAAGCGGCCAAGTGAATTCACTAAATCGTGAAGCCACTACTGCCCATAAACATTCGCAATTGCAAATGTCTCCCGTTTAGATGAGTGTACCTTTAATCAACGGAGGGGGGGAGGACTTACAGAAAGGTACTCTTTGCATTGAGCATACTGAAACACAAACAGTTTTAATTAAATATTACTATGTTTTGAAAAAGGAATTTTAACATTAAATATAGTTTAATAAATTTATCTAGAACACGCCTATGTCACTATCTTAAAATAAAAGGTTTTTCTTAGATCAAACGTGTAATGCAATTTAAAAATGTATAACAAAGCTCTTAACATGGCATCGAGCAACGTGAGACATGTTACTAATTGAAGCCTCTAATGTTACCACCCCTGCGCAATTTTAAAAATAGAACTATAAAAGAATAAATATTTCAACCGAACCACGACATTAACAAATGAGTTCATTATAATATCGAATTTTCGTATTCGAAAATAAATTAACAAGTAAATATTACATTATTTTTTCAATCCTTATTGAAACCTTTTTTTTAATTAAAAAAAGAATATTAGTAGCCAACGCGTTATTTCGGATTGTATTCTACATCTATCCCAAATTTGAGCCGGATCCATACAGCCGTTCTGGTGAAACCTTCCAACAAACATCCATCCAGACATTCACATTTATAATATTAGCATGAAGTATCATTATAATGATGTAGCCCGGGATTTTATACTGAACTAGCGGACCCGACAGACGTTGTCCTGTCTACACGTCTTTAATTCGAATATTATTTAAAATTTGACACTGCGATGGTAGCGCCGTCTATCGGATCCAATGTAAAACATTCCAAAATCAACAACTACTAATAAATTAAAAATTAATTAAAAAATCATTGTCCAGCGGACAAAATTGTGAAACTAAACCATTCCCAGATCCCCTTAAACACACACAAAAAATGGTCATCAAAATCGGTCCAGTCGTTTGAGAGAAGTTCAGTGACATACACACTCACAGAAGAATTATATATATAAAGATTTGTCTGAATGCTTATTGTTATAATTTTTAGAGTTCTGTACCTCGAAAGGAAAAACATGGAACCCTTATAGGATCACTTTAGTGTCCGTCCGTCTGTCTGTCAATACACTTTTTTATGAATACAGTCTGAAACTATTATTAAATGGTATATCAGTCTTATTAATTATCACATATTTATTTCTCTTACTTTTTAAATTTGATAACGTATTATATTAAAAGCATGTTCACTTAAAATATAATTTAATAATTTAATTAATTTATCGTGCGCTTTTCAATCAATTGGAATAAAAACGTTTGAATGGATAACTGAAGACGCAAGCAAATATTTATTTGTCGTTTTGTTTGGCGATAGCTGTTGTTTACCTTGTGTCTGCCATCCCAATACACAAAGGAATGTTTCCTATAGCTAGTCTACAGTATTTACGTTTTCTTTTTTAATTGTTTGATCTTTTTTATAAGAGAAGGAGGCAAACGAGCGGCGGGAACACCTATGTGATCAACGATACACATAGACATCTGTAACACCAGAGGAACTACAGATGCGTTGTCGGCCTTTAAGGAAATGGTATGCTCGCTTCTTGAAGGTCCCTAAGTCGTATTGGTTTATTAACTGATCGTTTTATTACTTGCCATAAAGCTCCTCTCTTCTAGTCACGATATTGATTTAATATTTAAATATGGTTCCATAATTTTTTTATAACGAAAAGTCGCCAGTACTTTTTTAAGTAAAAATAAATCGAAAAAAGCATAAAATGAGTAGCCCAAAACCATTAAACTTTTTTGTGATAACTGATTTTGTTTCTATTTATCTATTTACCTTTAAATCTTACTAATATTATAAATGCGATTGTTTGGATCTATTGATGGACTGATGGATGGATTTTTATTAGAATGCATCTCTAGAACAACTGCATAGATCTCGCTGAAATGTAAAATGTATAACATAGTCTGGAAGAACACATAAGTATTTTATTTATAAACATGTATATTAATTGTTATAAAATAAATATTTATATAATCTACATGTTTTAAGAATGAAAACAATAAGAATAATAATTATATTTGCATGTAAAATCTGTTCTCACCTCCTAATATGTAGACCTATTATTAAATTGCTCTTGTTATTGCTTCAAATAACTATGACTGTTCAAGGAAATAACCTCAGTTGTCTGTCTACATTTGCTATTGACCTTGTATTGTAGATGCATTTGGAAGCGCATGCAGTGCCAGCTGTTAACAGCTGACGAAACTTTGAAGTTCCCGCCAAGACGTTGTTTAAGTTACGCGGTCTAATTTAACACATCGTTTTGTAATCGGTATTAACTGTGTAATAGCGTAATAAATGCATTGAGTATATTTATAATATCTATATTTGGAACTATAAAGTCTGATTCTCTGGCAAGCGAACTTATATTATCAATTTAAATTAGAATTTATGCTCACTAAAATACTCGTAAATAGTTGCCAACGCCTGTTGTTATTTAAAAGCAAATATGAATTCAAATCGATATTCCATTTTTTTGCAGTTTTGCAATATACTTTGGGCTATAGAAAGAAGGTTAAACGTGTTCACTGGCCGGCGTGAGACGCACCGCACGCACGGCTCGCAACGGAATTTAGTTTGCTGTTATGAGTTTATTTGTCGCTGCATCTATTATCCGAGTCGCCTACATCGCATCAAGACTAAGCAAATCCGTGTAATCCTAGCGTGCGGTGCGTCCGGCGCGAGCCAATGGACGCGTACCTTAATTTGTCGATTTTAGTATTTTTTTATAGGAGAAGGGGGCAAACAAGCAACGATTCGCCTAAAATTATTTGATCCGACACCCATGGACATCCGCAACGCCAGAGGAACCGCAGATGCGTTGCCGGGCTTTAAGGTAGGTGTGCGCTCTTTTCTTGAAGGCCCCTAAGTCGCAATTGTTTGGAAATACCGCTGAAGACAGGGTATTCCACAACGCGGCTGAGCGAGGTAAAAAGTTACGCGAAAATCTCGTCGTTGTGGAATGCCAGCCATCGAGATGGAAACGATGGAATTTGGCGCTCTGTCGACTCGGACGATGACGGAACTCAGCGTTTAATTACTTCATTTTATTTTCGTTTCTTTAATATGAAATTTACATATGTTAGATGTCTGAATTATTAATAATTCTATTACTAAAAAATTTTTTATTAATATTTTAATAATAGATTGTACTACAAATTGATAGAATAAAGTTTCCATGTTTTTCATTTCATTAAACAAATCCATTAAATATAGATTACGTGTATAGTAATTATTCTAATGGTTGGAAATTTTAGATAGCGCCAGAAAATTATTTGATGGATGTCCATATTTCATGAAGAGTGCTCGTGTTTTAATAGCATTATGTTAAATGAGATTAATATATAAGGTATTACATAAAGGTTTGAATTTGAAATATAACTGGTGTTAACTTTTTATTTTATAGAATCGTTTATGTATTCGAATAAGAAATTACCTTTGGTTTCCACTGCTTAGTTATCTTATTAGTTTCCTTTAAAGACTGAAATAACTGCCATATTCTTTTGTGCTAAATACAATGTAACGCATTGTTTTTTTTTTAAAAGAAGAACTTGACAAGGTTTTAATTTCTACTATAAATATATTTGTATCTCCTCGGAAGTTGAATTACAAAACTGTCACACTAACGAACACATAACTATTTAATGGTAACATAAATAGTTTATTTTCATAACTAAGTTAATATCCTTCTTGATTCTTAGCGTAGAATTCCACTGTCGTGATACTTTACTACCGTTTTTCCTCTTTGACAGAGATACATAAGTATACAGTGGAATACTATTCTTAAATAAAATGAAGTCACACGGTGTTGGCTTTGATTTCTCAAAGTTTTTAATTATTTCATAGTTCTTTATTAATCGATGTGTGATAAGACATGCTAACTATGGGTTTCTGATACCAAAATCATTGTAAAAAATATGTATTTATCAGTCATCTTTGTCTTTCATAGTTGACAAAACAGAGATAAAAATTAAGTTTGTCAGTTTGAAACGGGGATATTGGTTTTAGAAATCCACGTTAAGATTTGTTATTGGTTGCTAAAGTTAATCCTAATGTCTCATATATAACACTGGCCATGTCTGAACGTGTAATAAATTTCTTTCTTGGCTTATTGGATCTAACATATTCCTCTTGTAAATTACATCCATCAACGCGACCGCTGTGGCAATTTGTTCCTTTCACACATGTTACTTGATTGATCTGTTTTTTAAAGGAATCGAAAATTTTTAGTGGAAATACGTTTTAATTAAGATTTGTGATCTGAAGGTCTACTTATACGAGTAAGTTCACTTCGTAGATTTGGAGGACTAAAACCTGGTGCGCCAACCCTATTAAGTGGGACAAGGAAAGAGAGATGACCTAATGTAGCACATCAGCAGCTACAAAGAGCCAGCCTATACTTACTCTATCAATATTTTATGTGGGGTCGACGCATCAGTTTTAAGACTGTATAGATTTATCATTCATAATTCAGACTTATTTGTTGAACAGAAATAATAAATAATAATAATAATAATACAATTTACAATATTTAATTTTGGCAAATAAATCGGTACATTTGTTTTATAAGTTTATTCCGTTACAAGAAATTTAAATGTATTTATTTATATGCTGTATATTACCAAAATACATTCGGAAAAGTATTTATATTAATAATCATATTAGACAATTTAGGCTAATATTTAGCTAATTAGTCAACGTCAGCTAAAATTTAGCTAAAATACCCCCAATATGTGTAAATATTAGCTGCAATTTAGTTGATTACACTAGTATTTGTAAATATTATTTGAAATTTAGCTAAAATATATTTGTGTGTGTAATATGGGCACGATTATTGCTGCGGTTGCCAGCTGATTAATTAAGCTGACAGTGTTGTTTGGAATCACACGTGAATAATGCGCTCCGTTCCAAACAAACGTACGGTAACAATAAGCGAACAGACGAAGTGTAACAAAGCGGGATAGTATTACACTGTTGAAAAAGTTATACAAAAACATATTGTTATCTCTCTCATTCTATTAAGTATAACAGGGACAACATGAACGTTAAGAGATGAGAAATTTATTTTCATGATGCTATATCAGTAAAATCTCCTTATTCGCGGTTTCGTTTCGGGAACAAAAATATCTAAAAAAATTCCATGCTCACACTAAAATCTTCTGTATGTGCAAATTTCTGGATATTTACCACGAATAAGGAGATTTGACTGTATTCTATGAAAATCAGTGATAAGTTTCATCATAACACAGTTGACTAAAATACTCTAGTAATCAGAGAAAGGTCTACAATAGTGATCCCTAAAATGGTCCATATGGATTCCTAGGGTCCACATAAGATCCGGCGTTGGTATACGATGAAATAAACTTAAGGGTTAACAAGTTGAAGAAGAAATTTAACAGTATTTATAAACCAATCCTTAGGATCCTTCAAGAAGTGAGCATACCGTTTCCTTAAAGACTGGCAACGCTTCTGCATTTCCAGTGTTGCGGATGTCCAAGGGAGTCGAGGATTATCTCGGTGTTCCCGCCGCTCGATTGCCCTCTTCTCTTAGAAAATAAGCAATGAGTTCCCAGTAATATTAAAAGCGGGCTATAAAAGAAATTTGTCAATTTCTGGTCTATAATTTATGTTTGAAGGCTTACATAATATATTCAGTTAAACAAGAATGTTATTATCTATCACAAGCATGTAAACACTCTTGTATTATGCAGCAATAAATAACTCAACGTCAAAATCTGTTCATTAATTTGCTAAAACTGGCAGTTTGCCAAAAGCGATGGCAAATTTGGTAACGTATTAGTACAAGCCAAGCTAAATATTATCGACCTTGAACTTGACTGCCTCTTGACACAGAAATGGTGCGGATCGACTTTAGTTTGTACATGGTCTATAGTTCAATTCCGTGCTTATTATTAGTACAATTATAAATATACGCAGATCTAAGTTAACAGCGGTAGAGCCCGTTTTAACATCTTCGCACGAATTGGCTCGGCTCATCCGGTGAAATACCACGACCACACAGAAAACAGGCGTGAAGTGGAAGCAATTTCGGGTTTCGTCTGATGAGTGTGCGTCCCGGAGGCCTAATTTACTCCTCTTTCCCTTCCTACCCTTTTTCTTATAAGGAAAGGATGGGAAGTGGAAGTGGACTTTCCGGATGAGAGGATGCATGGAAAGGGAAAATATTTTCTTTCTGTGCATCCTCTCCTCTGTCGATTAAAGGTAGGCAACTCATATGCAATTGCGTATGTCTATGGGCAACGGTCACTTCGCTATTTCAGAGATTTCAGGTGGCCGCTCGCTCGTTTGCCGCCTTATGATGTAAAAAAATCTAAGTAAGTATAGTTGGATTGTGTAAAGAGGATATGAATAAAAAGGGGGCGAATTCAGCTATGATAGCTGATGGAGATGTATGAAGAGTAGTACATACAGTGTCGACCTTGTAGCGACAAGGACGACCTGATGATGGTTCAATTAAAAATTGTCCAAATGTACCAGATAAACTGTTAGTTTTGTGACCCGATGGTGGTGTCACCGTTTTTGAAAAATCTTTTCCCATTTGCCTAGAAAAGTTTGTCAAACTTCGACCAAGGTAGGCAAACATTGGTAACACAAGGTGTAGCTATAGTGGACATTTGCTATATTTAGAAATTAACGAGCTTCTTACTCTATTTTCGTGAGTGTCATTGAAAATCCCTATTAAATTTAATCGTGACCTTTGTCTTGTACAGAGTAGAATAGAATAGAGGGAACAAGTTATTATTTATGTTTTTAATAAATATAATATTTAACACTAATTATAACTAAATTTATAACAAAGAGAAATGAACTTTATCGTAATAAAAATATGGTTCATTTATAAATTATAGCCCAAAGCTTTTGTTATTAAAGTATGCAAGATTATGTTTTACACGTATTATAATGAATATTTAATTTCAATCAATGTAAAAATAATCAAAGACTAATTTTATATAAAGAATACTCGTGTGACAATGTTAGTTACCATACTCCTCAGAAACGAATTGACTGTAGGTAGGTCTGAGATTCGGCTACTATTTTTTAAAGTTGCGCGGACAGCGTCGGGTGCGACAGATAGTACATTGTAATCTAATTTTAGCTCTCAGCTTCGGGACTATTCTGAATTTAAATTGAAATTAAATTAAGGATATTAGATAACTTTTTGTACAAAGTTATTTTAAATACTGTTAGGACACCACAACACTAGCCTTATTAAAATATCAACGCTTATGTCCCCTCACTAATCAATGTGACACTTGACGTGGTAACAAAAGCGCTCCATTTGCGCCAAAGAATTCTAACTAATCTTCTATATATATAATATAAAAGAAAGTCGTGTTAGTTACACTATTTGTAACTCAAGAACGACTTTACTGATATGGCTGAAATTTGGTGAGGAGGTAGCTTAGAGCCAGGAGACGGACATAGGATACTATTTATTCATTTTTTTTCGAATTTATGCCTTGAAGAGTTGCTTTTTATTTAACTTACTAATATTATAATATAAATGCGAATGTTTAGATGGATGTGAAGTGGATGGATGGATGGGTGGGCTACACTAATTAAGTTTTTTTTTAAGTTTTATTTAAGTTCCATGCGGATGGTGTCGCGGGCGAGTAATGTTTAAAAGTACACAGTTTTCTAAGAATCTTAATGAAAGCTTATGTTTTGAGAGAAACATTACATACGTAACATAGAATATTCTCCTTCACCTTTCTAAAACAACTCGCTAAGTTTCAGCTTAGTATGTTAACATTTACAAAGCTTATGTTTGCATTTAAGAAATTTGCATACAATATGTCGTGACAAAATTATATAACTTTCTAAGTAGCAAACAAAACAAACAAAGGGTGTATAAACTAAGCCAAAGTATTTCACAGAGACATTGTTTACTTTAAGAAAGTGTTTATTAGAAATATTATCACCCTATATAAAAGGGCAACGAAGCGAAACATTTGATGACAATGTTTATTTAGGTTTTTATATAATATTATACAATACTAGCTTTTGCCCGCAGTTTTACATGCGTTCCTTTCAATTTTTTTAGTTAATAAAATAGTTCTAATTGAATACCAATAAGTTTCGAATTATAAATAGAATGCCTGTAAAAATATATCAAGTTACTGTGTCCGCGCGGAATTAAAAAAAAACTTAATTAGTAGCCTATGTGTTCTTCCAGTCCGTTCTAAATTTATAACAAATTTCAGAGAGATCCATACAGCTGTTCTGGAAATACCTTCTAAGATAGCATCCATCCATTTATCCATCCATTCGTTCAACCATCTAAACATTAGCATTTATAGTATTAGTAGGAATTAAGATTAAAGGTAAAAACAAATTTTAGTATTCCTAATACATATGAAAACAGAGTGAACTATAATATTAAAATTGTTGTATATAATTTGCACCAAATTCTAAATATATTTATTGTAAAATATCGGTCGAATTGAATTTAGCAATTTCTTACATTACTACAGACTTCTTCGATGTCTTTGATGTTATGCCAAAGTACAAACACTTGAGGGAACCACTTTATCGTTAACTCTGAAAACATACAGCATAATTAGTGCGTCAATAGCATAATGGTTAAGAGTACGGATTTCCTATCCCGAGGTCGAGGGTTCGAATCCCGTCATTCGACTATTGTCGTAACCATAGTCTAACACAAGCCTAGAGCTTACTTGGTATGCTACAAGAAATATTAGTAAATTAACAAAAATCTACTAATATTTTAATTAAAAAAAATGTTAGTAATGTTAAGAAAAAAATCCGACATTGTTGCGATGTATCGGCGCAACACTAGCTTTATTAAAATGTTGACGTTTATGTCCCCTCACTAATCATTCTGACAATTGACTTTGTAACGAAAGCACGTCATTCTCGCGAAAGGAAAAACTCGACAGACCGCTAGGTTCCATTCACACCATCTCGATGGCTGGCAATCCACAACCGTGCGGTTTGCGCAAATCTTCTTGCCTCGCACAGCAGCGTTGTGGAATGGTCTTTTTCTTTTTCTAAGTCTAGTTCTATTTCCGAACCGCTACGACTTAGGGTCCTTCAAGAAGCGAGCTTATCACCATCTCAAAGTCCGGCAACACATCTGCGGTTCCTCTGGTATTCCTGATGTCCATGGGCGTCATTGAACACCTCGGTGTTCCCGCTCCACTTTGCTCTCTTCTGTTATATAAAAAAAAGGATTCTAACTAATAATGTTTATTTGTTAAAGCTTTAAACTGAGAAATGTCATAATACTTAGTAAATTTACTTGTTTGTTCGAAAGTTTGCTGTTGCTAACAATTGCACAAGTCGCAAAGTCCTCAGCGCTGCTAATTGAATCCGGTACGAAACTGTATTATATAGTTTAAGTATGCGACTACAGTAACTCCCTTCTGACTTGAATGTGTCAAAATTGTTTAAAACACTTAACACATATGAAATTTTGCGACTAAATTCGTATAGATATAGTAAACGTATTTTTGTTTTACGATAAAAATAAAAACTGGCACCATTTTATTTAATAATTAATTATGGTTATAAACTAGCTGTTAACGTGACTCCGTCCGCGCATAATTAAAAAAGAAACTAAATGAGTAGCCTATATGTTCTTTCGGACTATGTTCTAACATCTATGCCAAATTGCAACAGGATTCGTTCAGCCGTTCTTCAGATACCTACAAACAAACATCCATCCATCTATCCAAACATTCGCATTTATAATATTAGTAAGATAATAGTAAATGTAGGAAACCTCAGTTCTTATTTTATCATAAAAGTATAAATAATATCCATTTTCTATGAAATTACTACAAGTGTATTTAATAATAAAAAAAAAACTAAAAAATAAATTATCGTTAATCAAAGCATTATTATTGGATCGAAAACTAATATAAGTCGTTACTAAAGACAATGTTAACCATATAGAGACTCAATACTAAATATAAACTCAAATTCTCCGAACTGTATCAATTTAATACAATAACGTTGTCAAGGAAATAGCTTTGCACGTCTAGAATATCCAGTTCGAGAGCTAACATTTATACGATCCAGTAAACATGTGTACAGTCAGCTGCATTAATATTTAAACATTTACATAACTTCAGAAACTTGTATACGCCTTCAATTTAAAAATACGTAAGCGCGTATTCGTTAATAGTAAGTATTTGTTGGAAGTATAAGGTCCGATACATATATTTGAAACCGAAGGTGTATACAAGTTTCTGCAACTTTGTAAATGTATAAATACTTATGCAGCTGACTGTACACCTCTAGCGATAGCTCACAGCCGGTGCAGTTCACACCATTGCCCCTCACGCTGTCAAATGTCAAAGGTATATTTGAATAGCAAGATGAACACAGTACATTGCTATCCAAACTTTATAAAATTCGTGGACAATACGCCGAACATAGTAGTATCGACGGATTACAAATGTTGAGCGACATGGATCATTGGACTAGGGCAAGGTTCATTCCCGGCTGTAAGTCATGTGATAATGTTGATGGAATTGGGATAAGGGGCTGCACTGATCCCATTTGGGACCCACTTGCGTGAGTTTGCAGCTACGAGCAGATATAAAGTTTGAATCTTTTAATACTGACTGCACTTTATATCAATGATCCGGTATAGATTAGTGATCGAACAATTACTTTGTGTCCATATTGCCTGATTGTCGGTGTGCATGTAATCAGATATGTTCATTTCATTGCTTCGTAATGTAGCCTAAACGAGTGTATTGATTTTAAAGAGTTAGGAGTCATTTGATTCAAACACCGGGAAGCTGTTGAAACCGTCCAGATTAAATTATTTAATATTTTAGATCTAGCGGTCGCCCTTGATTTCGTCAGCGCAGAATTAAAATAAAAGACCGAGAAAAAAATTAATTTGTTTTTCGTTATCAAATAGCAAAAACATTATTAGTACGAAATATGTTTTTTTTTCTATTTTACATACAGACATTCCATTTCAATAATATATATAGATAAGTATAATACAAATATTCAAAACTCTCAACGAATAATATTTTAGATTACGTGTTACTGTACTGGAAGGATGACTGGACGCGAACAAAGAGACACGTCAACATGTGTTACGGTTAACCCAATTCCGACTATATAATTCCGTACCGGTAAATAAAAGTACTAGTAATTCTTATTTCCTTTACTTATGTTTAATAATATAAAAATAACCACGTACTTGGCTAATACACTTAGATAAAATCCTATATATAATAATATTTTCGTGTCACAATATTAGTTACCATAATCGTCCGAAACGGCTTGACCGATTTTCATGAAATTTTATATGTATATTCAGTAGGTCCGAGAATTGACTACTGTCTATTTTAATCCTGCACAGATAGAGCCGCGGGCGACAGCTAGTATTTTATTATTTACAATATGCAGACGCAGATTTCAAATACTTCAGTCTCTGAAAATCTATTTATTTGAAAGTTTTTTACCATGAAGAAGCTAATAAAGATTAGAATCAAACTGAAATTCTGCTATACATTTGTTATATACTAAATCTATTTACTATTGCTACAACTATGTAATTGTGATGTATGTCGCAGTTCAAAATAGAACGAACCTATTTATTTCATTTTATAAACGAGCCTCAACAACGTAATTGCATTGAGGACCTTTTAAATTTGCATTTCAAATTATACGTTTTTACATTGAACCGGCTGCTATCTTTTTTTATATTTTTAAATCTGTGAATATATATTTTATCTGTAATATAGAAATTCTAACGAATTTTTTAACGCTTAAGTTGATTAAAAAAAAATTATGTGTTTTGTTTCTTTACATTTATAAAGTTTTGCTACTTATATTTTACATGTGAAAAATATGATTATGCTTAAACAAAAACGGTGAAGGAAAACATCGTGATGCAACCTGCACATATCTGTGAAGAAATTCAATGATATGTGTGAAGTCAACCAACCAGCATTTGGCCAGCGTTGTTGAATATGGCCTAGTCACCTATAACTTAGGGTAGGCTCCAAGCCCCTCAGTGGGGACGTATAGTGAGCTGATGTTGATGATAAACAAAAATCTACTGGACAGATTTTGAACAAACTTTCTCGGAGGTGACAAATTAAAAAAAAACAGTTTTAATTTTTAATTAAAGCACACTAGTTACAGCTCTGCTTGGGCTACTTGGGCGGGACACACAATAAGAGGACCAGACAAATGGAGAAAAATTCTGACTCAGTGGTACCCCAGAGATGGAAAAAGGAAGAGAGGCAGACCGCTGAAAAGATGGGACGACGACATCAGGAGTGTAGCAGGGGTAACCTGGAACAGAGTAGCGAGAGAAAGGCGTGAGTGGAAAAGACTGGAGGAGGCCTTTGCCAACTGGCAAACAGATCTGCAGAAAATAAGCAAAAAAAGTATACTGGAAGTGTAACATTTAACGTCTAATCTTATTTTATTTATTTATCAACATTTATATTTCAACTTTTAATACTTCTATCTCCATACTTACAAACTTAAATTTTATTTTATTTTATTTTTTTTATTAGTTACAGCTCTAAGGCATTTACTAATTCTGCTTTCATTTGATTTTGTTATGTATTAAAGTTATTTTCATTTTGACTTGCTGAGTCACAGTGGGTTTTTGACACCAAAATTTCCATATTTTTAAACGGAAATTTAGGATTCAGAAACCCACAATTAGAATTAAACAGGCTTAAATATCATATGTACATTTTAATATAATAGCGAAAAGGCAGTCAGTAAATAAGGAAGATATACATTTATGACAAATTGAAGTACATATTAGATTTAGAGCCTGAGGCTGCGGCGCTCCGTGACGTCGCAGTTAATTCGAATCCCGATGTAATCTCTGAAGCTTTTAAGCTTAAGATGTTCTGACCAACTACATTAATGTTATTTCTGTTGCTAATATTTAGTTGCCAGCCAGTTGCTCGCAGTGAACTATGCAGGTCAGCTGCGAAATATATTTTAAATTTAGAACAGTGTTATATGTATCTTACTATCTATACTAATATTATAAATGCGAGTGTGTGGATGGTTGCTTGTTTGAAGATATCTCCGAAACGCCTACTAATTAAGATTTTTTTTAATTCCGCCCAGACGGAGTCGCGGGCGAAAGTTAATGCTTCCGAGATTATACTTGATTTTAAATAGTGGTGAAACGCAGTCATCTTTATTAGTCGACATTTGCTTTATCTGTAACGAAAACTAATTTTTTTTAATGTTTGCCTGTCTGTAAGCCGCGTTTGTTCTTCATTATCTCTGAAACGACTAGAGCCATTTTGACAGGTTTTTACTGGAAGGTAGCTAATGTTTGGTGGCATATTATAGAATACTTTTTATAATAATTTTTCTTTAATTTCCACTCTGACGAGGTCAGGGGCTACCGCTAACTTGGAAACATCTGTGCCTTTATTGACAGATTTTACTGGAAGGTAGCAGACGTGTTCATCATATCTTTATATATACAATTCTTCTGTGAGTGTGTATGTCACTGAACTTCTCTCAAACGACTGGACCGATTTTGATATGTGTGTAGGAGGAGATCTGGGAATGGTTTAGATTCACAATTTTCATCAAATATTAACTTCATATTAATTTATTCAAATTAAAGACGTGTAGACAGGACGACGTCTGTCGGGTCCGCTAGTACTCTTATAATTATAATGTGCTGAGAAAGTCGCACTAGTTTTCTATTATAAATTAAATTTAAAATATACGTCAACAGATCGTATGTACGTTTTCCGGCTGAACTATAGATTTCCAATGACTTCGTAGAATCGTTGCAATCTTGTCAACACTAATGGAATTGCATCTCATATGATACAAAAGGTTAACTGAGATCTCGAATTTTCCTTATACCATCTCAACGTGATAAAGAAAATTACATGCAGATGCTTTTAGTAATCAGTTGCAATCTAAAAGGTCTTACTAAGATTCAGTTTTCTTAGTAACTCATCCATTAATATTTTTAACCTACTGTTAAAAGTAACGACTACACTGTTTGTCAAAAGAAGTACACATTTTAATTTTTTTTAAAAAGAAGCTGGTTTCAATTAATCTGTATATTTCGATAACTCCTCTCCTAGTTGTCCGATTGTCATAATTCTTTTGAAAATTTCGTTTTCTCCTACATTTTTCTCCTGAATTATCTACATAAGCTAGAATATTTCGTGTTATTGAATATTCTAAAGATCTTTTTCCCTAAATTAAGATGATTTATCATTGGTTTCTCAGACTTAAGTCTCGATTTTTATAAGATAATGGGCAAATAAGCGGCTGGTCCACCGAGGTGATCAATAACGCTTATGGATATTGGTTTAAAACATCGTCAAGCGTCTCATTATCTTTGACAAAACAGAGATAACAATATTTTTAAAAGGATTTTGATCTCAGAAACCAACGTAATCTATATATATATATAAATATAAAAGAAAGTCGTGTTAGTTACACTATTTATCACTCGAGAACGGCTTTACCGATATGGCTGAAAATTTGTGAGGAGGTAGCTTAGAGCCAGGAGACGGACATAGGATACTATTTATTCATTTTTTTTTCAAATTTATGTCTTGAAGAGCTGCTTTTTATTTAACTTATCTGTATATTAAGTTTTTTTATATATCCACGCGGATGGAGTCGCGGGCGCTAGCTAGTAATTTATATTTCATAAATTTTTAAAAGAGATAAACGCACAATCAATTTTCTGGTCTCTTTTGCTTTACAATTATAATAATAACCTATTTCACCATCAAAGACGGATTAATCAGATTTCACTTATAAGACTGACAAAGGGCTTAGCGAAGCAACTAATTTGGTTTTAACAAATTTCATACAATTCAATGTAATAGCGCTTTACACCGCGATTGCTTATTGAGTTTAATTCATAAGGTTTCTTATATCGTTGAAGCAATTTCATCAATTAACGTAGGCTTTTATTGCGTTAGTCAAACGACCTTTATACGACTAGTTTTTAGCAAAGGTGAGTTTCAAATTTTGTAAGATTTTATATTAATTTTATTCAACTATTGTATTAAAATTGATGTTCATCTGTTTTTATGCATATCTTGGATTAAATAATTTAATATACAAAAAGCATATTTTGGTGGATTTTTCGGCAATTTTTTTTTCCACACTGGAATCATATTTTTGTCTCTTATACATTCAGAAATAACTAGACAGATTGTGATGCAATTTTGTTGGAATGTTCTAAAAATTTGTTTATGCAGTTAAAATAAAAATGACAAAACAAAGTTTGCTTGACCTTAAGCAGCTCTGGATGTTATTTATGCCAAAAATATTGGAAAAAACTTAGTCTTATTAATATTATTATATAAATGCGAATGTTTGGATGGATGGAGCTGAAATTATGAAACGGCGGATTAAATTTGACATGCATAAAGAACATAGTCTGGAAGAACACATAGGCTACTAAGTATTTTTTTTTAATTCCGGACAGACGGAGTCGCGGGTGAAATGCTAGTATTTCATAAAAATAATTAAACGATACACATAAAGTAATAGCAATTAGAACCTACCTATTTTATTTCTACGCTTATTTGAGAAGTGGTTTAAATCAAATATAGTAATTCCCATTTCGTCGGCACGCAATTAAAACGGGCCCCTTAATTACAACCAACCAATCAGGTAATTTGATTTAAACACGGAAAATTTGCCTACATCTGGTTGCCCCAGAGTAAATCAATAATGAATACACGTGATGAAAACAGAATTCGTGTATCATTGACTTTTCTTAAAGAGTATGTTAGGGATTACAATGTAATTTTGAACTTAGTTTTATATTTGGAATGTGAAAATAAATGAGTTCTTTTTGCAAGAATTAAAACTTAAGTACAATACAATACATTCCATTACAACACAACACAGCACAGCACAGCACAGCACAGCACAGGATAGCACAGCACAGCACAGCACAGCACAGCACAGC
>NW_013530893.1:2570203-2585450 GCF_000836235.2 Papilio xuthus | reverse complement strand
ACAGCACAGCACAGCACAGCACAGCACAGCACAGCACAGCACAGCACAGCACAGCACAACACCACACAAGACAACACAACACAACTACAATACAGTAAAAGCACTTAAATTACTAAATTTAGTTGGTTTCAGGGTTTTAGTTATTTCCTGTCTCTATATAATTTTATTAAATTAAACTTTATGCTATTAGTTTATATCAAAATTTATATTTATTATAGTATTTTAATATTTTGATTCGCAAAATGATAAATCTTGATAGCCTTCCACAAATCTTTACAACTACGTTGGCTGTGAATAAATCGTGTGTCTACAGAAAACGGTGAGATTGCTTTCATTTCCACGAAGAAATAGAAAAGAACTCGTGGGAAATTCTGAATCGACGAGAAAAAACTATTAACAATGGCGAAACGTTATTTATAGGGAAATTGAAATCAGTACTTTACTGTTGCAAACCTACGCATAGTCATTTAATGATTTCGTTTTTATATGAATTAGTCTCAAAAGAAACAGAAAAGGAATAAATACAGAAAAAATGCGTTCTTAAGTTGCCCCTGTTGTATTTTTAGCACTACATTAAGGTGCTGCTTTCAGTCGTATTAAGTTACTAGCTTTCGACAGCGACTCCCTCCGCGCGCTATTAAAAAAAACGTAATTAGTATGTGTTCTTCCAGATTACGTTTTACATCTGTGCCAAATTTCAGTAAGATCCATGCACCCGTTCTGGAGATATCTTCTAACAAACATCCATCGATCCATCCATTCATCTAAACATTCTCATTTATAATATTAGTAAGATTGATTATGAAAATGTAAAAACTTAGCTACAACTTTGCCATACAACTTAGTTAGCTTAAATAAGTTAGTTTGTTATACCACGAGTTAAACAAAGCAATTAATAATGTTAATTTTAACTACATTTCATGTTATAGCTATAATATGAAACAGGAAGTGCTGTAGTGTTTTGGTAAATTAATGCACCAAGATAGAATATGTTAGTGAACAGTTAAAGTCAAGTTATATTAATTCGAGGGCAGTGGTTACGGACACTTTAGAGTAGTGTGTTCCAACAAAAACCTTTACACAATGAGAGTTTCGGAACGGCGACAAATCGTAAACGATTATCGTGTAGAGAACTCTCTCTCTCCAATTGCGACGATTTAAAATTACCTAACGAGAAAATACAAGTACGAAAATCTCCTAGTGTAAAGGAGGCCTTAGCTAAGATGCATAATTGACTCCCTTAAATGTAATGTTTAAAATCTAAAGCCAGTCACAGCTGCCCACGTTATATCTGCCTACTTCCCTTTCTTGTTTTTTATATTAGAATATTAAAAAAAAAAGAAATAAAAATGGGTCATGAAAGAATGTGACTTAAAAATGCGAACTTTTCCTAATTATTTCAAGAAGTTGTGGTTTTACTTTTATTATAGTCGACTAGCACAAAATGTCACGAATAACTTACTCTTAAGTTATAAAACTTAGAATATTCTAAGTTACATACTTGTCTACTTATATAAAGTAGTCGTTAAAAAGTTTGTCGTGTTTCCTAAAGTATTTTAATAAGAATAAAATGTGGCTTTGAAGTTTCCATTTCCTTTTAACCCCTTAATATTTTTTTTTCATCTGCCAGACACCAAGGCTTTAGGCTAAGTGCCCTTTGAATTAGGCCACCTCAAGTCCAGCGAAACTGTAGATGCATTTTTAAGACATAATCAGGCACAAAAATAAAAAATAAATTCTCCGGATCTTTTTCAACTAACCAGGGAATACATTCTACTTAGTAGTAAAGAAAATAATAAATGACATCGCCTTAAGATTTCGTGAGCCGGATTAGAACGTGACACGGATTAATAAGTAAGTCCCTGTCCGACTTCGGTGAAATTTTAATCTTCACATCTAGAAAGTTTCCTTGAATAAAGTTCAGATTAGATTATTGAATATAATAAGGTCATGTTACTGGTATTGTCTTGATTGTAGAAAAACAAATGCAGTAGCCATTTACGTCCGATTAAAAAAACATAAGGTTTTGTAAATCCTCAATGTTAAAAATTTAGATATGCCTGTTAATGTTACGTGGCATCAGGGCCAAAATGGCTGATTCTTCCATACATGTTAATGTAGCACCGCACGAGATGCAAACTATTGAACATCTCATTGAAAATGCTAATGACACAGAGGCTCTGGGTGATAATGAAGACGAAGATGAAACAAATCCAATATTATCATACGTCCAGGGATTGTCAGCAGTGATCGATTTAATGCGCAATTTTTCATCTTTAAATAAAAGCGAAAATCAAATAGGCACAAAAACCTACGTCCTATAGCCAGTCCATTTTATAGAGGTGAGTGACTGTACCCGTATATAACTCCCAAGAAGAGTGCAAAAAATGACGTCACTAAAAACAAATTCGTTTGAGCACCAGAAGTATTAAAAGATACATACGGTCTTTCGCGAGAACTGCATTTTCCTTCTACAGTCTGGAAAAGAAATATATTCAATTATGCTATTTGACACAAATACAACTTAGTATCCGCAGTGAAACAGCTGGTTTTTAAAAATGCGCAAAAATAAAAGAATTTTTATTTTCGGTTGAAATAGTTTTGCGAGCTTTAGTGGTTTAACAATTTTAATGCTGTACATCGCGAAGTGTGGTCAACGCAACTTTAGTTGGACTTAATTACTAAAACTAAAAAATACACAAAATATTAAATTTTTTCAAAGTTAATAACAAAAAAAAATTGTTACTAGTAACTTAGAACAAATTAATAGTGAACTTATAATACATCTATTTTTAGCTAACTGTCTACCGCGAATCCGTCCGCGCGGAAATTAATAAAAAAGACTATGTGTTATTCCGAACTATATTCTATATTTGTGCCAAATTTCAGCAAGATGCTAATTTGAGCCGTTCTGGAGATATTAGAAGGTATCTCCAGAACGGCTCATACATCCATCCATCAATCACACGCAAACTTTCACATTTATAATATTACTATCAGTCGCCCGGGACTTCGTCCGCATGTAACTAAAACAAAAGCTTAATTGCCTAACTATGTCTTCTTCCAGACTATGTTCTATATTTATGCCAAATTTCATTAAGTTGCGTTGAGCCGTTCCAGGCATACCTTCCAGCAAACATCCAAGCATCCATCCATCCATTCATTCGAATTTATAATATTAGTAAGCGGACATTAGTTTGTTGTATTAACGGAGATGTAGTTCCAATGTCAATGGAGATTATGGCGAACTCATGATAGGGTTCTTATATTATTGGTCAGGCTTTAACTAATATTACTATTGCTGTATAGCAATAACATATGTTAACATTACTTATAGATTAATTGTCATTGTCATGTCATATCAAATGTCACGTTAAGGCAACGTTGCATACAATGTGATCAATCATATTGGTCATGCATGACTGGTATATGACAATAGCTTTATAATTATATTATCTATATCTATATCTATATCTATATCTATATCTATATCTAATATAAATGCGAATGTTTAGATGGATTGATGTATGTTCTGAAATTTAGCATAGATGAAGAATATAGCCTGAAAGAACACGTAGACTACTAATTAAATATTTTTTTAATTCCGCGCGGATGGAGTCGCGGTTGATGGCTAGTATATCATACATGATGGTTACTACGATATTTAACTTTTTCAGGGATATTTTTGCGAAGTATTTTTGATTAACGTACGCTACATTCATAAATACGAAAACGAATAATAAATCTATGGAGTTTCTTTGGTTGAAATTTTGTTTTCATCGTATTATAAACATTTCATTAATAGATCAAAATTTGAAATAGATTGATGTTTCAAATCTTGAAATATCATAGTAATTGAAATTCACGAGAATAAATTTATGTATATACGTTTCTGTTTGCCAAGTTGGAACTGTTCCATATTCCGGAATCTCATAGTGACAATACGAATGACGGATTTGAAAATTTTTCTTCTATGTAGGTGTTGAAATGTAAATCTATATAGTTTTGATTTCAACATATCATAAACTAATTGTCATCTACGACTCCGGCCGCGTCAAATAAAAATAATAATCTAGTAGTAAGTAGACTACTCTTTATAAATATCCGTTTTGCCGTTCTTAAGATACCTTCTAACAAACATCCATTCATCTAAACATTAGTATTTATAATATTAGTAAGATAATAAACATGTTAAAGTACAAAAGGCGTGTTAATCATCTTTTTTTTTCTTGATTTAAAAATTAAAATTTTAGTTGGCAAGGAAAGGATGGGAAAGGTAACACTTCCGTCATATCTACTTCGGGTTTGACGAAGGAGGTGACACCTAGGAAGGGTAATTATTTTCTTTCTATACGTCCCCTCCTAATCTGAAATTACTGATTTCTATTTCGTCGAATTTAGGTAACCGCTTCCTTTTTTGTCACCTTTAAGTAAAAAAAAATATTAAATTTATCGCGTTATTTAAGTGTACTTCAGTACAAACAACACTTACACACACGAGTAATTATTAAAACACGTTTTTAATTTGAATTTTAAATTAAACATACCGTTTGTGTGGAAGACTCGTATCGTTACTGGCAATGGACATTGGTTTTGTTTCGTATTTTTGGTTTTGGAATCGCAATTATTCTGTATGTATAAACCCCATTTATTTATATGTTTATAGCTGTCACCCGCGATTCTGTTCGCGCGGAATTAAAAAAATACATAAATAGTATCCAATGTGTTCTAGACAATGTTCTATATGTATGCCATATTTCATCGAGATCCGTTCAGCTTTTCTGGAGATACCTTCAAACAAACATCCATCCATCAATCTAAACAATCGCATTTATAATATAATATTAGTACGATTTTATAACCTTTTATAATGATCGTTTTAATTTTATTTAAGTTATCTTACAGAGCTATCAATATTAATTAATCGGTGTAGAATAGATTTTAATAGTATCGGCTTAAATAGTAGTAGTAAGCAACTGGATTAAAATTTGGCTATTTTTTCCTACGCCTTGCCGTAAAACCAGCATTTTCAAAACCGCAATGCGCTTATCTAGTTTAAAACTACTATTTTTTATTAAAAAATTAACAAAGTACTAAAACTAATTTCTTAATAGGCTTATATACTTAAAGTTGTGAACAAGTATTTTAAATAGTTAACTACCTTTGATGCTCCGCGTAGATTAAATTTTAAGTAAAGCGCTAGCAACGCTTTAACTTGTTACGTTTAAGTTCTTAGCGTGTAATCACTGCTAGTTTCACACGAGGACAGTATAGCAATAGATACACCGGTATTGGTAGTATCGCATCCCCAAGGTTGTGTCTGATAATTTAATCGTAAGTGTTCGTTTATTAATAGTATGGCAATCTCAACCGCTTTTCCTCACTCATTTACCTCGTGTGAAACTATATAAAAAGTATATCCGTGCAAATTTTAAAAAAGAAAATTGTGTTGACTGCTTTTTTAAAATAAGAAACGCTTTTTTGAAAACTTCTGTCTATATATAAAAAAATTAGAGATCGGTTGATATTAACGTTGGTTAGTGTCAATTTTTTTTTAAGAACGTCAGCGTTGAGGCGTTGAGATAGGCAGAGAGAAAGCGTTCAAACGATCCAAAAATAAGCTAAGAAAAATCACGTCAAATTTCTATTTCATCTTTCGCTGTATAAAAAGTTAAATAAGATTATCACATTGCTTTTGCTGTTCTTTTTAGTTATTTTTTATAAATTGGTGCTACTTTTAGACTTCCTATAAACCGTAACCGTAGTAAATTCTAGTTCTAAAACTTATCTCTTACTTAGCTAAGCTGTAGCCAAAAGCTCGTTGCCCGGAGAGCTTTAAACAGCTGAAAGTTATATTCAAGTTGCCGTTTACATTTGGCACTGTTACCTGCCGTCTGGTGCAAACATCTGAGTACTACATAACATATTACGATCTTGGGTTGAATGTAATTTAAAACAATTGAACTCTAGTATTATAGATGTGTTTATATTTTAAACTAGCTGTCGCCCGCGACTCCGTCTGCGTGGATGTATAAAAAAACTTAATATATAGATAAGTTAAATAAAAAGCAGCTGTTCAAGGTATAAATTAGAAAAAAAAGAATGAATAGTATCCTATGTCCGTCTTCTAGCTCTAAGCTACCTCCTCACCAATTTTCAACCATATCGGTACAGCCGTTCTTGAGTTATAAATAGTGTAACTAACACGACTTTCTTTTATATATATAGATAGGTTTTCAAAATTAAGTGCTTTTATTCGTTTTTTTATAATATTCTGTTTGCGAAGAAAGTCTAAATTAAAAGGAACATTCCCTCCCTCCTTCAATTGTTCTATGTTTATAAACACACGTTAAAGTATAGGATGAAAAGATTTTACAATTATTTTTTATCTATATATAAATGAATAGAATGAATGTACGAATAGACTACTATACAAATAGCGACTTATATATCTGTATTTAAAATTGTAGGGATGAAACAAAAGACACTCGTGTTCACACCGAGACACTTCCTACACGTGTACCGTGTCTAGTGTCTAGTGTCTCTGCGTATACATCGCTGTATCTATATGAAAACTAGTGTCTCTTGATTGGTCCTTACTATTATTAAAAGTACTGACAGCCGCAATTTATATCGTAGAGTAATTCTGCTATTATGACATCTTTTGGACGCAAAACAGTACAACAAGGATATAGTACTTAAATGTATGTACACTAGACGTAGTAAGAAAAAACATATAAGAGGTAAAAAACACGTGCGTCTTAAAACAATGTAACGATAACAGACGGCCATAAAACAGAGAAGCATAAGCGTATAATTTACGAGGCTTTTACTATTACAATGACAAGCTCTTTTCACGGCATCATAAATTGCGAAGTACGTTCTTATCCTAGGAAATAGAAAATTTTCGTTGACAACAATGTTTTAAGTTTGAACGCTGTTGCTAAAATGTTAGTATTTGTTACTTTTTATGGTTCGTACTATTCAATTTTTTTAATAATTCCGCGCGGACGAAGTCAACTAGTTCTTAAATAAACCAAATTTATTTTAATAATTTTGGTTCGCTAGGATTTTTTTTAACAAATTATTAATAATTAAGATTAATATAAATTAAAAAGTTACAACCGTCTTGTAGAGAAACAAAGCTTGTTACGTGGATTCATGTAACGAGTGCTCCGTCTATAATTAAAGGTTCTAACGTTACCAAAGGCAAGCTTTGTAATTGTTAGAGGAATTAGAGGCAGAATGGTATTATTTGTGTTTTAAAATTTTAACAAACAGGTAAATTACTGGTAAATTCGCATAGCACAAAACATTTATTATTAAACTGATAAGAGTTTATGTGTATGTAAGTTTGTTTTTATGTACTGGGTTCGGATTGTTCCGAAGAATGTTCAAATGTTCCGAAGAAAATCCGAGACTATGCCGGTGTATCGGCGCAACACTAGCCTTATTAAAATATCAACGTTTATGTCCCCTCACTAATCATTCTCTCTAACTTATTCTAACTAATAATGTCTGAAAGTAAATAGTAAATATAGTGGTAATTTTAATTTTAAATATACTGAACTATTCTAGTAAATTGTTAATATTATTACGTTCCTTCAATTCAATATAGGTTATTGAAGGTATCGGCCAGTGTGAGGTATTTCAATATGAATATTGAAGCTTAAGAAATATAGGTAGTTTCATTTGAACTACAGACAGCTTTATCAAGGCTTAGAGTTATACTATCCTATCTGATGGCCATTCAAATTCAAATACATTGAACGTGAATGTAGTTGCAGTTTAATATGTAACTCGGTTTTACTTTTGTGAATGTTTTTGGTACTATTAAGAAATTATAATATATATATATTGCTGTTCGTTAGTCTCGCTAAAACTCGAGAATGGCTGTACGGATTTATCTTATCTTGGTCTTGAAATGTTCGTGGAGGTATAGAGAAGGTTTAAAAGTGAAGAAAAATTGCCCCTAAAACAACCCTTTTCTTTTTCCCATATTTGAAGCATTACAAAGTGTGTCAGTTTGTAGTTTATATTTACATCGTAGCATAACACTTGGCAATAAAATGTTATGGGAGTTTTTTACTCATAAAATATATGTTGTGATCTATACTAACATTATAAGGAGGAAACATTGGATTGTTTGTTTGTTTTGAACAGGTTGCGAAATTACCTAACCGATGTAAAAAATTATTTCAACGTTGGGAAGCTACACTATTACTGGGTGATAAAGACTATGTTTATTATTAGATTTTTTTTAATTCTGAGCGGATGAAGTCGCAGACAATTACTAGTATTAACTATAATTTGATATGTGATTAAAAGAAAAGATATCATTAGAATTGAGTATGTCAAAGTCGCGTCAGATTGATGATTTCGTTACAAGAAAGAGATGAAAGATGTAAATGTAGTTGATGTGAAAGAGAGGAATAAAGATAATAAGACTGCTGACAGTTTGCTTTTCAAAATTGGAAACTTACGGTTAGTTGTAGAAAGTTTTTTGATGTTTTTTTATGGATATAATTTATATTCTCGTAATAAATTCTATATTTTCGATATTATTTTCCAACGACAATGTCACACGTTGAATAAATATTCATGACTGTCTAGAAATACAAAACCAATAAGTCACGCCTCTCAGAAGTTCGTGTTTGTATTCGCCGTATCAATGTACAGGAAACTTTATAACATTGGATATCATTTCATTTATGACCTGATTACAAATATGTAAAAATATTTCCTTTCTTGTTTATTAATAGACTTAGAACACGACTTCGAGTCTTTCGGACATAGACGTAATATAATAACAATTAAATTAAAATTAGTCACGCAACATTTTGTGAAAATGTTATGAAGTAACAAAATAGGTCTTGAATAGGCTTATGGTTTATCACATCGTTTATTCTATAATATTATAATACTGCCCATCCAATAATAACGTATATTCGTCCAGTTAAGCCTTAATTCGATGGTGTCCAGTATGTCGAACAACTAATTAAAAAAAATCTACTGAACTAGTTTAGAGAAAATTACGTAAGTATGACTTTACTAAAAAAAACAGTTTTTTCGCTACAAAAAATGTTCGTCGAATTAAGGTTTAATATAATTAAAGAATTTGTTTTTTATTAATCCTAACAATATTATAAATGGGAATGTTTAGATGGATGGATGTTTGCTTGTACATAGGTATCTCGAGAACGGCTAAACGAACCTCGATGTTATTTGGCATGTCGAACATAGTCTAAAAGAACAAACTAATTATTTTATTATGTCGCAGGCAAAATAATTATGCGGCATTCGCAGAAATCATTGCATATCCAATTCATTCGTTTGTTATAATAATTACCAGTTTTAGATAACAATGGAACGTTGTTAGTCTCAAGTTTGTAGTTCTGTTGTTTGGAATTTGCTATTGTTATTGTTGCAACTATGTTAGATTTCCACCAGTAAACTTATGATTAATTTAGTCTACCCGCAGTATGTAATATGTATGCAAAAATAATATGCAGCTTATTGTACTAGCTGTATTAGTGTTGTTAATTAGTATTATTATCAGCTCACCATATAAATATATATATATATTTATATGGTGAGCTGATAAAGCCAGGATACCGACATGGGATACTATTTATTCACCTTTTTTATTTTTGTCTTGGAGAGCTGCTTTTTATTTAACTTACTAATATTATAAATGCGAATGTTTAGATGGATGTAATGTGGATGGATGGATGGGCTACACTAATTATGTTTTTTTTTTATATCCACACGGACGGAGTCGCGGGCGACAGCTAGTGTCTTCTAAATATACATAACTACGGACCTACAGCTAGTACAATAAGCTGCATATTATTTTTGCATATTTATATATATATATATATATATTTATTTATTTTAAAATAGATGTGTCAAGTTTAGCTTTACTATCGATTCGCTATTTTGACGAATTCAGGTATTTGGTTGTTCGTTTGCCTTATAATTTAATAAAGAAGATTTTAGTGTATTTTATTAAACTTTATAAACCAATCTTTTATATCACACTTTCTTTAAAAGTAAGTAGAACGAGTCTTTTTAAAAAGTAAAGTAAAAGTGTGTTCACTATAATTTGTAAAAGTTGTTTAGGATTGGGAAAAAAGCAAAGCAACCCTTTATACAGGAGAGTGCTTTCTTTCAATAAAGTGATTGACTGGAAAGAAAGTAATACTTTTAAAAGTATTATAGAAAATTCTTAGTCACGGTCGTTGAAAGCCAAATCGTCTGTTCCAAAAAGGAATTCAGAATCATCGGGTCATCTTCGTGGTTACCACTAAATAATAAGATAAATGTTGAGTCTATTTTTTCTTTATTTAAAATTTTATTGTAAGTAGAAGTTTTTATTACCTGCCTGAGTCGTTATATTTTTCGCCAATGACTCCGTCCGCGTGGTGTTAAATAAAAAATAATAATCAGTCTAGATATTCATAAAGAGTAAGTTCTACATTTATGCCAAATTTCAGAGAGACCCATACAACCATTCGTAGTATTTTTTGTGGGTGGGATGGGATAATTTTATAAATTCCTTTGTTACGGTCTAGAAAGTACTGAACCATTTTTGACGAGTGATGTGTCAATCGATTCATCTTCTTCTGAGGTTAGACAAAATGCATTCACTTCGAAGCGATTCCATAACGAACTTCAAAAATTTATGAAATGACGCGCGACAATCATGTGACTTATCGAAAATGTTAGTTCGCAATGGAATCGCTTCGAAGCGAATACATTTTGTCTAACCCCTCAGTAGTGTTAATTGACTTAACATCAGTCGGGATTTCGGTTTTTTAAATAGTAAATCGTGTTGTTTTAATTACCGTCTAATTGAGTACTAACTACGGATCACCGAAGACTTGTTCAAATAATTTGAAAGAATACGATTATGTTTTCTTTTGATATTGGATCTTTTTTAAAATATTTATTTTCCCTATCATTAAACGAATAAGGGTCTTATTTAGTACGTAATATTAAATTGAGCCGGGAGTATCGTGTTCCCAACGTAAACGTAATTTAAAAACTTCGGTTAATTATCATTAAAGATATTCGGTAAATTAATATGGGTATCCTAATTAAATAACGTTACTCAAGTAATGAAGTGATGTATTTAATATTAAAGGAATTTAAATTTTTACTAATATTATAAATGCGAATATTTGGATGGATGGACCAGTTATCTCCAGAACGGTGGTCTAGATGAAATTTGGTACAGATGTAGAACACAATCTGGAAGAACACAGGTTATATATTATTCCGGAAATGTATACGGTTCTCATGGGATACGTTTGATTAACATATTATGTAACTCTGCAACGGTTCGAGATATCTTCAAATTTAGTACAAGTAAAGAACATAGTCTCAAGTAACACATAGTACTACTGTTGCCGATACAAATGGAACTATTTTGTTACTTTTAAATTTTACATTTTCAAATTTAGAATGTTTAAAATTTTTTCTTCCTTTTTATAACACGAAAATGTTTGGTTATAAATAAATCTTCCAATAGTACGTGCTAATCCTTGTCTTTTCCTCCGTTTTGTAACATTTTAATTTTTAACTTTATTATTTTATTTTCCAAATTTTACCTAAATTCTACGGCTCGTCTCCTTCCTCTTATAACTTTACGTTCTATCTCTTTAACTACTATTGATGTGTGCTTTTAATTCCGCGCTGGCAAATGCTAGTTAATTATATAGGTTTGATATAAGGATCGAAAAACATATTGGTACATGCCGGGATTCGAACATATGTACATTTATCCGACGATATTACGGTGAAGGAAAACATCGTGATGCAACCAGCACATATCAGAGAAGAAATTCAAAGATATGTGTGAAGTCAACCAACCCGCACATGGCCAGCGTGGTTGATTATGGCCTAGTCACCCTTAACTTAGGGAAGGCTCCGAGCCCCTTATATTATTTAAATATTTCTCCATTTAATTTACTTTTTTTTGATACTTTAAATCAAGTTTAAGTTTATTTTAAGTATTATTAGTTATGATATAATAATAACTACGCTTCTATTTCACACAATAACAAAGATTGGACTGGAGGTCTGTAACAATTGCAAGCAACGGAACGGAACTGTAACTCCGTGATAACAACCCATTGTGAAATGAATCTGATATTTAGTTAAACTAAACTAAGAGGAAATATCTTATAGATTCCTAGGAATTAAATCACTCGTTTCTTAGGTAAAGGAAATGTTTCTTTATACTTCTTGCTTTTATTAAGTTTCGACAAATATTTGTGACGGCATTATTAAGTTATTACTTAAAATCTATCTATATAAAAGAAAGTCGTGTTAGTTACACTATTTATAACTCAAGAAGGGCTTTACTGATATGGTTGAAAATTGGTGAGGAGGTAGCTTAGAGCCAGGAGACGGAAATAGGATACTATTTATTCATTTTTTTTTCGAATTTATGCCTTGAAGAGCTTCTTTTATTTAACTTATCTATATATTAAGTTTTTTTATATATCCACGCGGACGGAGTCGCGAGCGACAGCTAGTAGGATATAATTTATCACTTATATGCATATAGATTGTCAACGTTCTTTGACTCCGTGGGCATATGTCATCTTTTTTATTTAGAGAATTTTCTCAATAGAACGTTCAATGGACATAACAAAATAAAGTAACTCTTGGCATAAATAAAACATAAATTAATTTTAAAATAACAGATGACTAACGATGCTGGTTAAAATCGCTACTTAACTATGCATTTATGCTGAACAAGCGTGCTACTGTAATTAGTTAACAGTCATGAATTACATGCCAGCCAACACTAAAAAGTAATTTGTAACTACATGCGGTCAGGAATTTACATAAATTAAAAAGCTTGCATCTTGTTATACATTTCACGTTTATTTTACATGCTTTAATCGCTTACTATAATTACATAACGAAGGACAATGATACTACAAAACATATCGCAGATGCGTTATTGGCCTTAAATTAGCTTTAATCTGGCTTTTAGTTTCAGTTAGCCTTTAACTTTAATTAGCTTCTACCTTTAAGAAGGAATGCCTTTTTAATACCACTGTATTAGTCATGTACATATATATTTATTATGAATTGTCTGCAATAACCTTGATAGTTTTGATATATTGAAGGCCAACAATGGTTAGTAACATAGTTAAGGAAGCTAGTTAATTTAGGGATTGACTAACCGTGGATTACTGAGACCAAAATCTCCGTTTAAAATATAACGATGGTGATGACGATATGTTTTATACAGAGTTTTTGGTCTCAGAAATCAATAGTAAATCCTACCACGATTACACTTTTCTTAACATAAAGTTTACATTTCTCAGCAATTCCTCGGTAGTTAATTAAACTCGCTCCTTCCGGCGTTACATGGATGCGGACAACGATTTACTTGCCCTGTGCGTCGCACACCTGAAATTAATGTCATGCTACAGGAAATAATATATCTTGCAAACTACCTGTCCCACATTAAAATGTTTATTTATTTAGTTAAAATTCTTATCTAAAATGGAATGATAACATTGTAGGTAACGAAAAACTAGAGAGGATGTGGCACACAAAGGGTTAAAAAGGAAAAACATACTAAGATGTCGATTCTTTTCAAATGAAAGGTCTTTGACCCACGTCTTCAAGTTTTTCTTTGATGTGATATTTCAAATATAAATTTTAATTTATACGAAAAGTTTAATATGAATCGCATGTCAAATTTTTGAAAGTATAAACTTTTTAACTCTTTGAAGAGAGTGAACTTGTTTGATATCATTAACTAACTTCTTATATCTTCAGCGAAATTTTATCTGAACTTCATCTCTAAAACCAAGCACTTTTTAACTAACTTTCGATAGATTATTGCATATATAAGCAAAAAAATTATGAGAATTTTTTTAATATCATAAAGGGGCAAACGAGCAGCGGCCACCTGAAATCGCTGAAATAGCGAAGTGACCGTTGCCCATAGACATATGCAATTGCATATGCGTTGCCTACCTTTGATCGACGGAGGAGAGGATGTACAGAAAGAAAATATCTACCCTTTCCATGCATCCTCTCATTCGGAAGGTCTGTCCTTCCACTTTCCAAAACAGTTGCTTCCGCTTCACGCCTGTCTTCTGTGTGGTCGCGGTATTTCACCGGGCGAGCCAGGACAATTCGTGCGAAGATGTTAAAGCGGACTCTACCACTGCTCAAAGAATTCAGGTCAAGAAGTTCAGAGATTGAATATGGATGGCTACAAAGGTAGACGAAGTCCAAAAAAAAAATGTGGAATGACTGAGAAAGAGGATATGCGTAGGAAGGGAGTAGATTCGGTTATGACGGCTGATAGTATAGACGAGTAGTACATACTGTGCCGACCCTCATTAGGTCGACGATAAGGAGAGGTTGATTATAAAGATAGATTATTGCAAACTTTAATACTAAATCTTAAAACGACGATATGCGATTTAGTTTGTGTGTGTGTACTTATGTGATAGTGTTATTAATTAAAATTATCTGATCATAGCATTCCTAGTGCATCGTATTGATAATTTTGCATAATGCATACATTAATTTAGAGCTAACAGGGTCGTTATTAATTTTCAACGGTCCCTAGTGTGCAATAAACGTGTTTCGAATTGATTGATGTTATCTTAATACAATAATTGCAACTCGTAACCTGAATTTAGAACATAATTTTAATTACATCTGATCCCAGCACGTCGCTATCCTGATGGAATAAAAAAACATTTAAATCTTACTTCTTACTTATATTATGAATGCGAATGTTTAGATGGATGGTTGAACTGATGGATGTTTGTTTGAAGGTAGTGGAAGGTCCAGAGCGGCTGGATGGATCTCGCTGAAATTTGACAGACGTAAAACATAGTCTGGAAGAACACATAGGATACTCAGTTTTTTTTTTCAATTCCTCGCGGACGGAGTCGTGGGTGCAACTGGTAATCAAAAAAATACTATAGTCTATATATATATATATATATATATGAAAACACGTTCAAAGCAAAAATCATATACTAGTATTTGAAGATTTTTTTTCTCAACACTATAGTATTTTTTTGATTACCAGTTGCACCCGCGACTCCGTCCGCGAGGGATTGAAAAAAAAACTTAGTATCCTTTGTGTTCTTCCAGACTATGTTTATATATAATATAGTAGATCGTTAGTGTCAATTCCTATGCACAAATTCGTAAATTACATGTACATTAAGAAGAAGAAGAATTTGTACATAGG
>NW_013530893.1:2493688-2569922 GCF_000836235.2 Papilio xuthus | reverse complement strand
CACGTACTCTTAGTATTCTATTCTATATTCTAATGTATATTATAGAAGAAGAAGCAGGAATTGACACTACCGATCTATACAAGTTCCTAAAGTTTTGTAAGTGTACACATATTTATGCAGCTGACTGTACAATAATCCTAAACTTTGAATATTTCGACAAACTTCGTCTGATGAGAACGATAATGATATCATTAAGCTAATGTCTTCAAATAAAACGCAATGTGCAATAAAACTTTGAAAGTCACATTGTTTCGAAATAATTGACAAAATTAAACACGATTTGTCAAGAAATTACTATTATTTCATTAAAGAAATAGATACGTTTTATTTAACACTATCTATGCTACTAGGATTTTTAACGGACTTAAAAAAAAGTTCAATTCGTCTGTGTTCTTTCTTTTTTTCTTGTGCGATTTTTATCATTCTTTTTTCGTAAGAAATTTTGCTAGACACGCTAGCATTAAATGTGTTAATAACGATATGAATCATCGTAGAAATGTTTTGCTACAAGTATTTTAAAAATATATTTACTTTTGATGTATTTCACACTAAAAGATAACATAAATGTTTACAAACTAAAGGATGAAATGTAAACAAATTAAAGGAATAAAGGATAATAATTTAATTTGTTAGTCATTTTTGCGCAAATCATAAAGATGTGATGACATCACAAGTGACGTCACGTGAAGTAAAAATTCACCAGTTTCGGACAAATACATTCGTTAACATACCATTTTCTTTATTTTCACACAATACTCTACAAATGAATGTTCCGGTTATTTAGAATTTTATTCTATGTGACAAAATAGTTAACCTACAACCAGATTTATAACAATGTTTTGATCATCATCAGCTCGCTATACGTCCCCACCGAGGGGCTCGGAGCCTACCCTAAGTTAAGGGTGATTAGGCCATAGTCAACCACGCTGGCCAAGTGCGGGTTGGTTGACTTCACACATATCTTTGAATTTTTTCTCAGATATGTGCAGGTTGCATCACGATGTTATCCTTCACCGTAAGAATGTCGGATAAATGTACACATGTAAATCGGAAATCGAAAAACCCATTGCTACATGGTCATTGTACGCTTTTTTTCCTTTCTTTTTTTTGTATGTTCTTTATTGCAATTATCAATTTTGTAATTTTATAATTACTATTTTTTTTCAATATAGACATCTGCAATAATAACTTGAAGTTGTACAGCAAAATATTTAAAAGAACTTTAAAAAACTAAAGTAGAAGAAAAGATCACTTTGAATTTAAGTTTCCTAAACACACAAAGTCAGATTGAAATCTTCTGTAACTCAAACCGATCTAGACAAGCATAGCTAAAGTTTTTATAGTTTTCATTTTACTTTGCGAAATATTCAAGTTGAGACGACTAAATGTTGTAGAAAATCTCACATTGCGCGGACAATTCGCAATCTTCAAGATAATGAGCAGCTTCAGACTCGCTGCACTCCATTAGTATAATTGTTCGTTAGTATACGAAAGTATTCGCTAAAGGATGTAATGACGAATTCACTCACCTAAATTTAGCAAAAGATTTTTTTTATATCATAAGGTCGCAAACGAGCATGCGGAATTAATGAATTTGCAGAAGCACTGCCTATCTTTATTCCATGCAGGATGAGACGCACAGTAAGAGAGCAGGTTCTCTCCTCCATTGAATCTACTTTCCCATCCTTTTCTTATGAGGTAAGAAGGCCTCTGGCAATACAAGTGTTAGACGAAACGCGGAATTGCTTCTAATTCACGCGTATCTTCTGTGTGGTTATTGAACTGGGTGAGTCGACCCATTCGTGCAACAGATGTTGTTGTTGTTGGCTTAAGAGCTAAAATCATTACATGTCTCCGAGTATTTACAAAGCTACATTTTTTTTGGTTCCGTTGAAATTTCAATAAGAATTTTCAAGTCACATGTTTTATTATTAAACTTTGATCGTACTTTATTTGTATGCGAGGCGTAAAAAGGGGCATTTTTTTTCTAATTCAAAACATATAAAAAATCAAACATAACAATATTCTGTATGTTTTATATCATTTCAAATGCATAAGGATCATTTAATCATTTTAATTTGTGATTTTTTTCTTATTACTCGAATTCACGAATTATTTTTACATCTAGCTACTATTTGTATTTTATCATATTAAAAATCCTCTCGTAGAATTTAAAATTCAAATTTAAAATGTTCTCACTGCAATTACGCGCTTTGAAGTGTCGTGCGACTGGAGTATACTTTAAAGAGATCATGAATTTAAATGGATTCGTTACAACGATGATAGTTTGTTTAACGAATGTGAGTCGTACTTATATTCGCTAAACAGACGTAAAGTTTATTTTGCGTCTTGGTTAATGATAAAATTGTCTGAGTATTATTGTCCACTCTCTCTTTTCTCTTTTTTCAATAACAACCTGTATGCAAAAAATTGTGGAAGTTAAAAAAATAGTAAAATGTTCAAGAAATATAACAATGTTCAAACTTGTATTTTGTGGAAACTGAGCTGTCCCTGAGCGAGACATAGCTATGATAAACGCGGGTTATGCAATTATTTATTCAACAATCTGCAGCTAAGTGCCGTTTCTTTAAAGCTTTGACAAAATGATTCCGTCTACTTTACTGCAAAACTTATGTCGATATATACATTTTAACTTTAAAAATACGAAGAATAGTCTTCATGTTCGAATCACAGTATTTTAATTGAAACTAGATTATTTAATTACTGATTGTTGTCCGCGACTCCATCCGAGCGATATTAAAAAACTTAATTAGTAGCATATGTGTTCTACATCTATGCGAAATTTTAGCGAGATCCATATCGGCGTTCTGGATATACCTTCAAACAAACATCCATCCTTCTATCTCTCAATCCAACCATCTAACCATTCGTATTTATAACATTAGTAAGATTTAATTTATGTTAATTCTGTTCTACAGTTTAATATCGTCAGTTATTTTGCTTTGCATAGTCTTTTGTTTTATTGGTTGATAGTTTCTGATACTTTATATGCGTTGAGTTTATTGTACATATGTACTTATGTTAGGCCAAATAAATAAATAAAAATATAAAGCTTTTTAGAGGAACAAATTCTAAAGTTGAATGTTCTCCATTAAAGTACTGTCTTCATTCTTAAAAAAATATTCTTACGGAAGGCAGTCGAGTTATGAGCGTATTTTGTTGTCGTAATTACTTGCATTTGTATAGTAGACATGAAAGTGGATGCAAGAAAGCGTAGGTAGTCAAGGAAGTTTCTTTACTACCCTTACCATGTTTTTTTAAAGAAAGTTAACGACATAAGTACTAAACTTTATAGTTCTCATGGTGATAAAAGGTTATGGTAGTGCCTTTTTTTCGTATCGGGCGGTAATCTTTTTAAGATTTTAAGGTGGGGGGTTATGTGAGATTCTTACTCACTATAAACTCCTTGGTGGCCAACCTCAAATGCGACTAAGGGTCCCGGGATTTAAAATGAAACCCACTGGAACTAGTAATCGAAGTGTCTAATGTTTTTAAATAAACAATTATACAATTTCATCTTACTAATATTATAAATGCGAATGCTAAGATGGATGGATGTTTCTTAGAAGGTATCTCCACAACGGCTGCATGGATCTCGCAGAAATTTAGCATAGATGTAGAGAATAGTCGGGAAGAACACGTAGGCTAATTATTAAGTTTGTTTTTAAATCCGTGCGGACGGAGTTACAGTCGATAGCTATAGTATTTCATAATTTTAAAACGAGCTGAACTTTCATAAAATTCCTTCTTTACGATTCCCCTCTTAATGATTGCAGGAACATCATTATCTAGTAAACGCGATCCGCGGAAGTTGTAAACTTATAACGAAGAGGGATCAGTAAGCTTCATAATTATTCATAAAATAATTTAGTTCTCTGATCCTCTGCAAACTTTCTCATTCGACTTTGGCGAATTAACAATTCATCGGATCGAGACATTAAGGTTAATTGTGTGAATATTAAACGTAAGAAATGAAACGTTTTATTCATTATTTTTATACAACTTAAGCTAAATCTAAAGATCTAATACAAAATGTTAGGTCATCTATGAATTAATTATAAAAAAATCTGTATAGATACAGATTTATATTTTATACATAAAGTATAGTTTCATTTTGATCATCCCGTATGAACTATGAAACTATTAAAACGCTTTTAATGAAATATCCTGACTAGGACATGGAAAAATTTATAAAAAAAAGTCTCTTACAACATGCCGGCATGCATCGACTACATTCTCGTGAAAGTCTCGTCAAAATCGGTACTGCCGTTCTGGAGATTACCAAGAACAAACTCAGACTATCAGACAGACACAGAGACAGGGAGACAGGGAGACAATTTTAAAAACAGAACGCAAATCACGTCATTTTCGCGATCCACGTTTGTTTTCTTATATTTAACATACAGACAAACTAATTAACTGTATGATATAAATCATACGAGTTGCATATCATCTCCGGTTCTTTTTTCATATTACTCAAAATCACAAAAACTTATATATAAAATTCTCATGTCACAATTTTCGTTCCCATACTCCTCCGAAACGGCTTGACCGATTCTCATGAAATTTTGTGAGCATATTGAGTAGGTCTGTGAATCGGCTACTATGTCTGTTTCAATACCGCGCGGACAGAGTCGCGGGCTACAGCTAGTTATAAATAAAAAGTTCCAGATTTAAATTTTATTCTTCAGTATTCATGTGCTGTGTTAATTATTGTACCAAGGAACTTTGTCTTAGCAAACAGTAATTTATTAGGAAAACAAGGCGCGCAGGTGAGATTAATGCTTTCAACGGTACAACATAAAAATGTCTACGCTTCTACACTTTAAAACGAAAGCATTTTATACAAACTTTGTTACAGCTAACAACTAAAACAGGAGACACAACTTGTTTAAATATCTAGCTGCCTTCTGGCAGCTACTTGTGTATTGGCTTCTCGTCCACGTGAATATGTTGACAAATATTCATACATCCAAACTCTGCATATATAATATTAGTAAAATGTAAGAATTATGATAAGTAAGCAATTGAAATTTTTTGTATGCCCAGACACTGCTAATTACCGTTCTTGGAGTATCTTGTGGGTTTCTGATACGAAAATACGCTTATTATTATCTATTTTATACAGAGATTTTGATCTCAGAAATCGATGGTTAGTTCAAACTACGTGAATGTATTCTACAGTTCACTCCAAGTAGAAAAGATAATTGATAGTTATTTTTTTTGTTAGAAGCCAAACAATCCAGAGTGTACTCATAGTGCAAGTTAGTTTTCCAATTTCGCTTGAAGTACAACGTTGCCATTTTCTCATTAAACTTCTCGTAGTTTCGCTCAAACTTTGATAGTGTTACTTATTGATAAATTGTATAGAAACGTTGTATATAATTTAGGTATTTTAGTTAAATAATCTATGTTGATATTAGTCTAGAGGGATCATGAATAGTAGTGAAAACGTTTTCATAACTTTATCGACAAGAATCTGTATAACACACTCAAAACTTAGTTCTTAGCACTAATGCAACGAAATGTACTTTACAGACAATAGGACTGTGTGAATAATTCGAATTTACGAATTAATCTCAATCGAATAATTCGAATTATTTAGAACGTCTCTCTTAATTAGAAAAAAAAACAATAGTTAAACTCAAATATCGAAATGTTTGCACACCCCTAGTTGCCAAATTATTTTATTCGTAGCCTGGCTACATGCTTTAGCTACGCTGCTACGACGTAGCACTACACTACTAGTCAAAAATTTTGACGTACCCAATCATATCCTTTAATTTGTAATAAGTATTTCCTGGTTGGTTTCATAGTTTTAAAGTTTATACCGGACAAATATGATATGATAATTGTATATATGTATATATAGGATGTTCGTTAATGAAATTTCAGTTTTTTTTTTAAATATTATATTCGGTCCCCTTATAATCCAGATCGTACAAAATGTTGTTCTAACTGGACACAACAAATCATATTAATGCGTGGCCATTATAACCACAAGGAAATTTATTACGTCGATTTGTTAACGTCCAATCTATGGAGAGAACGGAACAATTTTATTTCCCATTTCTACCATCAATCCTTTATTATTTTGTCGAAATTCTATTACATAAAAGATGAATAAACAATAACATAATAATATATATATATATATTACTTGTAATTATCTTATATATAAAATTCTCTTGTTACAATGTTAGTTACGATACTCCTCAGGTACAGTTGGACCGATTTTTACAAAATTTTATATGCATGTTAAGGAATCAGCTACTATCTATTTTTTATTCCCGCGCGGACGGAGTCGCCGGCGACAGCTAGTTACTACATTATTAAACAAGCAATTACTCCATGTTGTATTGAATGTTTGTTAAAAGGGTTCCTTAGTGTAGATATGCAGATAAATATACACTAAAGCATTACTTAAATATTAAGCGACTCGAACTGTAGAAGTAAGAGCTTACTTAATTGTTTCTAAAAATCTTTAAAATGTTACTAATGTTATAATTGTTAAAGCTTAGATGGATGGATGGATAATTGAAGGTAGCTCCAGAACGGCTTAACGAATCTTGATGAAATTTGGCATATATATCTGGAAGGACACATAGGCTACTAATTATGTTTTTCTTTAATTCCGCGCAGACGGAGTCGCGGGCGACAGCTAGCATGTTAATAAAATAATAACAACCTCTAAAAGTCCAATGTAATTTTGGTTTCGAATTAATATTTTAATTAACAAATTGTAGGAAGAACTGTGAAGAACAGTTTTGCAATTACGTGAATATTAAACAGGATATAACAGGAAAGTTCTGCAATTCATTAAGATAATTGTCCGAGCGCAAAAGCTTCGGCAAAAAAAGGAAATAATTTAATTTCGTCGCGAATGATCGTTCTCTTTATTTTGTACAAATAATCTGTACTCAATTAAATCTACTCAATAACAAAATTACATTGGTTTTCGTAGCTTTCATACTTAATTGTTTAATAAACTTTTTGGTTAAATTTCTACGACTCAGAAGAGTGTAAGTTGTAAGAAAGAGAACGTAAAGAAATAATAAGAAATATAAATAATATAGACGTAGAAAATTAACACATGACAGAAATAAATTACACTTAACAATTTTATTTTGTAAGTTTTAATTTGCATATTTTGAAATTGTCATCAGAATACTATACTTCATAGTAATAAACTAATCTTTACTACTATTATAAAGCGGAAGAGTTTGTTTAAACGCGCTAATCTCAGGAACTCTGGTCCGATTTAAAAAAAATATTTTTTTGTTGGATAGTCCATTTATAGAGGAAGGCTTTAGGCTCTATAACATCATGCTGCGACCAAAAACTTTTTTTTTAATTCCGTGCGGTCGGTGTGGCGGGCGACAGCTAGTAAAGTCACATGGGACACACAGGTTTCTTTTTTGTGTCTATTTCAACCAATATTTTAATATGAAATTTTGACGGAACACTAGCTTAACATATTGTTGTTTTATTTTATTTAAAACTGAATGAAAGGCATGCCAATATATTTCCACATTGCCGTTCACTAACGAAACACGCAACCCTTATATATTTTGTAATCCGAATCCAATTTAAGAAGTAACAAGAACAAATATATTATCTTAACAAGATATTTTACACCGTAAGAAAGATGTATTTCGAAGATTTGGTTTTGTATTCAGATCGTATTTTATTTCTAAGAATAAGATAAAGGTTTGATCAAATTTAGATCACAAGCTTAAAGTCTAATTGAATAAGCTTAAGAATCATTCGACGTTCGAAAAGAAAGACGGGCATTGAACCTGTACATGCACCAACAAAGCTCTTTTTAGTTTAAGAGCTGCATTAACTACGTAGTTAATTTATTCAAAAACTAGCTGTCGCCCGCGACTCCGTCCGCGTTGATACATAAAAAAACTTAATTAGTATAGCCCACCCATCCGTCCACATCACATAGGGATGTGGACGGATGGGTGGGATGGGATTGGAGGGCCAAACATTCGCATTTATAATATTTGTAAGTTAAATAAAATTCAAAGAAAAAAATGAATAAATAGTATCCTACGTCCGTCTCCTGGCTTTAAGCTACCTCTTCACCAATTTTCAGCCATATCGGTAAAGCCGTTCTCGAGTTATAAATAGCGTAACTAACACGACTTTCTTTTATATATATAGGTAATATAATACGGTCGGTAATCATTTGAAAGTAATCCTCGGACGATATTATTTAAACTAATTGCCTAATAGTTATTACCTAGTAGCTTTAATAAACTAAAGGATCGGCTTAACTATATGCAAGCGGAACGACCACTGAAACCTAATTCTACTTATAAATCTTATTGTTTTGATTAGTTTTAAAATTAAAGGATTATTAAAATGGTTATTAATGATGAAAATTTCTATTAGAAACCTTTAAGGTTAACGCACATTGATCAACTTGTCCACCAAACACCGTCCAATCGCACGATTGCCGCGACATTCACTCGTCCATTGAGCGGGATAAAGCTATAAATTTGCGATAAGTCATTTGTTCTTGCTTGCGCGGTTGGACCTCGCTCCGTTCATTCTTGCAAACGATAATGACATAGCATTTTCCTAAACTTATATCTTTATTCCGCTCCATCGACGACGTCTAAGCAGCAACGAGTGGATGCCGCGGTTATTGTGAGCGCTGCCAGTTGACGAGTGGGCGTTAACCTTTTTGTTATAACAACTGTTGTTTCTAAATTACATTTTACTATTGGAAATGTAGATATTAAATTACTTTCTTGCTATCTGTTGTTTGTATATTCTCCATATGTCTGATAGGATGATGTAGAATTGATATTTTTCTGTAGAAATGATAGTAGTCTTATCTCTTTCGAATATAGGATGAATAAGTGAGCTTATTTAATACATTAAGCGCAGCGCCGTGTCCTAACACCGACGCCCTCTTGAATTATTAATGTGTAACACTTTGACTTTTATGTAACAGGATCTGTCAAGCAAGCGAATTCTAATTATACTTTGCGTGCTTGTTTTTTTATAAGTTTGAAAATTTTTGTGTCAGAAATCGTTTAACGACATGTAAATTTTGAGTAAATTACGATGTGCACGTGTGTTTTCTTAACCCCCCCCCTCGAGAGTGGCAAATTACTATGGCGGCTTTTTGCTTATTCCATTTCTGTATAGTCAAAGATAACATCAACGAAGAAATCGATCGAGGCCTGATATTGCTCATGAATGTTGTATGTTTCATTTTCAAACTTATTTACTTTCATATGTCGTCATACTTTTTTATGAATTTTAGATTCCATATACTGAGGTTTTCACTCCTCTACGTAAAAAAATAACAAATTGTCGATAACGAAAATCCAACTTTTAAAATTCTTATCTGTATGTCTATCTGTACTGAAATTTGGACTCGACGCGGAACAAAGTCTGAAAGAACGTATAGGATCACTATTTTTTTTCTAATTCCGCGCGGATGGAGTAGCGGATGTCAGCTAGTATAGAATAAGATTGAAGCTTGTACTGAGTTTAGGAAAGTCATAATATAAGTTCAAATATTGCAAAACAAAATCTGATACGTTTTCATATTTCGGCAAAACTTTGAAATAAAAATTATAATTGAAACGAGCTTTTAATCAAGATAGCACTTTTCACATTTCCTCTTTGTTCGGAATTAATTTCCGCACCGGAAACTTTATGCGCCCTCGTAATAAAATAATAACGAATCAAATTTTCAATATTAGATAAACTTTATACTTAAAGAAATCATTTTTTTTCGTCCCAATATGTAAGCATATAATAATCTGTATATATAAAAGAAAGTCGTGTTAGTTACACTATTTATAACTCAAGAACGGCTTTACCGATATGGCTGAAATTTGGTGAGGAGGTAGCTTAGAGCCAGGAGACGGAAATAGGATACTAATTATTTACTTTTTTTCGAATTTATACCTTGAAGACCTGCTTTTTATTTAACTTATTACTAATATTATAAATTCGAATGTTTAGATAGATGTGATGTGGATGGGTGTTTGAAGATATAAATGATTTTTTAATTCTATTAAAAATTAAATTTACAACCACCACCACCACCAGCGTGTTTTTTCAGTTTATATTCGGTAAGATCCGTTGAACCGTTCTTGAGGTATCTTCTAACAAACATTCAAACTTCGTAATTATAGCATTAGTAAGATATTACTCAGGAATAATATAGCTTTCTAATGTTCAATGATTTTTTGAAATCAGTGCAATAGTATTTGAGCTTTGTTGTTACATACATTAGAGAAAAAAATATTAAAAATATAAATAAAACTGAAATATATATTATACGCACTTACCGCAGACAACCATTAAGGAGGTTCATAAAATGAATTTTATGTTACATACGAAGCCAGAGCGATACGCTAGTGTATAAACAAAATAAATACGAGGATGAAACAAATATGAGTAACAAAACAAATGTCTCGTATAAGCTATGGAGTGAACTGAAGTGAACGTATTGACAGAGCATTTCAATTACTTTATTGTGTACCGTCCAATAGAATATATTTACGACAAATAAAAACTATATTACTAAAGTATAGTACATACATTACTAGCTTTCGCCCGCAACTTCGTACGCGCTTAATTTATAACCAATATGTTCTTCCAGACTACGTTCTACATCAGTCTTTCCCAAAGTGGGCGATTACGCCCCCTTGTGGGCGCCGCAGGTCTCAAGTTGCGGGTTATAGTAAAAGTTTCGTTTAGAATTCTCCGTTAATATACATATATAGGTCACTATATTAATTAATTTAATTTGAAGTAACAGTGGTTTTTAAATATGTGAAAATATGGAGCGCTAAAAAAATATTTATTCTCAAAGTGGGCAGTAGATATAATAAGTTTGGGAACCACTGTTCTACATCTATGCCAAATTTCAGCTAGATCCATGCAGCTGTTTCGGAGGTACCTTGAAACAAACATCCATCCGTCTAAACATTCACATTTATAATATTAGTAAGATATGTGTGCGTAACTGATTACGGCAAACGTTTTTTTGTCTATCTGTCTGTCCGCAAGACCGCGTTTGTTTTTTTAAGACGGTCTTAATATACAGTTGGGGGGGGGGGCGGTTCAACTGACATATTTTTCACGTTCAAAATGTTCACGTTACGAATACTCGCAAATTTTCGTACTAGAACCCCAGGTTGCAAGTGACTTTGGCGACAAAATAATAAAATTACAGCGACGTGTACATGTGTACGAAGTTCCATGATATTGTTCTTTGTCAGGATTCAATGATTTACGTGGCCTTGTCTATAAAGGGACTTAGAGATCTCAATAAAGTAGTGAAGTCGTGGCTATTATTTATTAAATAGTTCGAGGTGTTGAAATACTATTCAAGTAGAAATAATTTATCTAAATCTATTTTTACAGCCCAATCCCTTCCCTTGATATCACATTGGTGTTTTTTTACTTATAGGTATATATATATATACTAAAGATTTATTACTTACCAATTTATTGTCATAAGATTTATTTTCACCAATATGACGTCATCGAATTCGGATGCCATGTTATTTCGTTCGGATACAAAATGTTAGAATACTTTTTCACGCTTTTCGGTTACCACATTTTTTATAATACCCGACCCCATTTTATAGGAAACGTGACTTGGTAACTTTATGTTTACGATCAGTATTGGTGGGAAATGAATCGTTTTTAGGAACTTTGATTGCGTATATTACATTTCATAGTTAAGGAAAACGGCTTTTTGTGGTTACGGTGGCACTGGTAAGTTTAGTGTACTTAACTTTTATAGTAAATAATTCACCGCGAAATTCTAAAAATTACGGAAGTGCGATAGGAAATATTCAATGGAAATTTAGGTATTCAATAGGTTTTCTTTATTTCCATAGACTAAGAATATTTATTGAAGACTGACTAGCTGTCGACCGCTACTCTGTCCGCAGATTAATAAAAAGTTAATAAGTAGCCTATGTCTTCTTTCATACTATGTTCCACATCTATGCCAAATTTTATCATAATTCTTTGAGCCGTTCTAGAGATAATCTCATACAAAACATCCATCCATCTATTCAAACATTCGCATTTACAATATTATTAAGATTTATTACAATAGTGGTATTAAATTTGACACTGGGTTTATCAAGTTACTTTATTAACCCTTGTTGCTCAAATCCCGATGTCATTGGTTAAGTTAAGGGGAATATAACACAAAGTTTAAATATTATTTTCTCTATAAAAGCTATATTCAAAATATTAGAATCCATTTGTCTACTGTTAGGAAAAAATCCAACACTGCGGTGTACTGGCGCAACACTAGCCTTGCTAAATTGTCAACGCTTATGTCCCCTCACTAATCATTCTGACACTTGACTTTATAACGAAAGCGCGCCATTCCCGCTAAAGGATTCCAACTAATACTGTCTGAAATTACCTATCCATAATAATAAAATCTATATAGTTTGGAATACCTATAACATATAAAGTTCTAGATCTGAATTAACTCCTTTGTACATAATAGAATTCAATTTATGTATACATTTTAGAACAATTCACCAATCTTACTAATATTACAAAAGCAAAAGTTTAGATTGATGTTAGAAGTTATCTCCAGAACGGCTTAACGGATCCGGTAAAAGGCGTATATGTAGAACATAGCCTGAAAAAACACATTGGTTACTAGAAAAGTTTTTTTTATTTCCGCACGTAAGGTGTCACGGACGACAGAGCGTTTAACTAAATTAATATAATAATATTACTAGGTGTAAGCTTCCCTTTAAATAAATGGTTCAACTCTCAGATGTAAAGTGACCATTACCGCTCAAGCCGAGTTTATATTGCTTGGCTTTACAACTATTCACTAACACACTCTCTGTATGCGCATAAATTACATTATCAAGCCGGATTTCACCTACATCTGCAATGTTTGTACGCGATTCGCGAAAATTTAGTTTCGTACTAGAGTTATAATGCCAAAATTTATAAAACAACTTCCATCTGTTGGACAGATAAACAAAATTATAACATACATTAAACCCCCTAAAAGATCAGAGAGTTGATAACGCCAAAACTGTCGAGAAATAGCGCCTAGTAAATAAAAATAGTTGAAAAAGAAAACCGAATTTTGCGATAATTTTTTGAAAAGGATTTTTTTGTATCACGTAAAATAATTAATAACTATACCTTTTAAACTATAAACTATGACCAAACAATATAAATTATACACATATAAGAAAGTTACTAATACTACGAACTCTCCCTCTGTCCCCGATGACTAAACTTGCTTATCTTAATATTCATATCTGATTCTGGATCCTGAATAATAAATTAAAATTTACTCCCACTACTTATTAGCTTAACTTAATACCTTACTATGGTCTACCAGGTTCCGAGGACCACGTTTCCACTGCCGCAGAACATGTACAATCACATCGTTTAACTAAACATCATATCTTACTTCTTACTATCTTACTAATATTATAAATACGAATGTTTGGATAAATGGATGGATGTTTATTTAAATATATATCCAGAACAGCTGTATGGATCTCGCTGAAATGTGGAATACATATAGAACATAATTTGGAAGAACACATAGGCTACTATTATCTTTTTTTAGTTTCGCCCGAACGGAATCGCGGGCATCAGCTAGTATCTTATAACTTCGAGTAGGATTTCCCTAAAGCTGAATATTTTTTATTTTTTTGTACACAGAATATATATTACTAATATTATATAAATACGAAAGGGAGATGTTTGTTATTGCGTATCTTCAGAACGGCTTAACGAATCACGATTAAATTTGGCACAGATGTAGAAAATTAACCTGAAACTTGCTTAGTTTTTTTAAATTCTGTGCGGATGAAGTCGGAGGCAAAAGCTAAATAACGTAAGCATAGATTTTATCCTAGAGATACCTTAACCGCAGCACAAAAGTGAGGTAAAAAACGCCTCCGTACAACTTTTGTTGGGGTAAATTTCCTCGTTGTCATTTACAATATGACATTTCGAAAATGGAATCTCGATTACAGTTGACAGTTGTATGAAACATTCTATTTATAAAATAAATATCTAATATTGTCAGCCAGTAAGTTCTTTACTTTAGAATTTTACTTTCTCCTTTTCCCTACGGTACTGAAGTTACCACATATACCAGGAAAAGCTTCTCTTTTATATACTTTATTTCATGAAAGGCTAATATTACGAGCACAGTTTCAGTTCGTGTATTCCTGTTAGCTAAATGCAAACATCAAAGAATAATATCGAATATATTGGCAGGGAAATACACTGAGAGAATACGCCCTGGAGCGGACTTACAAATGCAATGTATTATTTTACTTTTTCATATCTAAAAAATATACAGGAGTCAAGAATTATACATTTTTTTCTCGTTTATTTGTTCATTTTACTCTCTTTTTGTTGATTTTCATCACCCTTTGTACCTAAACTTTAGACTGTGTTGTCGTGGTATTGAACTGGTTGCTGTCCATTAGCGCAACATGTTACTGGCATGTTAAGCCCTTTGTTTAAACAATTAGATTTTTATGAAACATTTCTTAGGATGCTAGATACTTTATCTCATCTCTATCAGCCGTCATATCTGAATCTACCCCCTTTCTATGCATGTCCTCTTTCACACAATCCATCCATACCTTTTTGGTCCTCCTCTAACTTTGTAGTCATCCAACATTTGTACTTTATCTTATTGCTATGTTTACTATATTATATTGAAAATGTTCTCTGGTTTTATATCATGATTAAAAACATACTTGTAGTGCATGTTGCAGAGTGGAGCGAATCGGTTCACTTCCCACATATTACAGTCATTCTGCGCCCGGCAATAACCCATTGTATACTACTTACTCGTGACACGAATGTTGTAGAGATATTATTAAACTCGCCGATATAAAAAACAACTAACTTTGAAATTTCTTTTTTTTAATCTTAATAATATTATATATGCGAATGTTTATATGGATTGATGTATGTTAGGAGGTATCTCCAGAATAGCTGCATGGATCTCGCTTTAATTTGGCATAGATGTAGAGCATAGTCTGGAAGAATACATAGGCTACAAAGTTTTTTTATTCCACGCGGACAGGGTCGTGGACGATAGCTAGTTATATGTACACTTTATTTTTAAAAGTATATACGATAATTTGATTTATATAGAATTTAGAAATTATATTATTTCAGATTCGACCATCTAATCGACTTTCTTCGACGACCTTTTTTGAACAAAATTTGGATTTATATTACATAAGCGTTTTCCATTCGACTATGTTAAAGTGTATTCAAAATCACAAAGAACTTTTTTTTGTTCAAAGTGAAATTTGACAATGTATAAAAATATTCATTGGATGCGCTTCTCCTTAACGTAATCAAACTAATTGAATTATAAGTGAAGCTATACATGTGAGGAACGTCCGCACAGAACATGTTGCGATGTGAACGAATATTATAGTATTTAAAGTGTTACAAAATGATCGGATATATAATAAGATTGAAGTTTTTAAGAATCAAAATAAATATTACAACAATTTTCATGGCTATAGTACATTTAGGTGTTCTCTACGTAATATTACATGCGTGGAATCATCATAAACATAAGTCGTTTTACATACATAGAGGTGTGAATCTATCAAAAGTGATTGTACATATAGATTTGAAAGGATCGCCACCGAAATTGGAATATCTGACGTCACTATTGCCGTTGTTAAAAGATGTTGGTGCAAATGGATTACTAATGGAATACGAAGATATGTTCCCATATAAAGGAGATATTAGTAATTTAAGCTCTAAATATTGTTATAAAGAAAATGAGGTATGTTATCATTAATTGTTGGTTATATTTACAATATTATATGTAGGTTATAGATGCGTTTTTTTACCTTAATTTGAGAGAAAAGTTAAACTCATATTTAACCCATTTTTCTTGGTATAATTCGTTATCTTTGTATTAATAGTACTTATAATTTATTACGTCGTACTGATCTATGAAACGTTGTCAAGTTTTACGCATTATTATATTATTATAAAATCTATTAATCATCTAGTGAATTTAAAAATGTATAAAAAATTGAACCGACCTGCAAGCAGTGTCTTAAGATTAAAAAAAAATCAAAACACCAGGCAGCCACGCTGTAATAAAAAATAAAGACGTATTGATAACCTCCTTTTTGATGTCGACTAAAAAGGTTTCATATCGTTAATTTTATTTACAGCTTAAGGAATTCATAAAGTACGCATGGGAGTCGGGTTTTGAGATAATGCCATTAGTACAAACTTTTGGTCATATGGAACATGCATTAAAATTGCAAGAATTCAAACATTTACGTGAAATTCCAATGTTCCCTGATTCTATCTGTCCTAGCAAGATGGAAAGCATGACTCTAATCAAAAACATGTTACAACAGGTTTGTAATTTTATAAAGATGTTTGCTTAATCTTTATTTCTAAGACTATTTCGAGAACTATAAGCACGGATTCTAATACCAAATGCTTCTAAATTAAATTCCATTTTTTTATTATTATCTCGACAGTTCCTTGCTTGCCTTCTGCTGCATCTCCCTACCACTTTTCTGGTACTTTGTCAACTAATTATTCGTTTCAAATTCGAGTAATTTCATGTATTTTTGTTGCTATTTATAGGTTATTCAATTCCATACAAGTGTGGTACCATTAAGATATATACATATAGGTTGTGATGAAGTGTACCATATAAATAAATGCGCAAAATGTCGTAGTCGGAGACAAAAAGAATTGTAAGTATAAGATCATGTATTCCTATAAGATTATACGTTTTAATTCCTTCATGAGTTAGTTCAAAATATAACTATATTATGTTAGGAAGAAAATGCAGCACTGTTTTTTTATATTATAAGGTGGCAAATGAGCGAGCGACCACCTGAAATCGCTGAAATAGCGAAGTGACCGTTGCCCATAGACATACGCAATTGCATATGCGTTGCCTACCTTTAATCGACGGAGAGGATGCACAGAAAGAAAAAATATTTTCCCTTTCCATGCATCCTCTCATCCGGAAAGTCCACTTCCACTTCCCATCCTTTTCTTATGAAAAATTGGGTAGGAACGGAAAGAGGACGAAATTAGGCCTCCGGGACGCACACTCATCAGACGCAACGCGGAATTGCTTCCACTTCACGCCTGTCTTCTGTGTGGTCGTGGTATATCACCGGGCGATTCGGGCCAAGTCGTGCGAAGATGTTAAAGCGGGCTCTACTAAGCGGGGTAAAAGAAATATTAGTAAATGTATAAAAATCTGGTAATATTTAAAAAAAAAGTAACAAAATTTTGTTATTTTGAATTCCAGAGACATTTATATGAGTCATTTACGAAGCGTAACTGAAATAGTAAAATTTTATAGTCCAAATGTGACTGTGCTATTTTGGGACGACATGCTTCGAGGTGTCGATTCTGATTATTGGAGTACGATGAAGATTATTAACGACGTTGAACCAGTTTGTTGGGATTATGCAACAAGGCTACACGTATCACATAGAAATTTATACAACTATCATAAGAAATTCAACAATATTTGGATAGCATCAGCATACAAAGGTGCGGAAGGAGTGACTGCTACATTACCAGATTTGTATAGTCGCTTTATGAATCATTTGGAATGGTTAAGATTTATATTTGATTATAAATTTGGAGGAGAAAGAAAATCTTACAATTTTAAAGGAATAATACTCACAGGATGGTCTAGGTATAGCCACATGGAACCATTATGTGAATTACTGCCCGCATCAATTCCCAGTTTAGTTATGAATTTGTTACTTATCAAACATTTTCAAAAAGAAACAAGCAAAGATATACACACAATTCCAGCTACAGAAGTATTCCATTTATACGTCAGAGATGACTTTAAGAAATATTTTCAATGTGAATATGCAGAATTAAATGAATTTGATAGTCATGCATGTCAATATAGAGAAAGTAAATTGTATAGTAGCCTAGAATATTTTATATATCAAAATGAAGATATTATAAGAAAAATAAATGATAATAAAAAAGGATTACATTCAATAGAATATTATAATAGAATTGATCATATGAATATGAATTCGGTTAAGTCAAAAATAATATGGGTAAATCAAAGTCTGCACGATTTTATGGCTATTGAAAGTAAGGTGTCGAAAGCGATGCTTGAATATCACAGCTCGTTCGTTGTTGTTGAATACGTACATTATAAATTTTACAATGAAAAGAAGAAACTTAAAAGTTTGTTAAAAATATTAAAGGATTATTATAAAATTCACACATGGCACAGGAAGTCCTATAAAAACTTTTTGAATTAAGGAATGAAATAATCATTTTATTAACCGTCATCAGCTCACTATACGTCCCCGTCGAGGGGCTCGGAGCCTACCCTGAGTTAAGGGTGATTAGACCATAGTAAACCACGCTGGCCAAGTGCGGGTTGGTTGGCTTCTCACATATTTTGGAATTTCTTCTCAGATATGTGCAGGTCGCATCATGATGTTTACCTTCACCGTAAGTACGTCGGATAAATGTACGTATGTATTTTATTACTAGGATTTAATAACTATTATTACTTGTATAAGACTCTTTTATGGATAAGTTTTAAGACTTAATGTAATTGTTGCTATATTCTGGGAGATTAACTACCATTTGCCTTGATATGAACTTTAAATATAGGATAGAATGTTTTATTAAAATAGCGAAGTGTTTTTTTATAATAAAGTTGTTTATTTAAACTTTAAATTCATAGATTACAACCACGATTAAGCGATAAAAATATCTTTTCCTAGGTTAATTTTAACACAATTTAATTAAGCTCAAAGACTTAAAAATCCTGTGTTGTCGGCAGCACATCATGTAATTGGATTCTCCGAATTAAAAACGAATCTCAAATATACCATTACTATACACAAAAAACAAACATTAGATTTTCTTTTTCTTCGAATCACTTTGTTATATTTTAAAATCTTTTTATTTAACTTTAAGTCTCTTTTAGTCATTTTATATTGCAATGTAAGAAATCTTTTTATTTATACTAAACACACTGCAAAAAGCACTTAATATAAAATGTTACATTATAATTAACAATATCACTTTTAACAAAAATATGTTATCCTAATAGCACCTTAAAGTCAGCTCTGATTTAAAAAAAATATCAAATTTTATCTGTTTTTACTGTCAATATCACTAGTATCGTTAATTTTAGCTTCTGTGATTGTTGTTCCAATTTTCGGTTTATGTATTGGTGCAATTTCTACAGGAGGAGGAGTAATCGGCACTAAGCTACCATCTTCTTCAGCAACTTTTAAACCAATAGTTGCTCCTAACTTAGCACTTGCTTGCTTAAACGTATCAGATAACTTAACTTGAACTACGTTAATACACATAGATGTTAAAGCTAATCCAAAAATTAAATACAAAATTGAAGCCATCATAAACATTGGATGATCTGGTACTAAATCACCGAGACCGATAGTTGACATCGATATAAAAACGAAATAAAACGATTCGAAGAAATCCCATTTCTCCCAAATATTAAACGCTAGAGCTCCAATGATGATATAAATAGCTAAAATTGTAATAGCTACTGAAATCGGCAGATTAAATTCGTCGTCTATTTCAAACACAGATGGCGCTGGTGTATCTGGATCTGTTGCATTTTCTAGATCAGGTCGTAATGTACCCGGCTTTGGTGGTAAAGGAGGAGGTACATCGCTGTCTTTTCTTTCAACCGGGGGTGGCTTGTTGTCTTCTGGTAGCTCGTCTATGTCCTCTTCGGAAAATATTTGTGAAGGGCGACGTACCACGTCGTATACAATGTTTAGGCCTTTAATTACCTCCTGTATAACATTTTTAAAATATTAGCCATCATAATTTCATCATAATTTGATACCGGCAAACTAAATCTATTATTTTGGATTACTTGCCTGCATCGGGACAGTCCTTCGAACTTTCTTGCAGCTTCTAGTATAATAAAATCTTCTAATAAAGGCCCAGAAGAACTTAATAATTCTCGTGAATAATTTACCAAAGTCGGCAAGCACAATCAAGAATAATGGAATTCCAATAATAGCATAGACTATGGTAGCCACTCGGCCATACGTCGTTTTTGGAGCTATGTGACCGTAACCTGTAACAGAAAAAACTAAAATAATAAAATGATAGATAACTTTTATTAAACAAATTAAAATTTATGTTGTTCCAAATAAAACACCGAGGGAAAAATCGTCAATTTATTTATCGGTGAAATAAAATTATTACAATATTTAAAACTCTTACCAATAGTTGTAATTAACGTCAGGCAATATACAAATGAATTCATAAAATTCCAAGACCTCTGCCCGCTGTATGACGTCACGCCTGCTTCGTGTGCTGTGTGTAATTGATTTTCGAATTCAAAGAGTTTATTTCTTGCCATTGATTTCCAATCTTCTTCCCGTAAATAGTGACTACCACGCCAAAGACTTTCGATGAAATCTCTTTTAACACTCCTACTTCCACATTTAAAAGCGTTTTCGAAAGATCCTTCCAGCATTTTGAACATCATACCTCCAAACCCACAAATAATTACTAAAAGTATCAATTCACAAATACACCTGTTTTTAAGTAATCTAATTTTTTCACATGCATCCTTTTGTTCTTCCTGAAACTGTTGCCAACGAGCCAAATGTTTCCATCTGCTTCTTGTTATCTTTTTGGGGATAGTAAGTTTTTCTTCTATGTTCGGTTCATGTTTAAATAATATTATTGGTTCTTCACTTAAATTGTTTGTATTTCTTTTTCTTAAAATAGATTTTTGCTCTCTAACATTTTCATTGTTATTTTGCAAAATATTACCAGTGTGTGTCAGACTAATGTTTCCTGTGGAATCTTTTTTGTCAACTTCTTCGCTCAAAAGATTTAGTTTACGAGTCAGTTCAGCTGTTCTTTCAGATAAATCAAATTCATATTCGTTTTCACTAGGTGAAGATGAATAGCAACTTGATGTATACTCAGATTGACTTGCGTCTATATATCCAGAACTGTGTCTACTCCTACTACCCTGAATAGAATCGGGCTTTTTCACCGAAGTAATTCCAGACAAAATTTCTTTATCGCTTATTATTTGTATTGTTTTGGGACAAGAAATACCTCTAGAGTGCCGTAAATTTGTTGGAGTTTTATTAGGTGTTTTTAAAACTCTATCATTATACTTCTTATACTCAGTTGGAAGTCTCGGATCATCTTTTGGTATCGACAAACTTCTAGCTCTTGCCTTTTGCATTAACTCTATAATTTCTAAACTAGTTTGGCTTATTCCTGTACCGGTTTTATCTATTGTCTTTCCGGTACTGTCTTGTGTTCTGTAAAATGATTGAGAGCGATTCGCTCTGGGAGATTTTATGAATCGACGAGGTGTAGGTGTGACTTTCCGCTTAGTGATATTATCAGAATACTTTTCTTGGTATAGTTGATCTTCACTCATTTCGCTTTCACTCGTCTTACTCTGTAAATTTTATTATTAATTAATAAGCATTAGTATATCTCTTTCCTAAATATTCTTTACACATTTTCATATCATTTTTGTTAAATAATATTGTAATACAATATTATTAACAAAATAAACATCAGAATCACAATTAATTTTAAGTAAAAACTGACCCCGAATCTTGATGCAGATTTGCTTCTTGCTGGTTTTACAGGTGGAATTTTACTTTTCGGTTCCTCTCTTGTTGGTTTTGAAGGAATTTGCTTCACAACAGATGGCTTCTGCTCTGCGGACAATTTTCTGCTAGGTGTCCTAACTACTCGTTCCCTTATTTCTACGACTGGTTTTTGATCTTGAGTTAATTTTTTACTAGGAGTTCTTTCTACCTGCATAACTCTGGTTATTAATTCACCGCTTGATGGAAGAGTTTCCGGCTTAGGTGGTTTAGTTTTTTGAGGTTGCGTGATTTTATCATCCTCAATTTTAATTTCATCTTTTTTTGGTGAGACTTTGGATTTAGTGCTCTTTTCTTGTGTTTTCATTTCATTAACCTCATCGGGGTATACCAATTCTTCTAATTTTTTGGGGGCTATAGGCATCGGATAAGGGAAATTCTTCTCACGTGGTGATGAACTGGCAGTTGTAGGTGGAGATAATGATCCTCGGTTTTCTTTTCTTGTTGCGTCCATAGAACTATGTTTAGTTGATTCGTCATCTTTAGGTCCCAAAGTATAGTTTGTAGTCAAAAGCTTATTCGTTGGATCAATAAAACTTCCCTTACGCTCTAGTGACGATGATTCTTCCTTATCCGGCACAGCAAAAGGTGATATACTCCTGCGTCGTCTCTCATTTGCAGCCATTGCTCGAGCTTCTAAGACTTCATCCCTATCTAAGTCATAAACGGGATCCTTTAAATTAGCTTTTTCCTGAACTAAACGCCTCATTTCTTCATAAGTTTTATCAGCTTCAATTTCTCTAGTATTTCGTGGATTGTTATCTTCGTCATCAGAAGTTGGTGTATCTTCGTGAGGGATTTGAGTGCGACTTGGCTCTGGGGTTTTTTCTCTTTGTCTCATTGCTTGTCCTCTATTTTTAGACAAGTTTCTCCTTTTTCTTAAAGACATAGATTCTCTGTCAGTATCGTCTTCCATATTTAATATTCCTTGCTGTTTACGATCTGGAGATTTCGATACTAATTTTCCTGGAGTCTGTGTTTGTGATGATGCTTTTGTAGAATTAATTTTGGTACTATCCAGTGGACTATCGTTTTCATTCATAACTTGATGTAAACTGCTCCTGAAAGATTAAAACAACGTATTAATGAAAACGAACAATTGTAATTGGATTAATCATAATATAGTTCTTATATGTAGTTTTTAAAATTGATGTCTTACAAATTCTGAAAGCGATGGATGTAATAGCTTAACAACTATTCAATATTCAGAACGTTAATAATGATAGCAAAAAACAGTTTCTTACCTTTTGTTATAGTCGCTTCGAGAATCTCTGTCTTTTCATCGGGGTTAACGTAAGATGTCTAATAAAAGAATCTATTTCGAACAATATCCACACTACACTTTTACGTAACACAACAATTGACACCACAGCCGTTTTCACATTAGTATATTCTTCAGATACCTTTATAATTTGTATTGGTTATGACATTATTAAGAATTACGCTTAAAACATTGAATCATTTTACTGTAAGAACGCTTTGGAACTGGCTAAAGTGCGACTAGTACGCTGGGCACGGTTCCAATTCTACCACGGCTACGTTCCGTTCAGATCGCGTATGTGTGTGCCGAAAATAAAAGCAAAATAAATTATTAAAACACTAGATATGTCGTTACGTCATCGATCACAAGATTGCTCTATCTAAATTAACAATCAAAATGTTGATTCTATGCCTCGGTAGTAAAGCATTGATGACCCAAAAACATCGAACCACCACGTTAGTTGGTTTTCATGTTAGTTCACATGATCCTGTATTTTCCTTAGAAACAGATTTTTGCTCTCTCTTATCTGCCGGTACGAGTATCAAATGATATATTTTACTTACTTAATTTTATTCATTAATTCTTGAAGAATAATACCTACTTTAACTAAGTAAAATGGTTCATTCTCGAAATGGATTTTTAAATTTGTAATTCCAGTCTCTCTAGGAGCGCCTAGTTCTATCTGGTGATCCATCTTACTTCATCTATCTCGAGTTAATGGTTCGGCTATTAGAAATCGCAGTGAAAATGGGAGAGCGAAGAAATGAAAAATTCTATTATCAAATTAGTTTCATTCGAGCCTGTGAAAAATGAATAGCAAGAGTAAACTTAAGCAAAATTGCTTTTTTGCTATCACAGTAGGTAGAGTGACATTAATATCTTATCTTTTAGATCTTAAATCATTTATTATTAAGTGATTATTATATTATAGTACATAGGTATTTGAAATTCACGAATACAAAAAAAAGTGTATCTTTCAGAAAAATAAACGTAAAAGATAAGCAAGTTAAAACAGTATTTTAATAAATCACTCTGAATGAAGCTTTCCAGTTCGGAGCGTTTGTTCTACTACGATATCTTTTTGCATACTGTAATCGAGTTTCGAGAATTTTCACAAAACACGTTATTTACGATGTTATGTAGATTTAAATCAATTGGATTGTTAATTTATAGATACAGCAGGAAGCTTATTTTTGCCTAAGAGTACTGACTTTAAGCACTTTAATTAATATTTTAATCTTACTAATATTATAAATGTGAAAGTTTGGATGAATGGATATTTGAAGGTATCTCCAGATGGTCTTGATGAAATGTGGCATGGATGATCATAGTTTGGCACACATAGGCTACTATTAAAGTGTATTTTTGATTCAGTTTGGATGTAGTCGCAGGAGACAGAGACAAGAATATTATAAATAAGTAGGTACTCAAAAAACTCACCAATAGTTGTAAAAATAGTTCCAGCGTAAAATACTGAATTCCAGAATGTCCAAGTATTCTTTACAGTATCATTGTCATTGAGATGTTTCATGCAGTCAGAGTAATTGTTCTCGTAATCTTTCAAATAAATTACTATTGATGCTATCGTATCCTGTAAGAAATAATTATTAAAAAAAATCCAGTGCTTAGTTACAAAAATAAATGTTTTCTTAGTTTTTTTATATTATAAGGTGGCAACGATCGAGCGGCCACTTGAAATCGCTGAAATAGCGAAGTGATCGTTGCCCACAGACATACGCAATCGCATATGCGTTGCCTATCTTTAACGACGGAGAGGATGCACAGAAAGAAAATATTTTCCCATTCCATACAACCTCTCATCCGGAAAGTTTTGTTTCGTCTGATTTGTGTGCTCGTCGAAAGCCAAATTTTAGTCTACGTTCTTGTTCCACAGTTTTATTATAAAGAAATGATAGGATGGAGAAATGGATTTGACGAAGTTTTATGCCAATCGTGGCACTTAAATGAAGTAGAAAGAAAGTCATGTGACTGAAGACTTGCCATTTTCTTTCTTATGTATTTAACTCAAGTATAATTAGTTGCGTTGTAAAATAAAATTTACCTCAAAAGCGGTTTTATTATTTGTAATACCAATAATTGTGATCGCTGCGTCTCTTCGGATTTGTGATAGCCTTTTGTCGTATTTCTGTTCACTTGAAGCTGAAAAAATAAAAAAATATTAGGTAAGCAATTTCATTTTTGTTTTTAACGCACTGACATCTGATGAAATATATATTTAAATTAGTCAAACTTTCGTGACACATCATAATAAACTGATATAAAAGTGAGCTGAGAGGCACGTCCGCGAAATAATACCAGTCCCACTCACCCTGGTGAAGGGCCCCCAATGGGCTCAAAACTGGTCGGTGCCGCCACCGGACGAATATACGTGAGTGTTTAGCCGTTTTTATACCAGAATGTATATTTATTTATTAACTTTGTATACTATGACCTAAGTAAATAAGATATTATACTATGAGTATTTTAACCTTATATAAAAGACTAGCTGTCACCCGCGACATCGTCCGCGGGAGAAAAAAACTTAATTAGTAGCCTTTGTGTTCTTGTAGACTATGTTCTATATCTATGCCAAATTTCAGCGAAATCCATGCAGCTGTTCCGGAGATACCTTCTAACAAACATCCATCCATCCATCCAAACATTCGCATTTATAATATTAGTAAGAATTAATTATGACTTGGTTTTACGTTTATCAAATAGTATATAAACATGGTTAATTTAATTAAAATAAAGTATAAGATTACTACAAAATATACTAACGTTTAACAAATTCGTTGAAAGCTAAAAAAAATAACATAAATAAGTTAGCTAGAGTTAACTTTGGTATTTATTCGAAGCGATTTGTAAACGTCGCCATAGCATTTGAAATGTTTATCGAGGCATTTCAAAACACGAACGCCCCGAGTCGGTTGGTGGAAATAACAAAGTGAAAAAATAAATGATTCGTAACTCCGACAGTCACACGCAACGTTGAAAAACCGAGTGACGAATGTAAACGAATTGGAAACTGTAAGTTAAATTATTATATAACTTAAGTAATAAATAAAGTGTTAAAAAAACGACACTGTAGACCTACAAGTATGTAATTTTAGACATTTATCAGTTACAATCCTTTGCCGCGAATGGCGCGCTTACATTACAATGTGTAAGAATGATTAGTGAGGGGACATAGATGTCGACATTATAGTAAGGCTAGTGTTGTGCCAGTACACCGGTACGGCGCAGTGTCGGATTTTCTTCCTAACAGTAAGAAGATATGTAATGTAGTCGATGTTGCCTAAAAATCGGTAAAACTATCCGGTCTGGTACGCAAAGATCCTTGTTGGACTTTAGCTTCTTGTTTTGTACATTTGCTCTTTACATAAATACTTCTTACTAATATTATAAATGAGAATGTTTGGTTATCTCTCATCCATCCGTGGATGGATGTTTGGATGAAGGTATCTCCAGAACAGCTGCATAGATCTCGCTGAAATTTGGCATAGATATAGAACATAGTCTCAAAGAACACATAGACTACTAATTAAGTTTTAGGAGTCACGGGCGACATCTAGTTTTCCATATTTTTTGTAAAAACTAAGTGCGATAATAGAACTACGCTCATCGGGTGAAATATGTATATCATTATTCAACAATCGTAGCTTCATTTATTAAAAAAGATGAGTACACAAACGTTGTTGACTCCGGGAAATGAGTGTCGTATGCCTGCCGAGGGCACGTATTGATTTTCTTTGTATTATCTGTAAGAACGGAGAGAATGAAAGGTACAACAGATAAAAAGATTTTGTTTTTGTTTTTGATTTGTTTGATTTCATTTTCAACTTCCGATTGTAAATTAAAACTTTCGTTTATTGTTTTCTACATATCGAATGTTTTAAATCCTAACAAGATTTATCAACTTGTCATTTTTACATAAGGAAAAAAATTATGGGTAGTTGAACCCAACATGCGTTTTATTACTAACATCAAGATTGCATCAAAGGTCCAAAAACTTAATGGGAATAAATATCATAATAAGTTTTATTAACAACAGATTCAATGTCTTTTCTACTTTGTTCTTCAGACTTTCAAAACATTTGTTAGGTGCTAAAGAAATTTACCGTGGGATTCTGGGAACTAGAGAGTTTGTCAAAGATTTCAGGAATTATACGTTTTATACAGAGTATCAACAGCTACTGAATTTTGTATCATACACCAAAACTTGTATTGATTTGTTGATAATATTAGTATTAAATAAAAAAAATCAGTGTTTGATATCCCAAATAAATATCAAACGTTTCTAAACAAATCAACATTCAAAAATATTTATCTATGTTTCGATTTGTTATGCAAATAGTTGAATAAAAAATACAATTTATTCAAAAAAAAATGATTTATAAATAGATGTACTGACAAAGTAAATATTTATACAAAACCGATTCACCGCGTCGAGTGTCGACAAACAATACTGAAATGTTGACCAAACACAAACTATGAATAATTTTTAAATGAAGTTTAAACATTGAACAAATATATTTACCATCAAAGAAGTAAGTGCGAATGTTTTATTTAAGTGTAAACATAAATCATACTTTCATCATCTTATCTTCTTCTACATATATATAAAAGCAAGTCGTGTTAGTTACACTATTTATAACTCAAGAACGGCTTTACTGATATGGCTGAAAATTGGTGAGGAGGTAGCTTAGAGTCAGGAGCAGACATAGGACACTATTTTTTTATCAAGCACTTGACTTGCAATCTGCAGGTCCTGGGTTCGAATTCCGCCGTGAACCAAGGTGTTTTTCGATTTCCGATTTACATATGTACATTTATCCGACGTTCTTACGGTGAAGAAAAACATCGTGATGCAACCTGCATATATCTGAGAAGATATTCAAAGATATGTGTGAAGTCAACCAACCAACACTTGGCCAGCGTGGTTGACTATGGCATAATCACCCTTAACTTAGGGTAGACTCCGAGCCCCTTGGTGGGGACGTATAGTGAACTGATGATAATGATGTTTCGAACAATGATCCGACAGTTAAATGTAAAGTCAAAGTTGCCAAACAATTACAGCAAGGAATTATCATAGCTTATCGCTCCATAAAATAAGCTAAGAGCCAAAAGAAAATGAAAATGAAGACAGCTGTCTCCAATTGAAATATCGGAGCGATAAGGGATTTCAAATTTAAAAAAAACTCTAACTTTTCTGAATAGATCGCGATATAATTTGTAACATGAAAGTTTAATACTTTAACAATATCTTATTCATTTAATTAATATTTAATATCTTTTTAGATTGATATTAATTTTATTTATTGAGTAAGAAATTGAGCAATTAATTTTAACTTTTATAAATACGTAAGTATTATTACTTGTTACGAAAAATATTAGTTTTGTATAGTCATAAAGAGTAAGTCTGACGTATTATATTTTTTATTGTACTTGGAAAAAAAAGGTTGATTGTAAAAAATTATGGGAAGTTATAATCTTACTAATATTATAAATGCGAATGTTTGGATGGATGGATGTTTGTTTTGAAGGTATATCGAGAACCGTTGTATGGATCTCCCTGTAATTTGGCATAGATGTAGAACATAGTCTGGAAGAACACATATGCTACTAATTTTGTTTGTTTCTAAATCCGCGCAGACGGAGTCGCAGGCGACCGCTAGTTTACCATATTGCAAAAAAGTCAACATGTTTATTTTTTAAGTCCTATATTTACCGAATATCCTACGTGTAACAAAAAAATAATTAAGAAACCATTTAACCTCAAAGGAAAAAAAACTGAATTTATAAAATAACACATCACAAACTAAATTTTAAACGCAAATGAAAACATGTCTCAAATTTTCAATTATTATTTCCAAGATTTATTTGTCGTTCGCTTCAATAAATATATAAACATTTCAAAGCAACAATAAGAAATGGCGTACACGAAATTAAAAACTGTCACGTCTGCGAGAAACAAGAAATTAATCCAACTTTGAGAAGAAAATAAATCACAAACTCCAATCGTAATGTTTCCACGCTGAAATCTTTAGTCAGCAAATTTATACAGACTACGAAAGGGCTAAATCCTTCATGATAATCAGACAAAAATGTATAATAAAAAACGTGTTTAACCCAACACTAGATTGCGTTGTTAATTTATTAAAAATGATCTCTGAAATGGTGTAAAACATTGAAAGAACACATAGACTACTTATTAAGTTTGTTTTTAATTCCGCGCGGAGGTAGTCGCAGGCGACAGCGAGTGATATTACAAATGCGAATGTTTGGATGGTTGGATGGATGTTTGTTTTAAGATATCTCCAAAACGGCTGCGTAGATCTCGCTGATATTTGACACATATTTAAAACGTAGCCTGGAATAACACATAAGCTATTAATTAAGTTTTTTTTTTAATTCCGAGCGAATGGAAACTCTGAGATAAATAAATAACAATGTTAATAATGTTAGTAAAGAGAAACTTCTTTAAACGTGTACGTTTAAAACGTACATTAAAACGTACTGTGGTACGTGATGGTGAAACTAATAAAAATTGTACTAGTAACTTCAAAATTCGTTGTTAAACGTTGCGAGAGTAAAAGCAATTTGCATTTCACAGAGCGTCATCAAACTTGACACTTTGTTAGATGATATCCGGAGAGCTGATTGCTTTCACAGGTCAAATCGATACGTTAGAGCTACCGTAAGGGCTTATTCAATGAACATCGATAAGTTAATCGTTAGTATACATACTATTCTAATGTCAGTTAACATTGAATTGGAAACAATTCGGAGAGACCTATGTCGATAGACAACCTGACCAGAGTGATTGCTGAAAAATTATAATTTTTTATAAGAATAGCATGTAACTTAAAAATATCATTGAATAAAACGCCAGATAAAACAAAGAAAGGATGGGAAGAATAAGTTGATTTGACGGAATCATACATAGGGGAAAGATTCTCTTTCTGTGCGTCTCCTCCTCCGTAGTAAGGTATCTACAATTTCAACGAATTTAGGTGAAATAAAAAAAATAGGTAAGTGTACTGTACAAAATACTATTACATCTCAATTATTTGGGAAGAATGCAAATACAAAAATACAACCGAAAAGTTTTCAAAGTTACGCGTAAATAAAGAATTGCATTGCTACGTTACAGTTTAAAATAGTCATAAATGTTCAGAAGACAGCAAGCTATTGTAAGTGATCGTAATTGTTAAACGAGATAAATTACCGAAATTCTTAAGTTTATATAATGAGGCGAAGACGTACATTCCTGTCTGACAGTTACGGATGCCTGACTCCAGCTACGCAATTTAAGATGACGTGAAATTTTAATAACACGACAGGTATTTACGAGCAGAATAAGGAATAACTAAGATCCTGTGATGTATAAAATTTCTATATAATTAATTGCCAATGATTAAAATTGTGTATGTATTTATTTTAAACAAGACTTAAGTCGTGATTTACTGACACACTTAAAGTTGTTTAAATGTTATCTACGCTGTCCCTTAGTGTAGAATTTTCATATACCCCAAACAGATGAATTGAAGTAGAAGCAATTCCACGTTTCGCCTGATTTGTGTGCGTGTCGGAGGCCTAATTTTGTGCCTCTTACTTATCCCACCATTTTATTGTAAGGATGGGATCGGACGGGGAGGCAAATTTGACAAATGAGGAGACGCATAGTTATAGATAGAAAAAATATCCCTTCTGTCTATCAAAAGGTACGAATCTGCAAATTCGAATGTCTATGGTCTGCAGTCACTTCCCTCTTTCAAGAATTTAAGTTTTTTTTTGGTATTATTATTGCTTGTTTTTTTTATTGTTTTGTTGCTTGCTTGCATACTTGTAGTTGTAATTAGTTCCTAAGTACAATCGATCGAAAGTCCCAAAAAAAAATAAAAAGAGAAACAAAAATTAAGTGACCGCATGCCCTTTAACTTACACAAAATTAATATACTCCCACAGAGTTAAACTAAAGTATCAAGTTAAATTTTTATGAAATTGTTGAAGGGAAAAACAAAAAACAATAAAATTTCATAATATTTTATTATTCGTGTCTCTATACATTCGGTTCGTAATAATTCAAATCCCCGATATCCTCGGTGGGGGCGTTATGTTTCCAAATAAATATTTATGTCTCAATATCAAAACATTTCGATCTCGTAAAGGTCAAAGCCGATAGAGAATATTGCTTTCATACTATTGATGACTAAAAATAGAAAAATGTAATTTCATATTTAATTTAGGTCTCACAATATCCAATAAGAGTGCTTAATAATTTACTAAGTAATAAATAATTATCCTTTTCTGTTATTTACGTACCAAATTTGCACTTTTGTACGTTAGAAATTGTGACAGTTGACATACACACATCACTTTTGACACAAACTAACCTTAACGCTAACCGTAACCGTCCAAAATTGAGTAGTTACAGTTATGTAAATATGACGTCAATTTAACGATCGTTAAGATGGTGCAATAATTTTTTGCGTAATCGTAGATTTAACCGATGTCAAGGCGCTGGGTATAGTTACAGTTAGTTGATGCAACTCACCCTTATACTTCAAAGTTCTTCAATTGCTGTTCGTTAGTCTCGCTAAAACTCGAGAACGGCTGAACGGAATTATCTTATATTAGTCTTGAAATGTTCGTGGAGGTCTAGAGAAGGCTTAAAAGGTGAGAAATCGAATAATTGCAGGGATCTAATTACTTTTTTTTTCATTCCACGCAGACGAAGTCGCGGGCGACAGCTAGAAATATTTATAAAAATTGATTATTCCTATTCATTTGGATGCCTACAATTGATATTTCACTAAAAGTGTGGTTTTTTATAATTGATTGTTCGTATATTTATACCACTTACCGTGGGTTTCTGAGACAAAAATCCCTACAATACAATACAATATTTATTGGTTATATTTAAATTACAGGTCAAAGAGCGATTAAAAAAAATCATTGAAAAAATTCTTCGTACGCATATACAGAGCTCTCTCGACAAGCACTGATTTTAATCCTATTTAAAACATTGTTATCTCGGTTTTGTCAAAGAGGTGATGTGTTCTATATAGTTTGAGTCTCAGAAATTAACAGTTAGTGCTTTTAAATATAAGCTAATATAGTCGATATTATCTTGAACGAAACGAACGCGATATTTGAATTTTAAAACACAATTTCCAATGCTAATTTAAACATCTCTCGTTTATTTAACAAATAGTTTAGACGCCTTTAATCGTATTTATAATGCAAATTGATTCGTTCGAAAGTGAAATAATCGCCTTAATGAAGTAAAATTCAGTAATTTAAGAGCTAAGTGCTTTATTGTGAAAAACTTTTTAGTTACTTTTTTTAATTTAAAAACTTTTTGCAAGAGAATTTAATTTCAAATCTGTTCCATTGCCGATTTCCTCTATTTTTATTCTCTTTGGAAGAACATAGAGCATTTTATAAGGTGATTTTTACAGCTCAAGTTTTAAAAAGGGGACTATAGAGACACTTATTTTTAGTAATAGGTAAGTAAAAGCAAACAATTAGATAACGAAATTCGAAAAAATAGGAACAAAAACATTTGCCGATGCGTTTTCTTTAATTAACAAGAGTGTGTGTCAAAGGTTGGCTGAGCGTCAGTGGCTCAGTGGATTACGCACTTGACTTGCAATCTGCAGGTCCTGGGTTCGAATCCCGCTATGTATCAATGTGATTTTCGATTTATTCTGACGTTATTACGGTGAAGGAAAACATCGTGATGCCTGCACATATCTGAGAAGAAATTCAAAGATATGAGTGAGGACAACCAACCCGCACTGGGCCAGCGTGTTTGACTAAGGCCTAGTTTCCCTCGATTTAGGGTAGGCTCCGAGCTCCTCAGTGGGGACGTATAGTGAGCTGACGATGAGTGTATCAAAGGGCATCACCTTAATTCTCCAATGCCAAATTATCCCTAATAGCGAAATATATTTTTTTCGAATATTTTTTAAATAACTTCAAGGTCATATTTCTTTTGAATCCTCCTTGACTGCTTAGATAATTAAGACAGTTTTTATAAAATATTTTAACTTTGGTGCCTTATTAATTAACTAAATGAATAAGAATTAAGCCTGCTAGTAAATAACAATGTTCAACCCAGTAACTCACAATAATTGAACATAAATCTCGCCCATTTGAGAATCTCGAAAAGATCATTCAACGTTATCCTCTAGGGAAACAAAGTTTACGCGATTTTATAAATTTCGTTTTCTTAAATTAAGTAATACCAAAAAAGCACAATAAATGATACATAGAGTATAGATTTTTTATATCATAAGGTGGCAAACAAGCGAGCGGCCACCTGAAATCGCTGAAATAGCGAAGTGACCGTTGCCCAGAGTTATACGCAATTGCATATGCTTTGCCCACCTTTAATCGACGGAGGAGAGGATGCACAGAAAGAAAATATTTTCCCTTTTCATGCATCCTCTCATCCTGAAAGTCCACTTCCACTTCCCATGCTTTCCTTATAAGAAAAAAGGGGGAAGGAAAAGAGGACTAAATTAAGCCTCCGGGACGCACACTCATCAGACTATGCTTCCACTTAGTAACATTCACTTCGGTTGATTATTTTTTAAATTACCTTAAATTTTAACCAGATGGTGGTTTGTGAACTAACGGTTAAACGTTTATTAAAGCAACAGTTGTAAAAGTATAAGCGATTAAAAGAGATAATATTTAATTGAAAATCTGTGAATATCTTTCACAATGAGTTACAATCTGTCGACCGTATTGTGCTGTGGTAGGAAAGGGTTTCGTTTAGCAACGAGAATTACTTTTTTATTCAAAACCCATTCAAATTGCGGCCGCGGATTTAATTCGTTTGTGTTGTTCGAGACTGTTTTAGTAATCAAATTAAATGGGGAGGTTTTTTTTGGTATACATTTTTAGCAATATTGTTTGTAAGTTCACTAAAATATTTTATATATGTAAAAAGTATAGCGGGAAAATCGACTCAATATTTTTTTTGTTTCTATGGACTCAGTAGCCTCCATCTATTTGAACACTGTAAACATATGTAGCTTACATTATAAATGGTAACCATATATAATGTACTTCTTACTACGGATGACAATCCGCGACTCTGTCTCTGCCTCGGAATTGAAAAAAACTTAATTATCAGCCTATGTGTTCTTCCAGAATTTTCTACATCCATGCCAAATTTCATCGAAATCCATCCAGTCGTTCTGGAGATACCTTCAAACAAACATCCATCCATCCAAACATTCGGATTTATAATATTGTGAAAAAGAAAAAAGTATAATAGTAATTTTATTAAAGTAGGATAACGTGAAGGGAACTTGAAAAAAGCAGCATAAATTTTAGAAGGAACGTATTTTATTATAAAATGTTAGGCTTTGTACTAGTAAAATTTAAATCTTACTCGTATATTCAGACATCCACGTTGAAGTAAAAACTAGCTAATTTGATACTCCTGACGCGTATATTACAAAATATTACTTTCATTAAACATGCCATAATTATTTAAGACATTCTTCTAAAAATCACCAAAAAGATATGACCCAAATGAATAAATTTATGTCAAGCAACCAAATATATTTTAATATCAATCTTATTACAACTACATAGGGTGCATTTTTGTTTTGATATACTTCATGACACCTGTACTTGCCTTCTCAGTTGAGATGAGTTGAAATTTTAATAAATCTCGATGTATTTACGAATGCTCCAAGCTTTTCATACTGACACTTAAGAGCTTTTCCTAAAAAGGAGTGCTTTTATTATATTTTTATGTACATGACATGTTCAAGAAGGTTAAGAAATAACATGGTTTTTCTTTTTATTTTTCATTTTGTTGATTTAAAAAGTCAAAGAGAAGAGAGATTATTATATGGAGTGATATATTAAATTAAAATATACTAGAAGAAGCGTAAGGATCGTTATGGTTTCTACCTCGTCATATTTTTTTAATATTTGTGTATGTATCTGCATGTATATATTATTGGTTTCATGATTTTCTAATAGATGGCGTTGTAAATACGAAATATCGTAAGTTCCAAAAAAAATCTCAGTATGAAATAGGACTTCGATATACTCACTAAGAAATAATTTAAAATAACTATGCCGAAGCTCAAATTTGAAAGAGTAATAGTTTGATAACATAGTGTAGCACAAATCTGTAAACATTTTTGGATAGTAGATAGCTCTTTTCTCTAGGCTCAGTAAATAATTGTGAATATATTTATGATAACATTACGTTTTTAATAATTAAAAATACACTTTCATATCAAAATGTCATGATCATTATTTATACCACGTATTAATTTAATTATCTATAGAAAAAGAAATATATTTTTAAACGGATTTAAATCTGAATCGCCATGTGTTTATCAAAGCTTTCGACGGCGTAATTGAACAACAACAAAACTTGACCCATGCATAAATAAATATTTGTTTGTTAAAACATCCATCTATCCAAGCTTATAGTTATCACCAGAACGGCTGCATCGATATCGATGAAAAATATACAAGTAAAGCAAAGTCTGGAAGAACAAAGCTACTTATTAGGAAGAAAATCCGAAAATGTGGGAGTGTATTTACCCAACACTAGTCTTACTAAAATGTCGACGTTTATGTCCCCTCACTAATCACTCTGACACTGGACTTTGTAACGAAAGCACGTCATTCGCGCCAAATTATTCTAATTAGTAATGCCTAAATTATTAAGTTTTTTTTTAAATTCCGCATGGACGGAGTCAAAAGCAAGTACCTAAATAATAAAACTTAATGATTAAGCCAGCTCAGCTAATAAGCTAAAGAGCTAGTAAAAATAAGTTAACGTATTAAAGTTTTGAGTAATTTTTAATTATGAAATTCCCAACGCTGACGTCGTCCGATAAAATATGAAATATATAAAGTTTATTGCATACTTAGAGCAATATTAGTGTTCTTAAAGTAATACTAAAATAATCCTTATAGTGAAGAGTTTTATGTTTTAATTTAAAGGTAATATAAACTTTAAATCATTACATTTTCTTGTAGGTCACAAGCAATCAAGCGTCCATCTGAATTTGCTAAAAATTAGCTAATTTAAGTATTCTTTCCCTTCCCAACCTTTCCTTGTTAGAAGTGGATATGATGGAAGAGGGGACGCATATGAACGGAAACTTTCTCTTTCTATGCGTCTCCTCCTCCGTCGATTAAAAGTAGGCAACGGTCTATGGGTAGGGGTCGCTTCGCCGTTTCGGCGAAACCAGGTGTCCGCTTGCTTATTTGCCAGCATATAATATTTAAAAAAAAACTTCACAGACTGAAGTTCAGAGCTAGTACTTAATGAGAATATTTCCCTCAGAAAAAAAACATCAATGTCATGGAGAATTTCATTAATCCTTTTTATAAAAATCTGGTTTAATAGAAACTAAGAAAGAAGACTATAAAATACTCTTTGGTTGAAACAAAAGAAAAATATTATTGACAAGTCTTCAACAAAATTTTCGGCAAACATCGTAAGAACTAAATTATCGTAGTTATTTTGGAATATAAATTCTCAGTGTAAAATACAAAATGGTTTTCGGACTCGGAAGAAGTAAGTTTTTAAATTAATAAATAACTATTAAAAAAGTTCAACTTTTTACTTTACGTTTTTAAAAGTTCAATAATTTTTAATAGCAAATGTTCTTCCAGACTATGTTCTATATGTATGCCAAATTTCATCGAGATCCGTTCAGTCGTTGTGGAAGATACTTTCAAACAAACGTCCATCCATCCATCCATCTAAACATTCGCATTTATAATATTATAAGTAAGATTTTGTTCTCAGAAATCCACGATAAACCGATTTTGAGAGTGTCATTGGACTGTTGTCTTTAGGGTTTTTTTCTTCAAATTTGTAACCAACTGATCTAGTTTTCTTAGTTATTTTATGGAATAAATTATTGATTCCACACTTTATTTTTAGCTAAATCGGAGCCATGCAGAATGATGGCCCCACAACCAGAAAAACTCAACTTAAATATGTCATTTTTCGGTGTGATATCTTCCCTTTTACTCTGCATATGTGACATATTAAATGGCATTTGTTACGTATTAATATTTCTGTGCAGCGTTTGTTTACAACTTCTTTATTGTGCAATGGCTTGTTGAAATCTAAATTGTGTTAACAGTTTTAATTGTAACTAAGTTATGACAAAAATGTAATTTGTAATTTCGAATATTGTCCTAAGTATATTGATGAAAATTTCTTTCTCTTTTATTACTAACTAGCTGTCGCCCGCGACTCCGTCCGCGTAGATATCTAAAAATAACTTAATTACTGTAGCCGATGTGTTCTTTCAGACTATGTTCTATACGTATGCCAAATTTAATGGAGATCTGTTCAGCCGTTCTAGAGATATCTTCAAACACCCATCCACATCACATCCATTTAAACATTCGCATTTATAATATTAGTAGGTTAAATTAAAAGCAGCTCTTCATTCGAAAAAAAAGGATAAATAGTATCCTATGTCCGTCTCCTGGCTCTAAGCTACCTTCTCACCAATTTTCAGCCATATCGGTAAAGCCGTTCTTGAGTTATAAATAGTGTAACTAACACGACTTTCTTTTATATATATAGATTGGAAAATTTTCACTTAAAATTGCGATGCAATAGATTATATGAAGTTGCAGATGTTATGACACGGTAGGCATAAATCGAACTAAATTATGACAGCTCCTCCCGCCCACCTGTCAATGTCAAAATGTCAAGATCATCTGTGCTGTAGCAGTCATGTCACATTTTATCTTTTATGTCATTTTCTATGTCAAAAAAGGTTTTATATACTGACAAACCTAACCGCGATAGCAGCGCCTCTTACCAGAACATATCCTTGTAATAAAAATATTTACTCTTAAGATAAATATGTTCTGAAAACAATATTGGTTATACATGTTTTTAAAAACTGTTTTGTGAGAGTTTGAGAAGATATATATGAACACAATCCAGTGGCATCGCTAAACTACAGACAACAGTAAATCTAAGAATGTTTATATTGAATATGTTTTTCTAAGAAATGTTAGACTTCATCTCAGTATTGACTCGTTGGTACACTTTAAAATGTTACAAGGACAATTGTTCGCAGTTTTAGTGTTTGTTTACTCATCGTATTTATAGATTTTATGTACCGTACGCATCTACTGTTGAAACACATGTACGTTAATTTTTTATATTATAAAGTAGCAAACGTGCAAGTGGTCACCTAAATCCGCCGAAATAGCTATCACTGCTAACCTTCATCGACTGATGAAAAGCGCACAGAAAGATTTCCCCTACCCATACGTCCCCTTCTCCATTAAATTTACTTTCCATTCTCATCTTTTGCTTGTAAGAAAAGTTCGTCGATCGACGTATTCGTGCAACAGATGTTGTTACCGGCGTCCACAACTTAAAATTTAAAATATAAGTTGGTATAACATATGTTTTTAAAAACAAAATGACAGATGTTTAGGTAGTTAAAACTCATGTCTATACATTCACCTAAACCAAAAGGAGGTCATTTTATTAGATTTTGAAATGAAAATAGGTTTTATTCTACTACATTTTAAGCTAGAATTATCATGTTTAAAATCGACCTTGGATGGTGCCACCATTATAAATAGGGCTTCCCCCAATCAAGGTCGATCAAGCTTTAATGGTGTTAGTCTATGACACATTTTATTATCTATGACTAGTCTATGATAAGATAAATACATCATAATCTTTGATTTATGATATTTTAACAGCGCGTCCTAAAGTGAGTTATTGTAAAGCAATATGAGAGTTATGGTCGTTTTACGATCGTTAGATACAATTTTATTGACCATTATATTGTAACAGTAGTGAAACAATAATATTGTTATTTTATTACTCCTTTACGAATATATAGCTTGTAATAATTACCAACAGGCCAGTTACAAATCAATTGAAACAGTGCTTAATTCTTTTATCTTAAACTAGCCGTCGCTAGCAACTCCATCTGCGCGGAATTAAAAAGAAATATAAAGTAGCATATGTGTTCTTCCAGACTATAATCTATATATATGTCATATTTCATAGGGATCTGTTCAGTCGTCCTGAAGATAACTTCAAACAAACATCCATTAATCCATCTAAACATTCGCATTTATAATATTAGGAAGATATAAGCAAATGATTGTTAAATTACTTATATTTCTTGTACCATTCCAACTAAGCTCTTTGCTTGTGCTAGGATATGGTTGACGACAATAGTCGAATTATGGCATTCCAACTCTCGACCACGTGATCGGTATTCGGGATGTATGGATGGATGGATGTTTGTTAGAGGGTATCTCCAGAATGGCTGAAATTTGGCATAGATGAACATAGCCTGGAAGAACACGTTGGCTGCTAATAAAGTTTTATTTCAATTCCGCGCAGACAGAGCCGTGGTCCGACAGCTAGTCTATTGAAAATATGGCCAACTTTTTTTTTTCAAATGAAACTTACTCTTCGTCTATGATTCGAATATAAAGTGATTTCTGTGAAACGAAAGATTGTAAATTTGCAATTTGCCGCAAAGTTGAATCTTTACCGCATTAAATTGTGCCGTCAAACAATTTAATATAACTACAACTTTATTTCGATGGATTTATTACTTTTTTGTTTTAGTTTGTGAAGGAATAAAACGTTTAACTTCAATTTCTTAACCAAGTTACTATAAACGATTTAATTAAATAAATGAAGCTCCTTTATTTAATTCATTCGGTCACTATAAGCGGACGAATTAAAGACAAATATTAACACAGATAAAACTAAATAAAAGCTTATAAAATGCAAAGAAAAAAAAACTAATTTTACCATTGAAAAATTACTCCTATCAAAAATTTTAGTAAGAACTTTGTAGTATTTGAACTACGTAAATAAATCACATTTTACCGTTCATTAAACTTATTTTCTCTATTCATTGGAAAACTTTCAAAGTAAATGTTGGAGCGCACTTAAATTGACGAAAGCGATAAAAATTGATAGCTTAGGAAGCTTAGTGGAGACGTGGTCTTGGAATAAGTTAAAAAAAATAAACGTTTAAATTGATGAAGCGTTAAAAGCTACTTAGAAGTTTGAATTTTTAATAACTGTGATCAACTTTTATAACTTAATAGTTAAATAGGGTTTTCGATTAGCAAAGACTCTCCAGTCATTTTGATATTATCTATTGTCAGGCGCTTTTATAAAAGTAATCATCTTCGTCAGCTACGAAGATGATTACTTTCCCACGTAGACTACGTACTAGACCACGATACGGCCCCCACTGAGATGCTCGAAGCCTACCCTAACAGCTGGCCATAGTCGACCAAGCTGACCCAGTACAGGTTTGTTGATTCGTTCTTTAAATTTCTTCGCAGATATGTGCAGATTGCATTACGATGTTTTCCTTCAACGTAAGAACGTCGGATACATGTACATATGTAAATCGAAAAACACATTGTTACATGGTGGGATTCGAACCAAGGATCTGCAGATTACAAGTCAAGTTCTTAACCCCTGAGCCACCGACGCCCTAAAAGTAATTTTTTGTATATTTTCACACTAATAGTAACACAATTCATTACGGTAGCTAATTAATCTAATTTGATCATTAATCAACCGATCACGAATTAATGCTGATTACGAAATAAACACACGTGTAATTATACAAATTGCTGATCCCATATCCACGCTAATTAGTGAACGAATAATCGAAAACTTTTCCATAAATAATCCACGCGGCTTTGTCTGTGGGAAGTATAAATTTTCATCAACACGAAATAAATACTTAGTAATTGTACAATTCTGTATGAAACATGTTTTGACATGATTATCATCTCCCACATTCTCTTTGAATAAAGAGATATAACAATATGGGTTTCAAACACGTGTCAAACCAGTCGATACCAGTACAGTAACAGCATTTTTTTTAAAGTATAAAGTGCCAATTGTAAGCGGCCACCTAAAACAGCGAAGTGATCGCTGCTTATAGACATCCACATTTGCAGATGCGTTGGCAATCTATATTAGCCAGAGGGATGCACAGAATGAGAACATTTCTCTTTCTATGCGTCCTTTGCTCTAAGAAACTCTCATCACCCTCCTATCCCTACCTTAGAAGAAAAAAAGTTGATAGGGAAAATTATCAAAATGAGGCCTCCAGCATGCACGCTCGTCAGACGAGACTAAGAATTACTACTACAACTTCTACGTCTTCTGTGTGGTCGTAGTATATCCATGACTCGTGCAGATGTTGTTGCTGACTCTACCACGATCTAGGTCTCTACTCAAATACAGCATATTTTCGTCCGTTTGACGGTTTAATCTACCCACTAACTTTTCTAACTTTAGCATTCCATTACTGAATGGAACACGATTTATTTTTGCGTTGTTTGCAACGTGATGAGTAATTTGGTTAAAATCTTAAATACACCAGAATTTAATTTTCCTATTTTTATTCCGACGGAAAAGATAAAGTTAATAAATCGTAAACTAAAACTGCACTTCTTTATTTATGTTAATTGACGGAAATATATGTTTCGATAAAGTTTCGATGCGCTCACTGAGATGTTTATTTTTAAATCCGAACTCCACTTAAGTCAATGGAGAACGCAGGGTATCGATTACATGACTAGGGTCTTAACCTGGCTTCGTACAGTAAGCACACAATATTATTTCACCCAACTGACAAGATAGTAAAAATTTTTCGCGGATATGTTTTTATTACCAGAATGACATGATCGATTTTGAGCTTAAGCTTAACTTAATTTTGAAGAGTATCATTTGGATCATATTTTCGCCGGAGTCTTAGGTACAGTCAGCTGCATAAAAATACATTTGCTAAACTTTAAAACTTGTATACGCATTTAATTTCAAAATTATGCATGCGTATATTTCTCTGTATGATTCCGACCATAAATATATATCTAAGAATATGTGCATAAGTATTTTTGAAACAGAAGGCCCATACAAGTTTGTAAATATTTGTAAATGTATACATTTATGCAGCTGACCGTATAGCATAATTTGTCGTATTAGGACTCTATTATAACCTCTTTAGTCCTTATTACCCAGAGTACTAGGATTTTCTGCAACTTCCTATTATAATGAAGACGCCTTTTTTTCTAAAACTGCCACAATTTAAAGGCTTACTATAATTTCTGTCAATTTTTCTGAGAGAAATGGAATAATGATTTAATCCAAGATTATTTATGTCATTATTGTTTTATTATTTAGTCACAACACAATTCGAAGCGCTTTTTTAATCATTTTAAGTTATTTTTACAACAGCCATGCCTAAAACTCTGTGTAAATAAAACCAGTTTTACATTTCCCCTGTTCATCATTAAATTTTTACGATACGCCAACAATTATAACCAGTTTATCTAGAACCCCATTCGATGGCGCTGTACGTGGACAAAAAGAATAGAATCTCTTGCTTCGCGTATCATTATAAAGTATTTTGCGGTCAGTTGCGACTATAAAAACGTTACTCTGTTATTCAATAAGGGAAAATACATTTTAGGGGACGTAAAAAACTCGTTATTCAGTTGGAAATTAAAATTCGAGATAATATTTTTATCTACAAAATATATATATATCTAAATAAAACATAATGCTTATAACGAAAAACCAATTTTGATAATTATTGTCTGTCTGTCTGTTCGCAAGTTTGCGTTTATCCGGGTAACAGTTGGGATCCATTTTTATTGGATAAAAGCTTATTTATGCGAGAGTAACATAGGCTACATTATTAATTGGAATTTACGGAAGTTTCGACAAAATAGAATCCATGGCACATGTAAAGTAAATGTTTATTTTTTGTTAATAACATTTAAAAGTCATAAAAAATACTAGTTGTCGCCCGCGACTCCGTCCGCGCGGAATTAAAAAGACATCATTGTGGCCTATGTGTTCTTCCAGACTGTTTCACATCTGTGTCGAATTACAGCGACATCCTTGCAGCCGTTCTGGAGATGCCTTCAAACAAACATCCATCCATCCATCTATGCATCCATACAAACATTCGCATTTATAATATTAATAAGATTACTGTTCAAATTACTTATAATTTTTATTTCAATCAAATGATTTAAGTTCCTTTAAAATAAGATAGTTTAGTAGATGTTTTTATTTTATGTGAAAAAAAGACTATGTCATAGTATTTTCTTGAATTCTGTTCCTATCTATTAGATAAAATAGATAAATAAACTCACCCTCTAAGGCAGTGAATATAATACCTCCAACAATACTAAAAGCTGACAAACACACGAGCAATAACAAATGAGTGAACCATTTCTTGGACAACCACTTCAACTTATTATAAAACCAAAAAGCAAACTTTTCACCGACACTCAAACTTGTCTTAGCCGTATCCATAGTAAAGTCTTTTAAATCTTCAAATTGTTTAAACATAAATTCCGATGCTTTATTTTGATATATTTGCATAAACTCATTATGAGAAATATGAGGTACGAATTTTGCATTTCTATAAATTATAGATGGGTTTGTTTGCGGCATTTTAATTGATAATTCGGGATTTCGAAGTCTCTTCGGCAAGGGTGGTCTTAAAGTTTCTGAAGTGGCCATTTCGTTTATTGAATACTGAAATACTGGTATTAAACGCGCACGTCCAACTATATAGAACAGGCTACCGAAACTCTCGTGTGTTTTGACTTTGGATAAGCAAATGTACAAAAATATACTGCGGTTGAAATGTACTGGTCAAAACTGCTATCATAAAAAAACTAGGTGTACAATGATGCGTTTTAATATCATGAAGCTAAGATAGTGGTTGTTATAAAAATGTACCAAGAGCATATTTTACATGTATTTTTTTAAATGTTTGTCGTTAAATCTTCTAAGCTTGCTATACATCTTTTTACCTGCACAGTTTTAATTGCGCAGTTTTAACTGCACAGTTTTAATTGCACAGTTGTAACTGCACAGTTTTAACTTCACAGTTTTAGTTGTACAATTTTAATTAATGGATTTTTTATTAGATAGTCTGTCAAACTATATAGTTCGACTTTTCAAGTAAAACAGAACGTATGTAGTGAGTTTTAGTCATTGGTATTCTGTAATAAAATAAAAACTTCTTGAAAAAAATATAAGGAATGTAATAGAACATATCTAATTATTTTTTCATAACTGTATTTTGTTTGTTATCAAAATCTCATCAAAGGTTTAGCTGATGATACTTGATCGTAATGTGATTGTAATTTACAACATACGATAACTTTCTGTTCAACGTAACTCGGTGTAAATAAAACTATGCAACCATGATAACGAACTAGCGTGTTATGTGACGTCATCGGGTGGACATTTCATTGTCATTTGTTAACAAGATATTATTGATTTTTATTAATGAGATAATTGACTCTTTTATACAGTGAAAACCCACATCAATTATTTATTCTTAAGCTGTAATTACAAAATTAAGCTGAATATGCGAGGAAGTAAAGAAAAGAAAAAAATGTACCTTATCAACAATGAAAAAATTTTCAATTTGGTTTAGTACTTTCGGAGTCTATTCAATGCAAACAATCAAATTATTCCTCTTTATAATATTAGTATAATATAATAAAATATATTTTTAAAAATATCATCTCTTATTTTAAAACATTTTAACACTTTTCTGGTGCAGTTTAAAGCAATAAATTCCAGACGCGCTTAAGAACCATAAGTTATATGAGACGTAAGATTTTAGGATGCTAGAGCTCGTTACTGCAAATAAATACCAATTTTCTTAACGTCTTACTTTAAATTTAAAAAGTAAAATACGCTAATTACATTTTTAGAAATATTTACAAAGCAAGGAAAATATTTTAAAGATTTATTTTTAAGAAACCTTACTAATATCTTACTTCTTACTAATATTATAAATGAGAATGTTTAGATGGATGTTTATTTGAAATTATCTCCAGAACGGCTGATCGGATGTGTATGAAATTTGGTATACGTATAGAACGTAGTCGCGGGCGACCGCTAGTTTGACAATAAATACTGCCGTAACTGCTATACTCAACAAGAGAAAATGAGTTCTGTAACGACGCATATTATTCAAACTGAGAAAAATAAACTCTGTAAAAATGTGCAGTGCGAAAGACTTATTTAGGTTAAGTACTCTTTGTTATTCTTAACTAAATTACTGTTTTCAAAACATCTTCTTTACGATAACGTTTGTTGATTGTTTATGTATAAACTTCTCTTGTCACAATGTTAGTTACCATACTACTATGAAACGGTTTGACCGATTTTTATGAAATTTTATATGCGTATTAAGTAAGTCTGGGAATCGGCAACTATCAATTTTTAGTACCGCGCGGACGGAGTCGCGGGCGACAGCTAGTGAGTTATATGATTTTGGTCATGCCTTTTAAAATAAGATCTACTAAAATGTGGAATCAAAAACTTTTTAAAAATGGTTATGGCATTCAAATTACTAAATTAAACGATTATTAGATAAATATTTGATATCAAATATATATCTTACTTATCTTATAAATACGAATGGTTGGATGGATGGATGTTTGTTAGAGGGTATCTCCAGAACGGCTAACGGATCTCGATGAAATTTGGCATAGATGGAGAACATAATCTGGAATAACACATTCGCTTATTAAGACTTTTTAATTCCGCGCGGATAAAGTCACGGGTGTCAGCTATATCAATAAATGAAGATAATTTTTTTTTGTAAAAATATTAGCAGATTTTTTTTTAATTTTAATTATATTTCTTTTTACCATTCCAACTAAGCTCTATGATTGTGCTAGGATATGGTTTACAACAATAGTGGAATGACGTGATTCGAACCCCCGACCTCGTGATCGGAAATCCGTACCCTTAACCATTAGGCTATTGACGCTTCGTTTGTCTTAGCTTCGCCTAATTTACCACATATCTAAAAATACCATAGAATTAAACACATGTCAGAACAAAGTGTGCAGCGAAACAATTTTTTATTTATAGCAAATTGTTTATTAGAGGTTGATGTACTGATGAACTCCGAGATCTCATTACCATGAGTTTCCACTGCCAATAATATTTACAACAACGTATTGTTGTCTCAGTTTTTTTAAGGAGAATGAAAGGGATAGGAATATGTGTTTTAATAAGGTTTCGTTTGTGGAAACCTGCTGTTATTACATAGAAAAATATGTTAACGAAAGTTTCATGATTGAAAAAATAAACGTGTTTATGGCAAAACACGTTTGTAAACAAAAGTTTGTAAACAAAATATAATGGTATTTGCATAAATACAATTATAAAAAAGAAAGGGACCTTCGATCCCTTTTTTGCTATTTTTTTTATTGTAAATTGTGTTAACGAGGTGTTGGACGCGTCATCGTCCGTGCGAAATTAAAACAGAAAATTATTTAGCAGTCTTTATGTTCTTTCAGGCTAGATTATACTTCTTTGCCAAATTTCAGCGAGATCCATGTAGCCGTTCTGGAGATACATTCAAACAAATATTCAACCATCCAAACATTAAAGGTAGGCAACGCATATGCAATTGCGTATGTCTATGGGTAACGGTCGCATCGCTATTTCAGCGATTTTAGGGGGCTGCTCGCTCATTTGCCACCTCATGATATAAAAAAATCGCATTTATAATATTAGTAAGTTAGTACTGATGTAACATGTGTAACGGTGAGAAAAAAATCAAATGGTGTAAAATATAGGTACGAAAGTAAGACACAAAAGTAAACAATCAAACAAAAAAAGTGTGAATAACATATTAAAAATATCTTGATGTCAAAAAGTCGTAAACATGTTTTGATCATTATGTATAGAGAAATGTACCAAAATGATTGCCTGTCTGATGCCTTGCTCATTAAATAAATAATACAATGTCTTAGCTTTCAAAATAAAATTAACTTTATACTTTTTTTAGTTTGATTGGAATCTATTCTTGCTTGAATAATAAGACTCTTCTTTCTTCTATAGATTCACAGAAACATAGTTTGAAATATTCTTTAAATTGAGACTAAGGCTGAAATTTATAGACGGTACTCAGACTTTGCTTAGACTTATCTCAGAATCGAATTTATAGTTGTTATGGGATAAGCAAGTGCTATTCAGAGACGCAGTATTCCTTCTGACATTACTAATATAATAAAAGTTTTTTTTTTTACTTTTTATAAGCCAACGCTTGACCACGATCCCACCTGGTGAAGTGGAGACTTGGTCGAAAGATGGTACGCGCTAGCTTAGTAAGTGCCTATTTCACTCTACTTTTGAAGGTCCCAATATCATATTTGGACGGAAAAACAGAGGCTGGCAACTTGTTCCAATCCTTTGCGGTACGCACAAGGAAAAGTAATTGATAGTCCGTTCTCGATACATTCAAAAAATACTCAAAATATTTTAATAATTATTTCGATGACATAATAATTTGTGAGGAAATTGTTAATGTTATTAATAATATAAATGCGAATGTTTAGATGGATGGATGTTAGAAGGTATCTCGAGAACGGCTGTATGCATCTAGCTAAAATTTGGCATAAATGTAGAACACGGTCTTGTACACAGGCTACTGCTATTTTTAATACCGCGCGGACGGAGTCGCGAGCGACAGCTAGTACAATCGTAATAATCGACTGTAACTCCATGACTCTCATATCTAATAGAATCTCGTATAATAAATTAAAGTTAATTTAACAAATTTATTTAGTAACAAATATAAGAATATTATTAACCTAATTAGTCTATTTAGTAGTCGTCGATAAATGAAGTGATAACTAAAATGACGCATAATTATATGTAAATGCATAGTAAAGTTCGTTATGTGTGGTAACATGGAAACACATTTAGTTCCGTGATCTATAAAAAATAATACGTATTATGAATGTGTACGAAATAAAAACATCGTTAAATTCCTTTTCTATGTTCGTTTTCTTTACGAATTATTTCCGTTCCTCAGTAATGATGTTTCTGGTACTGTTTTAAACATATTTTATTATTGTTTCCGTTGTAATAGTCTCATTTTTACGGTTTGCAAAAAAATTGTGTTAAAAATTTCGAAATTTAAAATTTAAAAAAAATACTACAATTATTAGGCGACTAAAGGAGTTAGACAAAATGCATTCGTTTCGATGTGATTCCATAGCGTACTTCAATAATGTATTGAACTGACGCGCGACAATCACGTTACTTATCTAGACTTAGTTTCAGTTCTATACATTTATGAAGTTCAATATGGAAACGCTTCGGAGTGAATGCATCTAGTCCCATCGATGGAAATTCCATCGTCATTTAAAATTTTAAAAAAAAATCGCTTTTAATTTTTTTTTCTTACATCAACTTTATCTATGTAATTTCACAATCGTGTGTTCTTGCAAAAAAAGTCGGACCTGGTTATCGAGAACTGAATAAGCAAGGAAACTCTATAGGCGAGAGTCATTGTCACGACTTTAGTAAGAGAAAAACTCGTAAGAGAGAAACCTATGTAAGCGTGAAAATTATCGCGGTCCCTTCAACTCTCGCTTATCCAGGTACGACTGTATGTATATATAGACTGGCGGCCGCGACTCCGTCCGCGCGGAATTAAAAAAATACATTAGTAGCCTATTTGTTCTTCTAGACTATGTTCTATGTGTATGCCAAATTTAATGGCGATCCATTCAGCCGTTCTGGAGATACCTTCAAACAAACGCATTCGCATTTATGATATTAGTAAGATTTCTATATTCACATTGATAAATTAATCTGGTTGAAAATTACAACTTTAAAAAGATTTTATTATCAGCTCCCTAAGAATCCCATCTGGCTTGTATTAATGTATTGTTCAGATTAATTCTAACCAACAATGACTCGCTAAAATTTGTTACCGATGTACGGCCTACCCTTGTCACGTAACGGCTTATTATATAAGATTAATGGATTGTAGATTTGTAGATTGTATTTGTCGTGGTTGTAATTACGAAAGCGTGAGATTCATTATTTTAATCATTCTATTTATAGAAAAGAACTTAAAAATAGTAAACTACTAACTTTTGCCAGTGACTTCGTCTGCGCAGGATTAAAAACAAGGGTGAAAAATACCTCATACGTTACTCAAGACTATATTCTATAACTGTGCCAAATTTCGATAAGATATGTTGAACTGTAGCAGAGTTATCGAGTAAATCAAATATATCCCACAGGCACCGTACACATTACCGGGTTCATAGGTAGGCTATGTGTTCTTCCAGACTATGTTCTACATCTATGACAAATTCCATCGAGATCCATGCAGCCGTTTCGAAGATATCTTCTAAGAAACATACATTGATACATTCGCATATATGTTATTAGAGGGCCAAAGTTTTGTTCGACTCTCATTTGATAAATCAAATAATGTAAATAATCACTTCAAAGACTTTAAATATAATCAAACATCTTGTTGTAGTCATTAAAAACGTACAACTTAAAACATAGAGTAATGATTTGTTAGAAGCGACAAACAACGGATGGTCATATACAAAAATAACCTAGGTAGAAAATAACATACTCAGACTGTGAGTCAAAGTAAATTCCAGAAGAGATTTATTACCTTGCCAATGTTATTTACTTTTATAGTTTACAATATGACTGAATTTGACAGGAAAAGGATGTTTGTAAAACGGGAATGAACTTCGAAGATCGACTCGACTGTAAATCATAGAAATAGCAAACAAAAGTGTATTATATTCTTCCTTACATTTATAACTCTACAATGACATCCTATATAAAAAAAACTCTGAATGAAACAGGAAATTTATTTAAAAAATATATAAAACTCTCAATTTTGTGTACTTTTTTTTACATTTAATAATAAAGAAGCAGACCTCAGCGTAAAGGAAAAGAGTTAGGCAAATCCTTAATGACCTCTTTATATCAATTATTGATCTCAAATAAATGAATAAATTTTTATCACTACATATAAAAAAATGGTATGTCTGTATGTAATTTCAAAATAACAAAATATATTTCGTATGATTTTTTGCTTTTAACCTACAAATAAAAACTATTTTTTTAAATTTTGCCCTGTCTATTTATCTGTATGTCAACAACAAACTTTTGCATTTATAATATTAGTAAGATTTCATTTCCATTCGTTTGAGTACTGCGATATTCTTAAATTGTATTAATATTATAAAAATCAAATTTCCTAACATTTCTAAAGCCGAAATGCTTAACGATAAAATGATTACAGATTATAAAAGCTCCTTCCCTTCAACTAAATGGAAGAACGTTGTTCACCGCGATGGATTTACTCGAAGATTGCAAGCATTAAAATTTCAAGGGTCTAATCCCTTAGAAAATATTACTTTATACAAACACGCTGAGAAATATTCTGTCATTTACATGAATATGAAAGGAATATTCGAAGACGATTTTAATGCCTTAAAAATATTAATTCCACGTTCATATTATAGAGTAATTGTTTAAGATACGTAACTTAGCGTCCTATAAAACCGTTTTGTATTAAATTTCTAAGAAAATATCATAGTGAAATCGTTTCTTTTATATTTTAACTAGCTGTTGCTCCCGACTTTATCGGAGAAGAATTAAAAAAGAAGCATAGTATGTTGTTCCAGCAAACATCAACAACCTACATTAAAAGTTTCATGAAAATCGAGCCGTTTTGGAGATTACGCGGAACAAACGCATGCTTCCCAACATATGGACCGACAAACAGACAGATTGACAGAATATAATTGGTTTATTTTTCGTTCTTCTATCTGTTCTGTTATGTCCTTTAAATTTCTTCGCAGTAATACCTATGTAAACGTTATGTACACCAATATTTACATATGTATAAGATCTAATACTATTTAATTGATAAGTTGTATGTGTGTTATATATATGTTGTGGTTGTGCTTAAACAAATGAATAAATAAAATAAATATACATATTGCATCACGATGGTTCGCCGTAAGAACGTCAGATATTTGACGCTGTGTATGTACGATGTATTTGAGCAGGGTGAATGTATCTATTAATTTAAGGACTTTTGTTGTACCGATATAATTGATTACTTTTGGTGTACCTATATATTTGCGTATCTTGTCTGTGACGATCTATATGACGCTGACTGTACATATAAAATTTGAAAATCTAAAAACACATTTTTACATGGATCAAACTTAGACGTATATATAAGGCACTTAATTGATATAGAAATTTACTTTTTATATAGACAATATTTATGCTACGTAAAAAATAAAGTGTGTTGAGAATGTTGTGTGTATTTTTTACGTATTTAAAAGAATTTAAAGTTAATAAAATTTTAATATCTCGCGTTATCTTAAAGAAAGTCTACTGCGGTATAACATGATTTATCCATTTAGAGAGAGCTTGAAACAGGTCGCTGAAAGGTTCTTTTATAACCTGTAATGGTTTTATTCAATAGAATTTGAAGCTCATTATTACTTTAAAAGCATGTCGTTAAATAAATTTATTAGAATTTTTTACATATTTCAAGTAATGTCGAGGAAAATGGTATTTTTTTAAGGGATAAGTAATCAGAATATAAGATATTTGCGTGACAAACAACGTAAAGACGAATTTAGAATTTCCTACCTTACTTCTTATTTATAATATAAATGCGAATGTTTAGATGGATTAATGCTTGTTATAATCACCAAAACGGCCGTATGGATCCCGTTGAGATTGGACAAAGGCTACCAAGTTTTTTAAATCAAAGTCGAGGACGACAGTTATTTTTAAAGTAAGTTCAAAAGGATCGTTGTGTTACATTTATATGTAATTTAATATCCTGTCCTATTAAGATAACTCGATGTGTACAAAAAGACTTAAGTAAAAGACAGGATGATACAACATCGATTAATTGATTTCATTCGTATGTTATATTAGCTATCGTCCGCGAATCCATCCGCGCGGAATTAAAAAATAAACTTAATAGCCTATGTGTTCTTTCAGACTGCGCTCTACATCTATGCCAAAATTCAGCAAAATTCAAGAAGCAGTTCTGGAGATATTAATGGAGTTTTTAATACTTAACTCATTCAAAGTATGCGAAAAACCTTCTTATTTTTCTCTTTTCTTTTTTAATCAATACTAAAGTAAAGTAAATGGTTCACAGCTTTCACGAAACAATACGGTAAGCCGTTAATTTTCATTGGTGTCGGCGACGACCAGCGGTGGCGTGTTTTCCATTTATATAAGTCTATTTAACGAGTAATTTACTTTTACGTAGTGCTACTGAGATTTTACGAGTTTGACCGCAGTTATTACATTTACGGGCTTGTTAATTTATTAAATTAAGAAAAAACTATACTAAGCCACAGGTTAAGTAACAATTAATCTGACCAGTTAATCCTTGTGAAATCTTACCTTTGTGGAAAATTAGCGGTCACCCACGACTTTGTCAGCGCAGAACTTAAACAAGTAGCGTATATTATTCTCAAGTGTAGTGTCTTTTCGTCAAATCGGTCCAGCTGTTCCGGAGATCATCCGAAACAAATGCGGCCTCACGGACATACGTACAGACAAACAGATAGAAAAAAATGAAAAAATAATTTTTCATTATAGGTATTTGAAATACATCGCCGTACATATTCGAAATGTTTTTTTTTTCGACCTTACATACAAACACACCAATTTTATTATTCATGAGGAGGCTTAAATAATTCAAAATCAAACTCTTTCATAACTTACACAACGAACAGAACAAACACACCTTATGTTTGCTTTCAAATTTTGCTGAGTAAGGGCGAAGTGTTAATTAGAGCAAATGTTCACGAAACTTACGTTGTTTAAATTGTAGGGGAAAGTTACTGAATTTGCTTTTATTAGGAATATGTTACAATGTCTCAATGTTTAAACTTTATACAGCGAATTAATTTAAAAATGTTATATTTAATTTATTTTCATAATTAATTACGATGTCACCGACAAATCGTTTACACCGGCCGCTTTTAATTGGGCCGATCGGTCTAATGGCAAAGTAACATTAATACATAGAGTCAATCGGCCCAACGGGAAAGCTTCGGCAAAATGAGTAACGAACGAATTCATTCATGAAATCACGCGGTTAATTTTGGTTATTTGGAAATATGACACTATAATAACTAATAGATAAAATCTTTGCCTAGGACATGCTGAAACAGGTACAAAAACATAATTTGTTTTCCTTAAAAATGTAACCAAAATGTTTTAGTGATGTTCGACATTAATGTTATAAAGATTTATGTAAAGATGACATAAAATAACCACGATTTTTTTTATAATATACACACACAATGATGACATCAATAAAATATTAATATTATGTTAATACAACCTTGAACTAAATAACGAGACGTAAATACATAGTTATTTTAAAAGTGTACAGAAATATAATACACGAGGTTTAACTTCTACGTAATTAAAAGTTATACGAAAATAAATTTGATAGAACTAAAATAAAGTTGTTAGAAAAATAATATTAAAAAAATTACTCCACTATTTTAAAAAAATATAAACTAAAGATATAATTTACAACAACTGTAATAATCCAAAAATACATTTAGACTCTGTTCAGTTAAACACGTGTTTTAATCCTGCAACGTGATTTTAAAAGTTTTATCTTTTAATCTTAAATATGCTTCCGGTGTAAGTACTTTTTTATCTACCAAGATCACATTTCGGAACCTACGCATTAATATATTTAAACTAAAAGTTTCGTGCAAATTTCAATATCTCACATTTTGCCAAATATGTTATGTAATCCTAATACTGTTTTTTTTATATATCATAAGGTGACAAACGAACGAACGACCACCTGAAATCGCTGAAATAGCGAAGCGAACGTTGCCCATAGACATACGCAATTGCAAATGCGTTGCCTACCTTTAATCGACGGAGGAGGGATTGCACAGAAAGAGAATATTTTCTCTTCCTATGCATCCCCTCATCCCGAAAATCATCCTTCACTTCCTATCCTTTCCTTATAAGATAAAGGGTGGATAGGGAAAGAGGACTAAATTAGGCCTCCGGGACGCACACTTATCAGACGAAACGTGGAATTGCTTCCACTTCACGCCTGTCTTCTGTGTGGTCGTTGTATTACACCGGGCGAACCGAGCCAATTCGTGCGAAGATATTAAAGCGTGCTCTAACACTGTTAATAAAACATAATATATTACTTAAGATTAAGTGATAAAATATTATTATGATAGTACAATTAGTAAATGAAGGCGCATGACAGGCGTCTTTGACGTGTCGTAGTTCTAGACCCACTTTGGGTCGGTGCGCCAGCGAAGTAAATTATTAATAATAGCAATTAGTAATAATAATATTTACACTAATAATGCTGTTACTCCTAATACAATATTATTTTTGTAGCCTTAGTAAAACAATCTGGCAGTCCGTAACATTAACCATTATTCAATGATGTTATAGTACAAAGAATTATACTGGCCCGTTGGGACAGGCGCTTTTGTTAATTCGGTCAGGAAATATTTGAAACAACTATAAAGCACTATACCTACTTCATTCTTGCGCATAGAATATAGTATACACAAGATAAGTCATAAAGACAGTTACAACATGACAAGGATCTTATGACATTTTTTGATATTGACAGGTTGGTGCCTATGTGCTAATTACAAGCTTTAATTTAGTTTCACTTGTCCCGATGTTTGTCATCAAATCCTGCAAATTTAACGCACTTCCCGGGTTACCCGGTTGCTGATTGAGCTGAAATTTGGCATACATGTGTAAATCACGTCACAATGCAATATTATGATTATGGAGCTGAAAAGTGGTCATTGGTACTTAGCAATGAAACGACACGACCTTGAAGTCGAGTTTGAAGCTCGTTTGAATCGTCTTGACAAGTACTTTGTCTTTTTTAGTTTTTTTACTAACAAAAACATATTAAAAGCTTGTTTTTTTTAAATTTTATGTTATGTTTCGCTTCGGTTATGCCTACCGGGTCAAATAAGTTTGTCGTACTATTCAATGCCATAACAAAGTTGTAGCTTTCAGGCTAACAAACGCAGCCTATTATCAAACTTTGTACGGTAAAAGCCAAAGAGGTTCAACTTCTCGGCATTAAAACTTTTTGCTGATAAAGGGGGATTCCCTTACATTTTGAATATCGGAAACTTAAACGAGCATTGGCTTTAATTAAGAGTTTACTTAGCTTTATATTGATTTAACATAAAATAACTTTATTGCTTTTAGTTACAAACGTTTGTGTTACATTAAACTTTTAAATAGACATCTATGTGACTGTCAAATCTGTTGATAGTGGCTTTTAGCGAGGAATTATTATAAAATAAGTCTAATCTACTCCCATATAACGAACCTTACAATAAACTCTCATTAAAATCCAGCCGTTTCGGAGAATACCCAAAACAAACGAGGATTTGCAGATAGAATAAAGTTTTAAAAATTATATTTTCGTTATTAGCAACATCACGTTCACGAAATATGTTTTTTTATAGAAACTTCAATTTTCGCCTACCAAACGTTGCCAGCCACTAATATCTATAAACTGATAGACCATTGCTTGTAAAAGTTTTTTTTTTGTGATTGAGTGGTCACTGTTTGCCTTGAAGAGGCATTTACAGCTTCACCGAGGTGGCCGCGCGCAAATGGCGCTTAGCCTGAACCTCGTTTAAGAGTAACAAGACTCGAAGGCTGTTACTTCGTTATTGTTGCCGAATTGGTCTTATAAAAGAGAGGTTTTGCATAATTCCGAATTAAACGCGTTTGTTGTAGTTGCTGACACTTAATTCTAACTCTATTATCAAGTCAATGTAAACAAGCACTTATAGACCCAGATAAGCTTATCAAAATATACTTTGTACAGTTATTTCGACAGTGGAAACTCACGATAATATTTGAAGCAATATACGTGGCGCCTCCCTTCTCGTAATAATTTTCCGAACAATATTTTTAGATGCGTGGGACGACACGTAGAAGACACTGTCATCGAAATTTCGTGAACGTTGACAATATTATTCCGTTAAATGTCCACGTCACTTTTCCAAGAAATGTGTCACCTTAATTATGTCATTTATGTCAAAAAATATTGTCATACGAAATTGAATAAAGATTTGCTAATCTGTGGCAATGTTTAAAACTGCATAATTTAATATATTTGTATTATTAATAGCAAATATTCAATGAAATCGTCACAAATCGTACTTCATACTATGTTTAAATCGATGGATGGATGGATGTTTGTTTGAAGGTATATCCAGTACAGCTGAACCGATCTCGATGATTAAGCATATAAATAGAACATAGTCTGGAAGAGCACATAGGCTTCTAATTATGTTTTTTTAATTTCTCACAGACGGAGTCGCGTGCGACAGCATATATAAAATAAAAACTAAAGATTATTATGTCGTAAACAAACATAAGAAGTACGAAATTAAGGTTGAATTTCAAAGAATCTTCGGAAAAAGCGTAAAATTACACGTGACGTTAATGAAAATCAACGACCAAGTGAATTGTTTCGAGGAAACGTGTGACTCAGCTCTTATATTCAAAGCTTTAAAGCTTACATATCGTGTGATACAATACTTATTTCAAGTAACTGATTTTCACCAAAACGAATTTAGTATGTCACAAAAAATCGTATATTTTTTTTTGGTTCCAAAGGTTATAATACTTGTATTAAAAACTACAAAGAACTAAAAACTATCAAAACCTATTAAGAAAAATTTATTTATAAGTGTTTTAATATAAGTTCTTAGTTCATTCATCGTCAGAAAATAAATGAAGACAAGATTTTTTTTGTCTCCTTCAGTATCATGTTTAATGAAAACCGAGTCTTAATTAACTTCGCTATTAATGTAAGAGAAGCTTCCAATTTTCTTATTACTTTGTTCAAGTAATCTTCTTTTTATATTCAAGATAATAAATCAACATATTCATTGATTATAATATTGATAGTAATTAAACAAACTTAAGACTCTGGAAATAAATCAAAAAGCCCTAAATACGACGAATTTTTTCTTAACATTTTTACCTTATTTCCTTCATCTATTATCTTAATATATAGCTCTGATTAACTTATAATTAATTTTGTCAATCATGATGTTTTATTTTTTAATAGTAATCAAACTCGTCTGGCATAGCACTTAGAAAATTTCATCACGTTAAATCCAACCATAAAATGCAGTTTTATTATTTGCCAACTTGATGTTTTAGGAACGTCAAATGACGACGTAAACTTTTACGCCATTGAAATTCGATGACACTTTTATAACGGAATTATTTTATACCATTTACTAGAAATAAATTCTAAGAAATAACTATAAAAAGTTTATTGACTTTATGACTACCCATATTTATATTATGACTATACGACAAATAAACAAGTCACGTTATTTCGTGTCATTCGCTTCTAAATATCTTTTTAATGACACTGGTTAGAAATAAAGAAATAAAAAAGTATTTTTGTATGTAGTTATGCAAAGAATGGCAAGAAACAAAAAGGAAAATGTAAAAATGCTAAGCAAAGATATCTATAAATTTTAATTTCCCATTTATGTGAATACTAGCTGTCGTCCGCGACACCGTCCGCGCCAAAATAAAAAACAAATTATTAGCCTATGTGTTCTTTCACACTATGTTCTACATCTATGCCAAATTTCAGCGAGGTCCAAGCAGCTATGGAGATACTTTCTAACAAACATCCAACCATCTTAATGCGAATGGAATTTATAATATTAGTAAGATTAAGATGTTATTTTGGCATTTATTTATCTAGAAACTAACTAGCAATTTAAAAATGTTACACTACACTTTTCAATTTTCCTGTTTTACTGTGTGCGATATTTTCCTATGGTGAAAAGAAACTCACTCAATTTTCGTGTATGACCCTCGAGTATTGCAAACACCGATAAATGTTTGTTTAACCGCATAGCAAAATAACAAAGTAAGGTGAAAAGGTTGAATTTGATTATCCGCAAACACTATACAAATATTTCTACGAAAAGAAAAAAAGGAAGGAATTTTAAATATAGTTTCCTGTATCCTCGTCATAGTCCTTTATTACTAAAGAAAGTAATAAGTCATCTTACTTCTAACTTAGAGCGTCGGTGGCTCAGGGGTCAAGCACTTGACTTGCAATCTGCAGGTCCTGGGTTCGAATCCCGCCATGTACCAATGTGTTTTTCGATTTCCGATTTACATATGTACATTTATCCGAAGTTCTTACGGTGAAGGAAAACATCGTGATCGTGATCGGAACATATGTGTGAAGTCAACCAACCCGCACTTGGCCAGCGTGGTTGTCTATGGCCTAATCACCCTTTACTGAGGGTAGGCTCCGAGCCCCTCGGTGGGGACGTATAGTGAGCTGATGATGATGACTTATAACTTATCTTACCAATATTATAAATGCGATTGTTTGGATGGATGGATGGATGTTACGGAACGACTCAATGGATCTTGGTGAAATTTGGCATAGATATGGAACATAATCTGGAAGAACGAATAGGTTATATAGTTAAGTTTTTTTTACATAATTAAGGCGCAAATGTGTTTGATACTACAATTTTAAACCAATAATATTTATTATTTCTGTATTAATTGTATGTTTATTTGCCAAGTACACTATAGTACGTACATGACACAGTATTTGTCTTTCGTAAAAGATTTTAAGAAGTTTAATTAATTAAATATATTGATTTAAACTCACCTTCTAAAGCTGCAAATATTCCCGCACCAATAAGACTATACAACACTAAACATAAAGTCAAAAACAGATGAGTAAACCACTTTTTAGATAATAACTTTAACCTATTGTAAAACCAAAAGGCTGACTTTTCACCAGCACTTAGTCCGCTTTTTGCCGTATTCATAGTAAAATCCTTAAATCCTTCGAACTGTTTGAACATGAACTCTGACGCTTTATTATGGTACATGTGAATAAAAGGGTTGTAGTAAGGGTTGCCATGAGGATCAGAGATATGTGACCCGGGTGTTGTTGGAGGCTTGTAATACCTAGGACTTGATCTGTACATAGACGATGCTGTTTGTGGACCTCGAACAAGAGTTGGTGTGGTCGCATCTGGTATTTGAAGTGTTATTTTAGGTCTTGATAATCTTTTTGTAGACGGACCCATAGCTTCGAAAGTAGCCATTGAGGAACGTAATACAATGTTTGTCAAACGTTATTGGCAAATGTTGTAGCGCCGGCGTTTTGAAGCGTTTATGAAAATTCGTATTCACAAAATTATCACTGTGTGGACGTCCGCGAGTGGATGTCGAGACTAGACTGGTATAAATAACTAAGGGAATGCTTCCCGTTATGTCATCCGTTCGGGAAGTCACGCTCATGAAGTGTTCCAACAAAATTATTTCAAGTATTCAATGAAATTATCACACGAATGGGTTATTGCACGATTATCTACAACGTAGTAATAGACGCAAATAATAACATTTTATTTTGAATGTAAACTGATTATGCGTCTTATAAATATTTACGCACATATGTCTGAGTACTCTTCCTATTTAAATAGTTTTTTTTTTATATCGTAAGGCGGCAAGCGAGTGAGCGGCCACCTGAAATCGCTGAAATAGCGAAGTGACCGTTGCCCACAGACATACGCAATTGCATATTCGTTGCCTACCTTTAATCGACGGAGAAGATGCACAGAAAGAAAAGAGTTAGTTAACATCTGAGATGTATTATGGGCAAGATTAACTTGTTATTTCTATTGATCATTCATTTTTGACACACTTAGGGACGTTTAAAAAAGGTACATAGCCTCTTTCTGTGCGTCCTCTGCCAATTAAAAGAAGGCAACGCATTTGCAATTGCGGATGTATATCGGCAGTTACCATGGTGTTTTTGCTTTTTTTTGTGAACCGCTAAACTAATTTTTAATGACCAAAAATACTAAAGCCAAAATACTAAACGGCAGGCAAAATAAAAGGAAACGTAACACTCGGATGATCACATTTCCTTACAACAATTACACCTCTGAAAATGCTTTGTATAACTTTACCAATTAACCATTATTTTAACTAAGCAGTAACCGTGCCAACTCGTTAGATACGAGTTAATTTTTTTTATTTTTTACACTAAGCATAGTTGCAGTTCAGGAATTTGGGTCAAAGTAGCGGTGAGCGCCAGAATTTCACTCGAATGCCAACGAGTTAAATTCGGCTAGACATACTATTATAGACTCGTCTATCAATGGGACATCGCCTTCTGTTTGTTTAAAGGATAATTTATTTATTTATGTATATTATTATTCTTCTATTGGTAAATTATTTGATTTTTACTTTCTTTTAGTGTCATCTGTCTCGATGTTTGTCGTAATTTTGTAAATTTTTAAACCACTTCTCGGTTATTGTTTGAGATGAAATTTTGCATATATATATGAAAATTGCGTGACAATTTAATGTTACGATGACATGATTGATCTGATGAAGGAACTGGAATGTGACAATAATACTTGACAGACACAAAACCTTATTTAGTTTGGGCTCGTTAGAATCGTTTTGACTTTTTGACTTTGATCTTTTTTTTTAATGTTAGTACTTTTAATTAACAATAACGTAATAAACGTTTGTTTTTAAATATTTTTTTACTTATTTTATTTATAAAATATAATGTAATAGGTTATTTTGGGTCAAGTACCTATACTTTAACTATTCAATAACGAATCTGCAGTTCCTCTGATACTCCAGGTGTCTATTGCGTCGATGAACACCTCGGTGTTCCCGCTGCTCGTTTGCCGCCTATAAAAAAAGTGTAAAAAAGATAACCACAATTATCCAGAAAAGAAGAAAACTGCTTTATTTAAAAAAAAAAACTCTTAAAATAATGACAAATCATGTATTTCAATAAAACTTTTGAGTCACTTCGTTTCGTCGGATTATGTTTCGAATAATTTCCATGATTCACAAATTGAATAATAAATTAACGCTCGGCTCTCTTTGATCTTTGTGATAAATTAAAGGGAATCGCTACAAATATTATGGAACACTACAATTTCCTCTTAAAAGTAAAGTAGTGACAGTTTTTTACGTTGATATTTTTAAAATGTTGATTCATTTTTTAAATTCGTAGCCGTGATATAAATATTTTCATCAAGGGCATTTAATTTAAAGATATCTAGGAATAATCATTGACACAAGGACATAAGTATTTTAGATATTCACCTTTGACTACTCTTGTTACTAATCCCAAAATTATCACAGAAAAGTGTTGTATTATAATTTATTTCGTTGTATCTGAAAGAAATAAGATTTCGCAGTTGAAACCCACGTTACTTTGAAACCTATTATAATAAGTGGAATAACATTCTTTTTTATATTTTTATCATCTCTGATGGTGGTGGTGCTGGAGCCTATTCTAGTTTCCTTTTTTCCCTAACTTTTTTTTACGAAAGGATAGGTAGGGGATGTGGATATGACAGCGGAGTGTATTTATTTATTTATTTATTTACATGGTAGACTTACAGCTAGAAAGTAACAATAATAGACACAAGATAGTTAACATATAGCTATTTACAAGTCTACACTTATAGCAATGGCTTAAATAATTTGACAGTCAGCACATGAGTAATAAATACTTGACTTTTTTTTTTTAATATAAATATATATTCAACCACCGCTCAATTTATCTGAAAAACTCCCGGCTTAGACAACTCCTCACTGAGGACACACTAGTTGCAAAATAGTATGCATCTGAAATTTCGGATATCTATGGGCAGCAGTCGCTTCGCTAATTTCAGCTTATTCAAAAAAGCTATAACTATATGAATTTTCCTGTAATATGAAAGAAACGTGCAAGTTTTAATTTTACATGCAAATATGTAGTGAAATATACTCGGAAACTATGTCAATAACTATAATTAAACATTTATCGACTAGATCAGAGGGTAACAATTTTACGAGGGCCATCTGCAGTCACATACAAGCTATCTAAAGATTTATGACTATTTTTACAATAGAATTCACTCTATAATGTTTATAATATAACCAGCAATGGAATTGTTATCCTAACGTATTATTATAAAATTGAAAAGTCAAATCGTGATGATAGGAAAGTTTGTAACATCATCATCAACAGCCTTTATTTGCACACTACTGGGCATAGGCCTTTCCCAATGCATTCCACAGTACGCGGTCTTACCTTTCGCATCCAACGACTGTCTGCCTTGCGACCTATATCGTCGGTCCACCTTGACGGTGGATGCCCCACGGCCAAGTTTGTCACGATAACTTTAAATTGTATTATGTTAATACATCATATTCCATTAATTTATAATGACTTTCAAGTGAGTTTATTGACTAATATTGTTTAAAATATAGTAGGAAAAAGAAATAGAATCAATCACTAGTTAATACCAAGTATAATAATACACTAGTTGTCACCCGTGACTCCGTCCGCGTGGTATTAAAAAATACTCATTAAGTAGCTTATTTGTTCAAATTTCATCGAGATTCATTCAGCCGTTTTAGAGATAATTTCAAACAAACATCCATCCAGCTAAACATTCACATTTATAATATTAGTAGGATATATCCGCACCGTATTTGAGTATAGGAACATTAAAACCTTCATGCTAAAAGCTCGAAATAGTCATAAAAAAAAACATTTTCCGTACTGCCAGTAATACCCACATACGTATACTTCCCCAGCCCGTTTGTAATAAAAACCGTCGACTGCTGACCGACTAATTGGAATTGGACCCTAGCGCACAATAACCAAATGTATTTGGGTTTTATAACTACACAATACTAGTTACAATACAAACAAAGCCTTTTACATATACATACGGAATAGGTTAGTATTTATTTCATTACTTAATAATAAATATGATAACTATTATATTAATAACTATGAAAGAATAATTAATAAACTAGGTTTTGGTTATTCTTTCTTGCCAATTTAGTATTTAATAATCTTTATTAGTCATATTTAAAAGTAATTTCAAGGGCTTCGCCAGGGCAGTGAGCTCTTTGGCAGGTTCTTGAGAAATTTTAACAGAAAAAGTGTTGTTATTAATTTTATTTTTCATTGTAAAATAACGTGTCTAGTAAAAGTGCTTTTACTTTTTAAGCTACAAGTAATTATCGTTAATCTAACTAATATTCTACATATATTATAATAATGAATTCAAATTTAATAATCTAAAACATAATATTGAAAATAATATCACTGTAATTTTTTGTAGCTTTAATTTTTAGATATTATTAAAGGTTGAAAGCCACCATTATCCGAGCATAATGGTTCTAGAATTACTTATTATATTCACGCAGTTCATTACATTTTGTCTGATTTTATTCATACTCGGGACCTAGTAAATAAGTAAATGAACATGGGAAATAGGAATATAAAAGAAAATAAGCAAATTTATGATATCTTTTACTCAAGAAAAATTGACTAGATAAAGAGGCCGCTGTAATTTTTAATTCAGGCACACAATACGAGCATTCAATTAGGAATTTTAGAACTTATTGTTCATCTTTAAAACTTAATGTCCGTTAAAAATCGAAATTGTGAACAAAGATATAACGAAAATTGAAAAGGTTGATCAAGAGTTCAATGAACTTCATTACATTTTTAATTATGTCTTCATTTTTAATTTGTAATATTTTAGATTTATAAAGATATGTATATACGCTTTAATTTTAGATAATAAAAAATATCTTAATTTTTTGAAAGAAAAAACTAATATCTAAAGTGATCTAAAGGTTCTTATTGCCTTTGCCGTGTGTTTAAACGTCAAATGTCACACAAAATACAAATGTCAAATGTCATTCATTGTTGCATGTTGTGTTGCCTTGGGCCTTGTCTTATCATTCCGTCGATAGTCTATTTGTTAAATATTTAGTTCTTACAATCGTTATGCGACGTGTATATGTATATAAAAACAAATCTGAAGATGATGGAAAACTTATGGCTGTGGAAGATTCGATTGAAACGTTCAAATCGCAGATATCCTTGCATTTCGATATGGAAAAGGAAAACTTAAAATTATACTCGTCAAATGGTTGTGAGATTGTAGACCTAAGGGTTATAAGAGATGAGGAAAAACTGTACCTTTCTATAGATACAAACTCTTCGGAATCATGCGACACTGTTACTAATTTAGGTTATTGTAGTCAATCGAGTACTGACAGTGAACGCGTAGTGTCCGATTGGATAACACTTAATGTTGGTGGAAGGCATTTTACAACGTCCAGAGGAACAATTCTCGCTAAAGAACCTTTATCTATGCTTGCTCGTATGTTTGCTGAAGATAATAATGTATATTTGATGAATCCAAGTGCCACAGATTCTACAGGCGCGTATTTAATAGACAGAAGCCCGGATTATTTTGAGCCAATACTTAATTATTTAAGACATGGTGATGTTATATTAGACAAACATATTAATCCCAAAGGAGTACTGGAAGAAGCAGTATTTTATGGTACTTGAATTTAATATATTAGTAAGTAGAATATGGAGTCAATTAAGTACTATATATCATTAAATATTAGTAATTATATACAGTATTTCATTAGTAATATTCTTTTGTGTTCATCAATGCTACATTAATTTAACTATACATAATATTATATACCTTAATTGCATTTCTACTGATGATACAGCTATCTAAAATATGTTATAATTTTGACTGGATATAACAATAAATAAAATAATTGTAGGGTTGGCAACAGGCAGGCAGCCAACCAAAAGAAACCGAAAACTTTAAAGTTTATAAAACCTATTGCACCAACCCTACACAAGTGTGATAAAACCAGAGGGATAATGATGAACAATATTAAATTTTTCAGGTATTGATTCCATGATACCACATTTAAATCAATTAATAGAAGAGTCTACTTCCGCCAGTTCCAGTAATCATTGCCTGACAAGGAAGGATGTTGTTCGCTCAATTATATTGACATCTACTACTTCTGAGTTACGGTACCAAGGGGTTAACTTGGCAGGTGCTGATCTAAGCAGACTGGATTTAAGATACATTAATTTTAAGGTTAGTTACATTTTGCCTAAGAATAGAGGTATTAAATATATAGATCAATAGATTATAAAATTTATTCATCTTGTAAAGAAGGTTTTCTTTGCCTATGATACTTTAGGAAAAATTACAGACTCATTATTAACCTAGGTTTTCCTGTCATTTAAGTTAACTATATAAAATTAGAGCTTCAAATCCAAACCTATTCACATAGAGAGTTGGTGCCGCAGTTGTTAAATATCAATGTGTGTTTTTTTTTTATTTCCTAGTATAATATGAACATTTATTGCCATTCTTATGATGAAGGTGAAAATTGTGATACAACCAGCAAATGTCGCCAAAGAAATTCAAAGATATGTGTGAAATCAAACGAGCTCCGGGTTATGATTGACCTTAGTAACCCCTTACTTTGAAAGAGTCCGATTCCCTAGGTTGGGACAGATATGGGCTGACAACACACACACACACTTTACTGTACAGACTAAAAACATGTACAAACTAAACATATATAAAATTTCCAGTATGCTTGTCTATCCGGGTGTAACTTGAGCGGAGCAAACTTATCGCATTGTTGCTTGGAGCGTGCTGACTTGTCTCATGCCAATCTAGAGGGAACTCAACTTTTAGGAGTAAAGGCATTGTGCGCTAATATGGAAGGTAAATTTGTTTTAATTTTTGCTATAAAATAATATAATAATTATGCATATTGTGATGTCATAAGAAACAAAATTACTTAACTAACTTTTAGATCTTGATATTAGAAATAATTATCTTATGTAATATTTTTTTTTATTTCAGGTGCAAACTTAAGAGGTTGCAATATGGAAGACCCGATCGGGTCAAGGGCTGTGTTAGAAGGAGTTAACCTAAAAGGTAAATTTACTAACTGCCACACTGTGAGTTGCTAACTGCTTACTTAGGCAAACTTAGTTTAGGTTTCTTAGACTAAACGTACCTTAAAAGAGACCATTTAATTACTGAGTGTTTCAGTATGTTGTTGAACTTGAAATACTGTAATAATGAATTGGTCTTAATTTATTTTAAGAAGTAATATTGTATGCATATGTCTGTAGTATCATTATTGTTTTTTTCAGGTGCAAATTTAGAAGGAAGCAACATGGCCGGTGTTAATTTAAGAGTGGCAACACTGAAAAATGCCAACCTTCAAAACTGTGATCTAAGAACCGCTGTATTGGCGGGTGCTGATCTGGAGGTATTTTATTCCAAATGTTTTTTTGAGAACTTACAAAAATATAACAATGTCCCTCTCATTTCCGTTGAGAACATGAGATGACTGATTTTCCTACTGTTTTATTGGTAGTGAAACTCCTGTCTAGCATATTCTTTTTCAGTCCCTGCATGAATTTTTACTAATTTATAATAAGACACTTGTAATATGTGTGTTTATGAACTAATAAAGATTTATTTATGTAACAATCAACAATATTATGGTTTATAACATTTTTTTTGTTCCCAGTGCTGTGATTTATCAGGCAGTGATCTGCATGAAGCAAATCTCCGTGGGGCAAATCTAAAAGATGCTGCCTTCGAGTTAATGTTGACACCACTACATATGTCGCAAACTATACGCTAATATGTATTTAAGATCTTAATTAAGAATTGGTTATACACTTATTGTATTTTATATTTATTTGAATAAAATTTTATTTGCCTTGTTTTTTATTATTTAAATAAGAATACGTTCTTCTATTTGGTAACTTTAACATTTAACCTAATTATGTACCCTCTTGTTGTTTAGTATTATGACATTGTACTTACATTCAATTTTGATTTTTCTAAGGTTGGTATCCCTGACACCATACATTTTTGTATGTAAAGAGATTCGTCCTTCATGAAAGTTATTTTACCTAAATCTAATATTACATTATCGTCAATGAGTTCGTATCTCCACTATCAGCTATTAAAGACTAAGTTCCAATAGCAAAACAAACTATAAACTTCGGTATGGAACTAACTAATCATAACAATCAATAAATATGTATTAGCAAATTTTATAATACGAATAATTAATCAATTGTAAGTTTTATTAAATGAATATTGTATGTATTATCTTTTTAAGAAGAATGTGATATTTTGTATTGAAGTCATAATATTTTGTAAAATCAAAACGCAGCTTTTTACTTTGTTGGTTGGTACTCCTGCAATCTGACTGAAGCCGCGAAGTTGGTTGCAATTGTTTTTTATTCGCGTTCTATTTTTGTGTGTGACGGTTCTGTCCGGCAAAAGGATTTGATTTTCCATTTAATTTTGATGATTTTCCTTTAAATATCGCCGGATATACACCAACATCCTCCCGATTGCGAAAAATATTAAGATGCAGAACGGAGAAGAGACAGCGGCGCCGGCCGAAAACAGTAAGTTTCATATTTGTTGTCAATATTTCAATGTCTTGTATACAGTTTTCCTTTTAATTTAGGTGGAAATATTCATTGTTAGATGCTATATTACTGCTTTAATTATTTATTAAAACAGTCTAGAAGCGTTTAGACAACTTTTTTTCATATACCCTCGATTAGAAAAGAATACGTTTAGATCAGCTAATATTTCGCAAGGCGTACACAAATAAATGTATTTAGAATCTAGTATAGCGCGATAGTAGTTTTACTTGCGTTTAATGTTTCGTGCGTCGGTTCAGTAGTATTTGGGTGGTTTCTTCGCTTATAATTATTGATAATGTGGGCATCTTAATTGGAGTGTGAAACATGACTCACATTCCACAGTTCTACCCACTATTATAAAAATGCAACTGATTTATTAGGCTGAATTACGTCGGTGCCGTTCTCTTTTCTACATTCGTACAGTTATAAAAAATATATAATGATGATAAATTGGATAGTAATAGTATCACGCTGCCATCATACTCTAATTTCTTTTTTATTTCATTCAAAGATGATATGGGTATCAACAGTTGCTTATTGTTGGCTTACCATACTCTGTGCAAGCTGCGGGATTTCTCTAAGTATTATCCTCAATATTTTATGTAACACATGTATTGTAAATTGATTATTTCGAAAAACATCACATTTAAAAAAGTAAATCTACCCTAAAAATTGTTACACAATTTCTAGATGAATGTTTTTACTTATAGAAAGAAGAAAGAAAGAAAAAGTTTTTAAAACAATAACTAACATAAAAATTGCACATAACTGAGAAATTAGATTAGGCTTAAGTTACCATTTATGGTTATTTTGATGCATACACAAGGTTATGCCTGTATCATGGGCACCGACATATAATGTTTATATAAAATATGGTTTATAGTATGCATAAAGACTCAAATCCAATCTTTTCAACTTTGTTAATGTTTACAATGCTTTATATATACTTTTACATTATGTAACTGATAAACAAAATAAATATTTACTATCACTAGTGACCAAGTAAAATAGCAATTTAATTATCAACATGTAATAACATGTAGAAAATAGAAATTAATACAATTAGCAGTAATATTGTAGAATATGACTTATTACAAAATATCCTATATTCGGAATGATTTTAGATTTCTCAGATTACCCTCACTTTAAGGTTAATAAGATATTGGAATGATTATTGCTATTGTTTAACACTCGATTTGAAAATATCTCACAATCTTTCTAATATTATAAGTGCAAAGGTTAGAATAGTAGATGTTTATTAGTTTAAAATGGCTAAACTAACCCCAATGATACTTGGCACAAAGATATATAATATTCTCGGATAATGCACAGGCAACTTTAAGTTTGTTTTTCAACTCCGCATCCATAAATCATGGGCAAAAGCTAGAATTGATACAAGAAGCAAGATCTTCTAGATCACTTACTAGACTGACATTAAACCTAAGAAACATTTTTCAAACTATTTTTGTTATAAATTAAAAATATTACTTATGGTCCAAATCTTCTCATTTCTTTTTGGTTGAATTTCTTTTACATAATTCCATCCCTCTCATTGTCTTAAAATAAAACTGAGATAACAAATATGTTCTCATACCCGTGTATTTTGTCACGTTTTATTGTGGTTCTGTGTGTACATGTCACCTGTGCATATATGCACAAGTGTTGGATTATTGTACGCGACCTTGATACTAACGCTTCAAGTTTTTTTTTATTTATTCTCAGTGTAATGAGACAATGCCCTTCTTTATGAGGTACTTATTTTTGAACTTTCTGTTATAGTTGTCTGTTCAAATAAGTAAAATATATTTTTTCACTTCATTACTGTAATGGTACAGTAAATTGTAAATCAGTTTTAATAATGATTATATGGAGATTTTTTTAAATGTTGGTACTATTTAAAAGACCAACATGATGACAATAATTAGTTGGAAGTAATAATGCATATTTGCATGCATGTAAAATTATAGATTACAGACCCTAATTTATAGTGCAAATTGAAAATAACAAATCACAATTTAATTACATTATGTATGGAGTGGTATGCGATAAATGCAATTGTTACGCGTAAAATCGAATATAACACGTTAAATACTTCATACCGAATTTAATATCTCAAACAAATACAACTCATATGTCATAGAAAATAGAGTTCAAAATAGCAAGAAGGATTATCTTGTAAGAATTACTTCCTACGGACGTTGTGAATATTTCTTAATTACACCTACGTAGTGTTGCGTAGAAATCTGTAGATATGGTCACTACATATTTGTTCTTATCGATGTTTTGAACTGCAATGTTATAATGTCACGGCTTTAAGGTGCGTTTTCACTGATAGCGGATTTTATCGTCTTGAGATGCGTGTGCGTTACTTTGCAATAAATTCATCATTTGAGGTGTGACTAAAACCTGATGGATGAAGTAATGTAATGACCTCATTTGTACTATTTTTAATGTTTGTTGGCATTTTAATATTATTACTAGACCTATGATAATGTTTTTTGCGAACATATTTTTTTAAATTTATAGATTTTTTATATGCTTCAATCCTACTTCTTACACATATTATAAATGCGAATGTTTGGATGGATGGATGGATGTTTGTTTGAAGGTATCTCGGGAACAGCTCGACGGATTTACCTGCAATTTTGCAAAGATGTAGAACGTAGTCTGGAAGAATACATAGGCTACTTTTTAAGTTTCTTTTAATTCCGCGCAGACAGAGTCACGGGCGACAGCTAATTAATGCAATAAAATATCGCATCTATTAATTGCAGTCCCGGCAGTAGTTCCCGAAGAGGTGACGAAGCAATCCTTCCGGATCAAAGTATGGCGTCACTTGGAGAACAACAGTCTGGCCATGTTCCCCCGCCCTGTCTACAATCGGATCCCCAACTTCAAGGGAGCCCCCGAGGCAGCCGCGAGGTTGGCTGAACTGGATGTTTTCAAGAATGCCAACACTGTAAAAGTGAACCCGGATAAACCACAGGAGTCAGTCAGGTATGTTATTAACTTATTTTTAATATATCGTAAGGTAGGAAGCGGACACCTGATTTCGCTGAAATAGCGAAGTGACCGCTGCCCATAGACATACGCATGTGAATGCGTTGCTTACCTTTAATCAACGGAGGAAGGGGTGCACAGAACGAGAGTATTTTCCCTTCCTAAGTGTCCCTTATTCCCTCAAATCCACTTTGCCTCCCATCCTTCCTTAAAGAAAAGAGGATAGGGAGACTAAATTAGGCCTCTGACACTTTAAGTATAGATTACTCGATTTATTGATATTATTGCCTGACTGCAGTTGAAATACTACAGGATATAGTTACGTCACAAGTGAGGTGTCATTGAACTCTTACTGTTCATCAGAATGTCATAGGCATTTTTTTTATCTAGTTCTAGCATTGAAAGGTGATGGTTTTTCTCTTTTCTCTCGTTGTTTATTTTTTCATTGTTGTTATTACGTCCATTTAAAAGCTGTTTAATTCAAATACAGTTTTATTAAATTAAAAACCCATTTGTTGTTATACATTGCCTTAAGAAGTCAAACGTATTAAAGTTATAAGGAAGTGCATTGGCCAAGAAATTGGACGGTAGTTTCACAACGCGGGTCGGTGTAGCACGCTATGTTTACTGCATTTTTACTGATAATTGGTCTATTCTATTAATAAACTAGCAGTTGCTCGCGGCTTTGACTTCCAAATTTACGATTAATTTAAACATTTAAACATTCGCATTTATAATATTAGTAAGATTTTTTATGCCCTAAAACCACCTCGTTGGTTTTTTGCTAAGAATTTCGTTTATTAGGAGCATACCGTATACCGCGTTATATCTAGGCGTGTTACTTGAAGCATATTGTTTTTTTCTTCAGCTTAATCCAACCGACACATTACGTTTACAGCTTTCTATGTATCATATTCATATCTTACTAATATTATAAATGGGAATGTTTGGAGGTACAGATGTTTGTGAAAAGGTATATCTAGAACTTGCATGGAACTCGCTGAAATTTGGCGTAGATGTGGAACATAGCCTGGAAGGACACATAGACAAGTTTTTTTTATTCCGGGCGGACAGTTTCTGGGCAGCTAGTAAATTACATTAAAAACCAAGCACGAAACGAAGTATCTCTTAGTAACCACATCGTAATTTTTTTAATCGCGTTTGTGACGTTATAAGACAGCTCTCCTGTTACTGTCGGTGACTAGTAAAAAATAAAAAAATAAAACAACAATGTAACTCATTATTTCTATGATTTCTTATCTGTTGATAACCTTAAATGCCACGCAAATGCACGCGTTTGTAATTAATTCTATCTAAAACAACTTTAATTTTGCCGGCAATTAAGTATTTACCAATCTATTTGGGGTAATACCTTAGCGTAGATTTAAGATGATGAGTCTACACTAAGGTACTGAACGAAATCAAACGCTCAAATATTAATAATCTTAGTTGGGAAATTCTTTAGTTTATCCACTATAATTAGAACTTATTAGTTCTACAATATTAGAATAGTTTTAGTCGACACTGTCTAGTCCCTGAGGATTGTGTCATAATAAATGAATTCAAACAATCGATTACCAACCTTCGGTAGCCCTAAATAGCGTTGCATTTTGCCTCACAAGGCACCAAAGTAAAGGCCGCATCCCTAATTTGGAGCCTTACGTTCTGCCCACTGATTTGATAAGGTAGGTAAAATCGAATAGCAACTAACAATGTTTGATACTTGTATTATATTAATTTTTGAAGTGAAAATTGCGATTTCAAATAATAATTCTACAAAAAATTTGTCGATATTAGAAAAAAGAACAAATTAAAACGCGGTTACAACATTAAAAAAATATTCCGTATATGCGATGAAGTGGTCAATACCTAGTACATAAAGGCTTTTATCTACAGAGTGATATGTTTGGAGCAGCAAAAGACTCTATATGTGCCCGTGCCACGGCTGCAGACTGGCTTCCTCAACAAGATCGTACTGCCGGAAGGTGAACCCGGCCCTACCGCGTACCGTAAAGCCGTGTCACGTAATGGCATGGAGGTCTACGGACAGCCTATAGGTAAGATGTACAAGTATTAAAACTATTTGGTCTGAATTTGCATCGTTAAATTTTTCAGGTATATTAACATTGTAGCTTACAAAAATATCAAGATTAATCAGATTTCATAACCTATTGTTTTGCACAAGTATCAAAATTATTCGGACTTAACACAATAGTAAACTGACACAAGTGTTAAGATTATTCAGACAACGTAATAAGGAACTTGGAAAAGTATCAAAATTATTCAGACTTCATAAATAGTTTAGTGTCACCAACTGTTTGTTCTCTAGGACTTTTTATAGCACGACTATGTTGAAATATAAATAATCATAAAATTTAAAGGGGAAGGGTTTTAAAGGGAATGAGAGAAATGACAATTTATTGTCAAAATTGTCTTGGTTGTTTAGGTATTGAAGACACGGTGACCTTGGACTTGGTTGTAATGGGCTCTGTGGCTGTCTCCAAGGAGGGTTACCGTATTGGTAAAGGAAGAGGTAAATAATATACTATTATCTATGTACTTATTTATGACTAACTGTCGCTCGCAACTTCGTCTGTGCGGGATTAACAAAATTAGTAGCATGTTTGTTCTTCAAGATTTTGTTCTACATATATGCAAAATTTCAGCGAGATCTATTCAACCGTTCTGGAGATACCTTCTACTAAACATCCATCCATACATCCTAACTTTTTTTCTTATAATATTAGTAATATATTCACGTTATATCCGTACCTTTGCCACCAGGTTACGGCGATTTGGAGTTTGGTCTTATGATGCATATGAAAGCTATCAAGCCAAACACATTGGTGGCGACCACTGTTCACGATTGCCAGGTGACATTTTATTTATATCTTATTTGCCTATTTCATAAAAATCTTTTTCCATAGAAATATTCTAAGACCCTTACAAGGCCACGTAAATTCTTAGTATATCCCAAAACTGTAAACATTGTGGGATTGTAAAGGGTTCCCTTCACTAGCTCGATATCTTCGGAACCCGTCGAGTTCAATCGCTAAGCGACTTACTACACAGCGCGCATCTCCGACATTTCTATCATTGCCGAGTACAGTCGCTCGCAACCTGTTAAAATCTTCGACAGAAAAGTTGACACTTGACATACATCGCTAGTATTGACAGGTTATACGACGTGCGTCGACGATTTATCGTATTATTTGGATCGCAACGCAAATCTCACGACACAACCATACGATATTAGTTTGGACGATTTAAGTTGCCTACAAAGAGTTCTATAGATTCCAGTAGCTTTCAGCGATTTTTGGGATAAAATTAAAAAAAAAATACAATTATTAACTAATAAAATAAGTAAATACGTTTATTGTTATAGGTATTCGATACATTCCCAGCGCAGTTGTTTGGTCCTCATGATGTGCCCATCGATCTTATTGTCACGCCAACACAGGTAAGTCATTTCATTTCTCATTTCAAAACTAGCTGTCGCCCACGACTTCGTCTGCGTGGAATTAAAAAAAACAATTAGTTCCCGGCTATTATTCGAATTTTACTCACCGTTAAAACCTTCCCTAGAACTCCACGAACATTTCAAGACCAAGTTAACATAAATCCGTTCAACCGTTCTCGAGTTTTAGCGAGACTAACGAACACCAATTGATTTTTATATATATATAGATGATAGTTTTAGGAATTATTTTTGTATTTTCTAGCTTAATTACTAAAATAATATAGATAATCGTTCTGAATCAATTTCCCCTGTTCTAGTGTCTTAGATATTTGAAGGAATATCTCGCTTATTTAGCAGTCTCGCGGTGTATACACGTAATTAACGCGTGGATAACGCGGTAAATCCAAAGAAAGGTGCAGAAGTCAATAACTCTGAGTGTAAACGTGGATGTTGTTCAGGTGATAGAAACGCAGCGCATGAGCCAGCGGCCGACTGGCATACTGTGGCACTTGCTGTCCAACAGACGTGTGCAACTCATGCCGATACTCGGACAACTGAGAGATATTGAAATGCTGTGAGTTATTTGTATAGTATATTTCAAATGTATTGACCGCTCGGAACATATTAGCAATCGTGGTGTGGATCTAAAGTGTAGGTGGGTGTTTGACATTGAGCCGCCAAATTATTTGATTAGACCTATATTGTTCGATGCCAAGCATCGATAGCTTAGGGATCACAACTCGTAATCTGCAGGTCCAGGGTTCGAATCCAACCATGTACCAAACTGTTTATCGATTTTAGCTTTATATATGTATAATATTTTAATCCGACGTTCTTACGATAAAAAAAAACATCTTGATGCAACCTGCACATATCTGAGAAGAGATTAAAAGGTATTTGTGAAGTCGACCCTTACTGGGCCTTAGTCAACTTAGAGTAGGCTCCGAAACCCTGGGTTGGGACGTATTTTGTTAGTGTTGATGGTGACATGAAGTGTGTGATGTGCAGTACTGGTCGCGCTTGCACACTGAAGGAAGTGGACACGGACGTGGAGGAGCGTCCTCAGGGCCGGCCGCGTCGCCCGCGACGTCGCACAAGATCCACCAAGAGTCACAGCGAGGGAGAGGTACTTACATTTAATCAATAAAAAGAATTGCCAATTTTTCTTCATTGAAATATTTATTTCATAAAATCACGCCTGGAATTAAAATAAAAAAAACTTTGCTATATGTTCTTCCAGACTATGTTCTACACCTATGCAAAATTTTATCGAAATCCGTTGAGATGTTCCGGAGATATTTTTTAACATCTATCCATGCATCCATCGAAACTTTTTCATTTATGTGATTTGAAAATTATTATTTTTTTTTGAAAATAAATATTTCTGTCAAACTTAAATGCGTTTAAAGTAACCGTGTAAAAAATATTAAACTCATACCAAAAAATATTATAATTGTTTCCCTAGGGTGGTAATACCACCGAAGGTGAGGAAGCAAAGATCGGCAAAGCGCGTCGTGCAGCACGTCGCCGACACAGCACCAAGTCTAAAGACGGCAAAGAGGGCAAGGACAACGAGAAGCCGCGCCGCCCGCGCAGACCCAGGCCGGATATTGAATTCTCTGTCAAGGTAACAATTTGCCGCTTAGTAGATATAACGCGGCGTCGACGTGTTTACGACGGGTGAACGACGCGGTGATCCCGCTGAAACAACGCTTTGGTGGTGGACGAGTACGCATAATGTTTATGGTATACTAGCTGTCGCCCGCGACTCTGTCCGCGCAGAATTAAAAAAAAACTAAATTAGTAGCCTATGTGTAATGTGTTCCAGATTGTGTTCTATATGTACGCCAGATTTCATTGCTATTGCGACCATTCAGTCGTTTTGGATACCTTCAAACATCCATCCATCCATCCATTTAAACAATCGCATCTATAATATTAGTAAGATAGAATTTACATGTGAACTTTTCGTGTACGTATTTTAATATTAATTTGTTTAGATATCAAACATCAGTCCAACGACACGTGTACGCGATCTCAAGCAGGCGCTGTCTGAGCGCGGCGTCAAGCCGCAGATCATGGTCTGGAAGGTATTCATATTTCTTTTTTACTTTTTTTAAATTATTCATCACCAAAACTAGAGTAAAAGTGTTGAAATATCGTTTCCAGGGCTTCCGTGGTTTCTGTTATCTGCACTTCTTTAAACCGGTTCCTCAAAAAGTAAGTTACTGTACATAAAATGTAAAGAAGTAAAAAAATGATCGTGTGTATGTACCCGTGGTATACGCGTATAGACCGCGCGGTGGCTGCGGTGTGACACTGCAATTTTAATGTTTTAATAAATACGTTATGTTATAGGGCGAAGGCGACAGCGCGCCTGCGATCAATATGGACAGCGTGCTGAATGCGCTGGCGCAGATGTCGCTGGGCGGCAGCGGGGGCGGCGCGGGCGCGGCGGCGGGCGGGGCGGGGGGCG